>NW_013952530.1:289255-305735 GCF_001266775.1 Austrofundulus limnaeus | reverse complement strand
GTTGTAATGTGACAAAATATGGAAAAGTTCAAGGGGTATGAATACTTTTGCAAACCACTGTATGTGCGTACATGTGTGCATGTATACATTTATGTGTGTATGCATATACACTGCATGTAGATGTACATTTACGTTTATGAATATATTCTGGTATTAAATAAAATTCTACGTAAAGATTGTTGTTTTAGTCTTTATGAAATTGTAACAGAATAAGGAAAAAGAAGAATTTACTATTATTTTTTTGTTTATAAGCTTCGGAGAAGCTTGGATTAAATAAGATTAAATGAGGGATTAAATAAGTTTTTTTTACTTCTTCCCATTTCTTTTCAAAAATGTTAATTTTGTTATCACTTTTTATCTTTTTTTTTGTTTTGTTTTGTATACATGCTTGAAATAAACTAAACTAAGATTTTATGTATTTTGCTTCCCACCTAACAGAGTGCCTCTGTTTCAGGTGTCAAAACAAATTTGTTGTACTCCTGATTTTTGTAACAAGAGCCTTCAAACAGATTTAGCAGTGAGGTGTTCGTTGCTCCAAGTCTGAGGTTGCAAAACCTGACGAGTTCCAGAAAACTCRAGAAACACTGCCTTGTTTGAGAAGTAGATCCTCTTTGCTAGCTGCCGTATTGTCATGTCATGTACCAAGCGTCTTGGAGGATGGATGGGCTGACCCCAAAGAGGGCACTGGTGGGGAGAAAAAAAATCTTGATTTTCCCAAAATTAAATCTTTATAAATGGTAAATTCAAATTAATCTATTAAATCAATTTATCATCCAACCCTACTCTAACATGGTACAGAAATAGCTGTGCACATCTTTGCATCAGATGTACGGGAAAAATATGACAAACTTGAGCAACAGAATATAAACACTCAATAGTACCAACAATATACGACTGGATCATCTTTAGTTTTTGGGACAAAATGAAAACATATTCCAATATGATTTGATTCTGTCAACATTTAAATTATAAAACTGAGCTCTTGTACCAAATAGAAGTTTTTATGATTCTGCTAATTTTCTCTTTTATGCACTTTTTTTTCTTCTCCACAGCGGTGGGACTCCACTGACAGTGAGCGGCACCAACCTCGCAACCATTAAAGAACCAAAGATCAGGGCCAAGTATGGGCAGGCAGAGTCTTTTCACGTGAGTCTTGGTGTGATTGACACATTCTCTCATTACAAACATGTACATTACCAAGCAGGGGCCTATTTAAATACAGACTCTTTATGCATCAATATAAATTAGCAATTCCTCCCAGCTATGCAGTATGTACATTTAGACTGACACATATAGAAACTAAGGGAAACATTTAGAAAGATTCCTTTTTTTATAAACTGGAGCACCTCCATAAACAACCACTTCAATGTCAGGCCCTGTTGATGGCTTTCTTTTTTTACGTCTTCTGACATCCAACACCTCCTTGGGCCATAAAGCTTTCCAAATGTCACTGCGTCACACCAGTGTTTGTGTAACAGAAAGACTACTTTGAGAGGTGCCGTGTGTGTGAATGAGAAGAGGAACATGTACAGATAGGCTTTTGATCAACTCGACCAGAGCTTTGGTTGTCGCTAACCGCTGAAGCTGGTTGTCAAGGTTGAGAACTGAACTTTAAACAACATGGAGGCACTTCAACCTGCAGATAAAGATGCCATTTACTGAGTCAGACAACTTACACAATGCTTCCCACACAGGCTTTCATTAAAGTGCCGCTTTGTACTTAAAGGGCCGTGCTGATGCTTTTGAACGTTGACACTAATTTACGACAAATCACAGTAACATTTCTCGCATCTTCCTGCTCTGTTCTAGTAAAATATACATAATCAACGAGCAAAGACTTAAACTATCAAATCAGACAAAGTTTTTGTGTTTTTATTATAAGACTGTGACATAAAAGTGAGATTGTGTGGATTTATTTGACATTGTAATCTTAATCAAGATCAATAGAACATTTTCATGATATGCAAATATAGAAGCTATTTAAATATATTGGTAGTAAATTATCTACATCATGCAAGAAACATTAGTGGCGTCCTCTAAGCAGTGCTATATATTGAGGCAAGCATGATCGTGACATCTTGTATTCATGTATTCTCTAAAGCACTGATCTAAATACTCTCAGGTACAAGCACAGGAGCGGAGCACATTGCCCGGTATTAACAGTTGATCATAAATTTGCAACCAATTTACATTTCCAATAGTTCTAACAGCATTGTAGTTTCACAGGGCATTGACTTACAGAAAGCATTGGTTTATTATACCCAGCAGATCCATTTGAAAAGAAAATTATAGACTGTATTTCTGAAAAGGCAGCAATGCAGCTTTATTCAATATGTGACCATTTTAGATTCATGAAAGCTGAGTATTTAGAAATCAAATTATTTCAGTTTATTTCAAAGCCTCATTGATGGGATTTTGGAAGGATTTTCTTTTGAAGACAATAGATTTTCCCCACACTGAATAAAAGCAAAGTTTATTACCTCCCATTTCCTTTTTTATTGCTTTCAGAACTGTACAGTGTACAACAACTCTGTGATGGTCTGCCTCGCTCCGTCAGTGGCCGACTCGGAGCTCGCTTTTTCTGAGACGGGCACCGGCCCRGATGAAATTGGGTTCTACATGGACAACGTGAACGCTCTGGTGGTGGTCAATGAGACGTTCAGCTACTACCCAGACCCTGTGTTTGAACCGCTGAGTCCATCTGGTGTACTGGAGCTGAAACCCACGTCCCCACTGATACTGAAGGTCAGAAAGGCACAAAACGTTTTTTTTTTTAAATTATATTTTATTTTTTTGTTTTGTTTTGTTTTTCCAGAACCTGCTTTAAGGTTGGGAAAAATCGTATTGTGTGCCATTAATCATCAGAAAAAATTTAAATTGATTATTTTTTGGCATTTGACTATTAATGCTGCCAGGCAGACTGACAGTCCACTCAGTGCTCCTCTCTACTTCAAATATGACGAACTTAGAAAAAAAAAGTTCTATAATTTATTTACCATAAGTCTGGTTTTACTTGGTCTATCAACACAATTCAAAAATTGATGTATAGTCTGAAGTCGGTACCTTTGACACAGTTTGAAACAGATTTTACAGAGAGTGTTAATAAAAATATTTCCCACTAGATTGATTTAAATTGGTCACGTGACTAGGATATGAGGGCATCCAGGGACTCCAGAGGATTAATTGTCATATTGTTATTGGCTAAATACCACAATTACCGTATTTATTCAACTATAATATGTAAAATTAAATCCATAAAATCATCCATAAAGTTGGGGGATAGTACTATACTTGAAAAAATATTTTTACTTATGCATTTTAACTGAAATATCGGCTTCATTTACAAAATGCCTGAGTCCGGAAATGAGACCGCATCATAAAAAGCAGTTGAAACGAGCTTACCTCTGAAACTCCTCCGTGCTTCAGAGTGAGATAATAACAGATCCAAGCAGGCGACATGATGTGAAAAAAATGGGTAAAAAAGTATTCCTGCACCTTAGTAATGATAGCAAATTAATGACATTAGCGTGTGACTGGGCCGTTCCTCGAACAACAACAAACGCTAGTTACGTTTTGTAACCCCAGATTCTATGAGTATAGGCTTCGCCCTTTAAGGCTATCTTAAAGGGCGAAGCCTATACTAAATAGAACACATGTTCGTCTGTAATGGCGGCCATCTACCGGTGTTCTGAAAAAGTTTGTATCCCTGAAAAAACGTTTCCCCACCAAAGGAGGTGCTCGCGAGTAGGAATTAATCTGCTTTTCCCCCACAAGATGGCTCAAATCTCATGTGAAGTCTCTGACTTTTGTGTTGGCGCCTCCTGGTGGACTACAGTATGTGTAAAATGCCAGAATTCATATGATGCTGCTACAGCTGATATATATTTGTTGTCAAAATACCTTTTAGTACATATGTTGTTAAAATAAAATGAACAGTCCGATGATCATTTTACTGATATGTATAAAGACTGAAAAGGCTGAAAAATCTTGAAGTCTGTATGAAATTGGAGGTAGTTTGAGGATTAAAATTTTTATACTTTTTAAGCTCAAACAAGGGGGGTCGTATTATACATGAGATCGTATTATACACAAATAAATACGATATTTGCTACAACCTGAAATGTCAATTATTTTTTGTTTAAAGTGACAAACAACATAAAACTGGGAAAATGTTGCAGCTAAATTCAACATTAAAGTTGATATTTAACATTTACTAGAGTTGGGCGATATTAGCTAAAACAATATCTTGATTAATTGTAGTGTTTTGCTGATGACGATTAATCCCCTGGACATGTACCAGTCACATGACTGATTTCAATTGCTCTAGTGGGAAAGATGTGCTCTCTCTTTCTTTCTTCTATTTTGTGTCAAAAGTACAGACTTCAAGCTATACACCAGTTTTTAATTAGTGCTGGTAGGCCAAATAAAATCAGCCTAGATAAATCATTTACAGCCTTTTTTTCAAATGTTCGTCATATTTGAAGTGTTGCAGCGAGAGGCAGTGAAAGATTGGAAGATTCATAAAAAAAAAAACACCTGAAACCACCCGCTGGTCTCACCTTCACCCCACCGAACAAACATAAAACCCCCAAGCTCCTTTTTGACTGAGGCCTGCAATTATTTAAGAAGCGCCAGAAAATCTRCAGGAAGAAGAAAATAAAAAGGCGCAAAAGTTGAATGAAGTTCAGCAAAGATAACAACACAGCAAAAATGCGCGTGAACAATTAGATATTTATTTATGATATTTAGTGCGTTTGGATTTCATATCTAGGGTGTAATTTAGTGTTTAGCATTTAGTCAGTKTTTGTGTTTGACTTTCATCAAAATGTGCAGCCATAAAAAATGTGCCCATTTGTCTTGGTAGATGGATGTATTTTTTTTTCCAATACTGTTTTCCTTTTTAAAAGTGTGTTATATCAAGCCTACGCTGCAATAATAAGTGCATAGCCGACTTGCATAAACACAATCACTGGCCCACTTCGTACAAAAAAGAAAACATATTTGAGTGTGTATACAAGGTCTCTTAGGAGGAAAAAAAAATTCTCTCACTAATTCATAGATAAAAGCTAAAAGCAAATGTCCACACCTTCCAAGGCCAGTTTCTATCCTTCAGTAACTATCAGCAACTTCTATAAAAGCAGCTCTCTTCAGCAGCCTCCAGCCCTCTGAAATAACAGTCTTTTCAATTTGTGTAATTAATTWGTGGTGCCGGAAAGGCATGGTGAAAGCATGTAGCTCTATAATCCAGGAGATTTGGATTAGATTGGTTTTCACTTTCATTACCAGTGAATGGACGTATGTAAAATTAATTGGCAATTTCTGGGCTGTGTATAGGTATCATTGTATTATTATTTCTTTCTATTCTCACCTGAAATCTTTGGACACAGTATGTTAAAGAGAGAATAACATGAATTTTATGTGGAGACATGTTGTATTTATACATACAACACAAATATTGCAATGTTAATTAAGTAGGCAGACCAATATTCTTTGGAAATAACTCRAGAAACAACATTTCTCACACAAATCTGTCTATTAACTGCTGGGAGTGTGTGGGCTGGAAACAAAATCCTGGCTGAGTTTAAAGAGACACTTAATGTAATCAAGAGACAATATAAATATAATTTATTTGAGATCAATGTCACATCTGTGTGATACATTTCCACTGAATCCAGTATCCAGTGCGTTTATCTTTTAGAGAGAGAAAGAATTCCCTTGACTATCTTTTGTGTTATCAGAGAGGGAGTTATGCTGCTTATTTCCATGAAGAGACTGAAAGCGGCGTAACCATCGTAATTTATTTCTTCAAAGATAATTTATTTGCAAAAATCGTCACAGTAATTGCCAAATCTCCTGCTTGGCTTGTTGGTGGAACTGCTTACCCAGTGGAAGCGCTGATGAGATGGACAAAAAAAAATGCAATTTGGGGAGATGGGATGCGGGAGGGTAGCGCTCCTCAGATGCATGCAATTAATTTCTCATCTTTCGGTGTTTGAGTTACTTCTTTTACGTCGGTGTCAGGAGGGAAAAAATGTTTTTAAAATCATCCGATGACGTTGTTTCTTGAGCCGCTTCCCTGCGTCCCTTTATGCGTTTGTCAGAGGGTTTCTTCCCGCRATGCTTCTTGCCTCTAGTGTTTGTGTGCTGCAACAACTCTGTGTGCGGCAGAGCCTCCGCTGCATGTGTGGGTTTGAACTCTGCGTGTGTGTGTGTGTGCGCGTACGGGATGGCGTGGGATTGTGTGTGATTGTGARATGGAATGGGATGCATGTTTACAGGGCTGCAGAGCAGGGCTGGGTGGCAGCAGCCTGCAGAGACGACGGGATTGGAAGAAGGAGTCTGTCTCTGCGTCCCACTGCTTAGTCAGCGGGAGACATGGCAGCTATCTCCACTCTCTCTCTGTCTAACTCACTAACTCTGATTGTGTGTTCACTCCCTTTATTTATTTCTTTTTACTCAGACCAATCCCCGTTCCTTCCTATGCTACACTCTCATCTGTTCCCTGATGGGTTTTTTTTTTTACATTTTCAATATGTTTTGTTTTATTTATCATTTTCCCCCTCATTGCGTTCTTGTTTTATTTTTTCTCCTCTTTCCTAGTTGTGTGAATGCCKTWAMGGCATTCACACAATAATAAAGAGAAACACGAAAACAATAGTGTTAATGCCTTAACGGCATTCACACTATTGTTTTCGTGTTTCTCTTTATTATTGTTACTTTAACTATTCCCTACACTTTTTTGGACCGCCTCTCCCTCTACAATTTTTGAGCTATTTCAACAATTCAAATATCAAAATGTTCATCTCCTTCCCGCCATTCCAGCTACATCTCATGGTATTTCAGCTATTTATACTTTTTTAGCTATTTCACTTTTTTAGCTCATTTTTTGCCATCGAAAATGAATGGGGCTATTTTCAACAACCTTAAAACCCTTCAAATTGTTTTTGAATCTTTACAAAACCTTACACAAATTGTTCTGGTTATACTCTATTTTACTACGTTATGTAAAATTTAGCTACTTTATGCTAATTTTAGCTACTTTTATGCTAATTTTAGCTACTTTATGCTAATCTTAGCTACTTTTAGGCTAATTTTAGCCATTTTCAGCCCTTTCTGCTAAAATTCTGCTTCTTTTTGCCATTCTTCTGCTTTTTTCTGCTACTTTGTGCTAATTATGCTTCTTACAGATGCTTTCTGCTATATTCAGCTACTTGCTGCCATTTTAGCTAATTTTTGGCGGTTATTAGCTAAAGTTAGCAATTTTATTAAAATACATATTTTTTGTAGCTTTAACAACTTTTTTCTGCTAAATTCAGTAAACTTGTGCTCCTTATGCTTCCTTATGCTAATTAAAACACTTGTAGCAATGTTTTAGCTGTTATGCTAAAAACTTCGGCTGTTTTAGCATATTTGCCAGAAATTATCCATTTTTAATAGTTTTATGCAGTTTTTTCTTCCAAGTTTCATTTTTTACAACTTTTTGGACACTTTTTGTTGTGCTAATATTTAGACGTCCGATTTTGCAAATGCTGCCTTCCTGAAATTTGGTATGCTTGTTTGTCTTTGTGTCTATGGTGTATAATGATGTGATTGTGATGCTGTATTTCTGAGTGTTTATGTGCTGCAGAACAGGAAACTGCTGTAAAACAGCAATTATGCTGAGTCAGGCTTGATTTTTAATAATCTTTTCCTGTTAAATAAATCAAATCAAATCAATTCTTCTGCAGCTTTCAGCTTACGTTTTCAGCAACAGGCATYCACACTTGCATTTTCGCAGGAAATGCACTTTCTCTAGTTTCTCTTTTTTTTTCTCCTCACTAACAGCCCCACTTCCATCACTGCCAACATGTCAAATCAGACTTGAATTATTTTAGTATTTATTTTCTTTAAAAAATAGAACAAAAAATGAAAAGTATTGTTTTTTAGGGAGTTATTTTTCACTCTATAATACTCTGTGTTTAGTTCTACGGAGCCCGCGATGGGACACGGGGGGATTTTTTTTCCTTTTGCGTTCCCACGCAATACCTTTGCGTTACCACGCAATATTGTTTTGCGTTCCCATGCAAAAGATTGTTTTGTATATGAACTGAATTAAATCAGACTTTTATTTTGAAATATCCGGTTACCAAAACAGGATGTGTCGCCACAAGTTCGTGAAATTGACATTGATGTTGTGTGGCTGCACTGAGTTAAAATATCGGCATATACACTTCCATGCGTGGTTGTGTGATATATTCATTCTAAAGCTGAATTAAAGCAGTAGGCTAACTTGCTAATGGTGAACATGTGAGTTTGCTAAAAAAAATGTCAGGCACAACAGTGATAAACTACTTTTGCGTGGGAACGCAAAAAGAAAAAAAAATCTCCCATGTCCYYTCACGGGCTCCGTATAGTTCAGCTCAAATGACAGAAAAATATGTACAAAAAAATTAAAAATCCAGGATTTAGTCATGTGGTTCTTCAGTGCTTCTGTTTGCAGTCATAAACATATTTAAACTCCCCCCTTTACTCTGTGTATCTTATAGAAATTGTCAGTAAAGCTAATAATAATAAAAACAATAACTTATAACTTTGTAATAGTATGCTATGTCGATCAGATCTACTCGCGGTGTCCTCAAGGTACAATGCCCTGCATGTTTTAGATGTGGCCCTGCTTCAACATAGCTGATTTCAATTGGTAACTGATTGCAGTTTAACAAAAGCCTGTTAATCATCTGAATCAGGTGTGTCAAAGCAGGGAACTATAGGCTGAATCTTGTGCCAGCAGGAACTGAATTTGAATTGCTCAGATTGAATCTGTACGTGCATAATTTGGTATTGAACGCATTGGTTTGAAAATAAATTTCACTCAACTGAAACTGAATTTAAAGTTTTGTATCTGAATTAATTTGCTTTGAAACTGTATTTTGATTTATTAAAAATTCAATTTGTCTACTTTCACTTTCAGTTCCAAAATTCAGATTTTTGTGTCACATCCTGGTCCTTGAGAAAGCCAGGCAGAATAATCAAACACAGATCCACAGATTTATGTTTCACTTTGGTGAAGTTTCCCTTCTGTTTGTAACAGAGTTGATGCAATCCACYGTAAAAGTGACAAAAACAGACAGTTATTTTATTGCAGTGATTAATTTTACCTGTATATAGAAAATGTTACATTTACATCACATCATGGATCACATATTGATCAGATGCTACTGCTGACTGATCCATGACAGGATGTAAATGTAACATTTTCTACAGGTAAAATTAATCATTGTAATAAAATTGTCTGTTTTTGTCACTTTTACTGTGTTTTACAGTTTCAAAGCAAACTAATTCAGATACAAAACTTTAAACTCAGTTTCTAATCATTAAATTCAGTTTCARTTTAGTAAAATTCATTTTCAAACCAATGCATTCGATTTCAAATTATGCACATACAGATTTAATCTGAGCAATTCAAATTCAATTCCTGCTGGCACAAGATTTATCCCATAGTGAAACCTCTAAAACATGCAGGGCAGTGTGCCTTGAGGACCAGGGTTGAACAACACTGAGATAAAGGTTAAGAACATGGTAAGGTAAAAAAAATTAAATGAAATTTAACAGACAAATWAGACTGAAAGAAATCCAAATTTAGTGTTTATTTAAAATGCTTTTCAGTTTCTCAGATTGCTCTGTTGTTTTTGTATTTTAATCCATGTCTTCTCTTTGTAAACTGTGCACACAAGTGTGACATCTTTGCTGTCTTACTAATGGGTCTTTTTTGGGAAGAGGTTCCATAAACAATTATAAATAAGTCAATAATTAGAATCAGATTATTCTTTATGTAGAGTGTTGTCAACCAGATGAGAGGATTGCAAATGAAAGAAAAAGCTGCTGGTGATTTCTCACTCATTTTAGTGAAACATTTATAAACACCATCAATGTGTTTCATTTTTACAAAATTGGATCATGCAGAAATAAGTTGAGTGCCTCTTCCCATCTCACCCCGCCTCTCTGTGTGTTTAGGGTCGTAACCTGATCCCAGCGGCCCCAGGTAACAGTCGCCTGAACTACACGGTGCTGATTGGAGAGACTCCCTGCGTCCTGACCCTGTCTGAGAGCCAGCTGTTGTGTGAATGGCCCAACCTCACTGGACAACACAAAGTCACGGTCAGATCACGACTCGGTCTCTTTCACAGGACGCCGTCCTGCTTCTTCTCTGACTTAACCAGAGTTCTACCTTTCAGTGCCCCCCCCACAATTTTACAGAAATTCTACTTTAAAATACCTTGAATTCTGCCCCAAACTAAATGTTCTGGTAAAATCAACTGTCAGTTTTTACTTCACAGGATGTATTTACAAAGGTGTTGGCTCAGAACAGAAAATGTCGCCCTTAATCTAAACGAGGGCTATTCAACTGGCGGACCGCGAGCCACATCCGGCCCGCGAGAGACCAAAATGTGGCCCGCCAATTGGTTCATTCATCTCTTAACAACCGGTTTTCTACTTTAATTACTCTGTTCTTTTAGTTAAACAAAGACATGTTTGGTGTCTACAGAAACGTCAGAATCTTGGCTACAAGCTGGTAAAAACCATTTTTATGAACATCAATGACAGTTAAAACTACAAGCAATTGATAAACTGATAGATAAAACTATGAAAGTGAAAACAAAATTGRTTTAAAAATTTGGCAAATCAGAGATGTCAAAATATTTTGTGGTAAATAAGAGGCATAATATGTTTATTTTTTTTGTTTGTTTTGTTTTATCATCACTACATTTATTAACTAGGGGTCTATATGTTTTCATGATTAAATACAGCAAAGTAAACTATTTCAAAAGTAACAGATCTTTGTAATGCTTAGTTTATTTACATAACTTTAATTGCTGGATATTCGGCCCCTGAGCTGTTGGTCTGCATTAACTGTGGCCCCCGGAGCAATTTAGTTGAATAGCCCTGATCTAGACTAAAGAATTGATGTTTATTAATCTAAAAACATTTATTCTGACAGATTTGGCTCACAATCTTCCCCTGACATTGTACAAATTATTCTATGTTTTTTATTTAAATTATTTTCTAAATAATTTCCTCTGACAGGATATGCTTCAGTGCTCTTACATTCCAAAGCTGCTCTTAAATGTATTCCGCCTCATTAATGTTGACCTTAGTTTGCTTTAAGATAATCTGTCGCTGATGATAAGTTCACTTTTGTCTCAGGAGCTAGGAGGCGTCTTTTCTGCCCATGTCTTCCTGTGTTTGTGTGTGTGTGTGTGTGTGTGTGTGTGAGGGTCATTAGACTGTACTTTTAGCAAAATATCTCATGGACCACTAATTATGACCACCACACGTGAAGCAGGGGTCATATTATTTTGTATATTTAGTTTTTTGTCAACCGTAGCATACAGCTGCACCGATTAATGTGAAATTTAGCAGAAACGTAGAGGTGTCCGACCTACACTGCACCAGCCAACGGTTTTACAATAGACCCCATATTTGAGAGGGGGCTTCACCTGAAAAGGGGTGTCAGGACATACAAAAATGCTTATAACTCAAAAACTATTCAACCTAGAAGCTTCAGATATTTTTTATTTATTTTTTTGTTGTTTAACTCTGATGAAGCACTGTCCATTGGGCCTACCAATGAGACCCCCCCCCCCCAAAAGACCCTTATCCAAAACAATAAATCCATTCCGGWGAGTTCTGGTGCATTGGTCCTTTGCGTACGTGCCAGGGTCATATATGCTACAGCTATGCAGTATCTACTTCAATTTTTTTTAAAAATGTTTTCAGAAAGTAATCAATAGGTTGACATCTACAACTGATTAACTAGGATCTGATTGTTAGCAAAATAATGTGCGAAACATAGATGCTGACCTTTTCGAGTCAGAATGGCTTCCCCAGCTACTGAACCTTGGTCTAGACAAAATAGGCTATATCAATTATACCTCAATAAATTTCACAGATGTTGAGCTGATATTTGGTGTGGTAGTAGCTGATAGTAATTTCCAGCACATACCCCAACTCCTAATAGATCATGTAAGACATCACAATATTGCATGAGATTGTATCTAATGTTTTTTTAAGGTTTGGCCATAAAGGCTRTAACTTATGGGTTTTAGTAAAACCTCTGGCGTGAAGTGCAGCGATCAATATGCATCCCTTCAAGAAATGCTACACATTTATTTCTTTATTTATTCTGAAAATTCGAAGTGCAGATTTGCAGTAGATAAGGACTACCATTAAGCTGTTGTACATTCTCTTCAACACGACTAATGTGAAGTTTCAGACGTGTCTGCGGTTACAAAGTCATGTTTCATTTTATCCACGGAGGCAAACTGTCTTCAGCTGCAGCGCCGACATCAGCACTTCTCTGCTGTGAAGGCTGCTGGTTTTATACTGTATGTGAGAAGCCTTTTGTCCCCCCTTGCTTTTTTTTCTCCTTCTATTTTATTCAGGTATGATGTTGATGAGAGCTAACAGAATGGAATCTAATGTGACAAGGCTTAGCATAACAATTCAGCAGTTCTCAATCCACTCTTAACTTTAGTCAAACCAACACTCGTCTACACCTCAACTGTCTTCTTCTAAAAACTCTCTTTATAAACAGTTTTTACAGTTCTGGGTTCAAACAGTCAGTTTAAGCAAAAAAATACAATTATATACATATATTTTTTTTTCGGTTACAGTACTCTACATTGGTCCTGGGTTCTTGGCTTGTGCTCACTTGCTAATTGATGGAGCTTACTTGGACTCCTAATAGAGTGTTCTATTTTTGCATTGGCCATAATTGAGGATTTTCCTGCCAAGAAAGTTCAAAATGTCTGTTTTTTAACCACCAATACCTCTTAATTGCCCAAAGTCAGGAGGTTTGGTCCTTTACCCAACACAGACCTGACTTAATGAAGGTAAATCAGCACCAACACATGTTCTGGGACTGTTTACACATGATCTCAGCACCTACGGAACTTAGGTTCCGTAGGTGCTGATGGTGGCGCCGGTGCATGGCAGCCTCGCTTCTGTCAGTGTGCCCCCAGGGCAGCTGTGGCTACAGTATAGTTTGCCATCATCAGTGTRTGAATGTGWGTGTGAATGGGTGAATGTCTGTCAGTGTAAAGCGCTTTGGGGTCCGGAGGGACTTGAAAAGTGCTCTATAAGTTCAGTACCATTTACCATTTAGGTTATTGTTTTTTATATAAGCAGACTATTTACCATCAAACTATGATTTGGCATCCTTCTAGAAGGCAATGACCTAGGCTTTCTATTGCTCATGACCAATGTGGGTGCAATTTCTTTTACCTTCAAAGATCAGCCAAGATTTGGTGTGTTCAGGGTGCTATGGCTGCCCTAACCTATGCATGAGTAAATTGTTTTTTTTTGGTTTGTTTCCTACAAAACAGAGCATTCCTAAATAATGTATAAACCCAAAGCAACAGAATATCATGTCTTTTTTTTCATTCATGGTCTTCATTAGCTGCGTTTCCATTGCAAATGTGCGCAAAACTTGTCGATATTCTGTTAATGTCGAAAACACAGTTTCGCAACTGCGGTGTTTCCATTAAGTAAGAAATGCTATTAGTCAGACGTGAATACGTTTGTTCTCGCGGTAAGTCATTACAAACATGGCGACAATGGATGTAAACACATAGCATATTGCTACCGCGACACTAGCGCTCATCATCATCAGAGGAGACGTCGGCGTCTTTTATCGAGAATTTCCAGCGACAAGTCCCTACTTGGGAGCGGCTATGTATGCTGTGTTTTTGGGAAACTGTAGTCGGTGAGTTTACTATTWTATACTACTTCTGTGATATTACTACTACTTATACTTCCTGTTATCTTCTTCGTCATCATCTTTTTCGCCAGTAGAAACAGCCGGTTGTTGATCACGTGACTCCCAGGATGCGAAAAAATTGTTTCCATTGCAGTTTTGCGAAAAACACCAATTCCGATACGGCCGAAAAACCACCTCACCCTAGCGCACAAATATTTTGTCGAAAATGGAATTTTTCTCAAAATTGACGTGTTTCCATTGAGCAAATTTATTTTCGAAATTCTAATTTACGCATTTTCATGGTCAATGGAAACACAGCTAGTGTTACGTTTATGTAGGCTTTTTTCATTGTTCTTATTAGTCTGGATGAAGACCAATCMTCAGTTTATGTTTAGGGCCAAACAGTTTCAGTATGATCTAAATGAAAAGTATAAAAAGAAAAGTAACTTGCGAAACTGCATTTTCTGCAAAAAAATAAATGTTTCTCTATTTTCATCATAAAAGAGAGAAACTTAGGTAGTTGCACTTTCTGAATGSATTCAATTTGAGCTTTTTTCAAATTTATTTATTTATTTGCTAGTGGTATGGGGGATTGTTGGTATTTTTCAGAATTTACGCTACAGTAGCAAAAAAAAAAAATACAAGTTTAAAAAAGTGCGTCAAAACAGCCACCATTCAGCTTAACTCAGTCTGGTTGCTGAGCTGTCAGCAAGCTTCCGACTGAAATCCCTGATTCATGACGACTGGAGCAGACTGAAAATCACAAAGCCGCCCCACGAGCGTCTAAACAGAGGAAGGTCAAACCTCATCCAGGCAGCATWGCACTCAGTGTGAATATGTTTCGGTGTGTTTTTTTTTTTTTTACTTCCCCGATAGTGCACCCACTCAGCTCCCACTTCTCCCTCTGCTGCTTTTAAACTTATCACCAGTGTCCTTCCACAGTCATTTCACTATATCTTTATGACATTTACTCCGTGCTAGCTACAGTCAATAAACCTAGAAAGCCACTGACAGTGCGTCCGTGTAATTCAATATGATAGCTCTCAACGGAACCAGCCAGCTCCAAGGTACTTCTCTTTTGGAGAATTTCATTCCTACCCTTTTCCTTTTTTTTTTTTTTTTTTTTTGATGAAAATGTCATGTTAAATATCGAAGTGATGCGATGTTCGTGTGTGTGTTGGGTGAGTCTTCATGTGACAAGAGCCAAAGAAAAAATAGAGCTGTCGGTTCCTATCTCCTCCTCTTTTAGCGTCTACATGCACTCGACACACGTGCACGGCGTCTACATGTTAGTGGGTTGCTTCTGGTGTGTGCGGATGATGCGTTTTTTACGGGCGCATCCTTGTGAGAGTTTGTGCGTTGTCGAGCGGGGCCACAGAGAAGGACACAGCTGTAGAACAAAATTATTCCCTCCGCACAAMGACCTACATTCTAGGGACCCCGATGGGTGTCGATACGTACCGGCCTTGTGTGTCTGTGCGCGCGCGTGGATGTACAGTAAGGCACGTTGCGTTGGTGTCGGTGTGCGTTTGTACGTGCCCTCAGATGCTCAGCTGTGTGTTGGCAGCTGTGTGCCTCCCTGGAGTTTTCAAAAGAAACTTGTTTGTTGTTTTGGCCCTCAGCTTTTTAAGTTCCTCTGCCAGTCCTTCAAGTCTGACACTTGAATAAAAATAGACAAGCCTGGAAAATATGTCACCACCTCAATATTTCTTAAACTTTGGTGAATTCATGTCATCTGAAGATGTGCTGTAGTTCCTTCCTTTAACTGGATTTCTTATACAGGGGGACTGCAGACTGGAAATCAACCAGAACAGCTTAAACGCTTTAAATATCATAGTTATATACTTTTTTGTTTAATCAGTAGCTTAAGCATTCAAATCATGTAGTTAAATCACAATAAAATCATTAAGCCATGTTGTTTAGGTTCATTTATAGTGGTAAAAAAAAAAGCCTTTTGATCTCCATTTACACTTGCTGATTAGAAATGTTTTCCATTTCCCAAAAACAAACATATGAAGACTCATTAGTATTTAAATGAAGTGCTCCTGAGCATTTTTGTTTCATGTGGAGATGTTGTAATTTGTCCCAGAAAATGACTTTCCGAGTTGCTCTAATTCAGTCATCGAAAAGCCATTTGACAGGGAACAGTCTGACTTTTATCCTACAGATGTAACTAATAAACTAATAATGATGACTCAGTTCTGGTAAAATGTCTCGAGTAAAACTGGCATGCAGCCATCCAGTTTCAGAGCAAACCTGAAGGAGGAAAAAAAAAATTAAGATTTTGCCTCAGAGAAAAGATGCATCTGGTGGGTTGCCATTTGTAATAAACAGGCTTCTTTGTTTTTCTGTAATAAAAAGCTGGCAGTAYAAAGCTGTGTAGGAGCTGCTAACCAGACTGTTTCGAAGAATGCATACATCACCAATTATTATAATCTGGCCTTTTTTTTTCCTGGCTGCATGCTTTGTTATGACCCCCACACGTGAAGCGCCGGACATAATGTTTTTGTACTGTTTTATTTTTTATTTCTTTTTTTTCCCAAGATGTTTGGTCAACTGTAGCACAGAAACAGCTGCACTGATCAACACGAAATTTGGTAGGAATGTAGATGTGCCCAACCTGCTCTGTTTCAGTTTCTGTTTCAATTTTTTATTCATTTCATTAAAACAAAACAAGTAATTGTATATACAATAAAAAGAAAAATATAAAAAGAAAAATGAGAAATATATATATATATATATATA
>NW_013952530.1:283559-288018 GCF_001266775.1 Austrofundulus limnaeus | reverse complement strand
CTGAAAAGAGCTTCACTGAGTGAGAAATAAAGAACAGCAGACAGTTTAAGTTTCACTTTCAGTTTCACTCGTTTGCTTTGTTACTGCAGAGAGCCTGCAGGAGCCATGGGCGGGGTGTGTGGGGTGGGGGGTGAGGAGGCACGCTCCGTTATGAGGAAGTTCAGCTTAAAGACACGCCACAGAGGCGTTTCTGGTCCCAAAAGGTGTTTCTGGTCCCCACCTGTCGTTTTGCTCCTCAGCATGTCTTCCTAAAAACGCTGCAGGATTTCTCAAACATGCATGAATGAGTCGAAGCAAGGCTTTGGACATGTTTTTTATGAGAGTATAACATTTTAACTTAAGTTGATTTTACACGACATTGCCTCTTTAAGGTTGCTGACAATATTCATTGTCTAAAAATGAGTGGCCTTTAATATACTTTTTTTGTTTCACATCGAAACCAGACTTCCACTACAAGGAGCAAAAACATTTTAGCTTATTTTTGTGAACTCTTTTCAAACAATCTATTTCCTGTTCTTTGCAGTTAATGTCCACACAGATAATTAGCTGCTWAATCTGAAAGAAGTCATTCTAATTGCCTTTCCTATTGCAAATTGAATTTGTAGCAATTGACTGTATTGATATTGATATAACAGCTTCCACTTGCCTTTTTTTTATTCAGACTTTGTTAATGTCAACATGAAAGTGCTCTTACAAGAACTTCAAAGCTTCTAATCACACTTAATTTGAATCGGTTATCAACCCCCTTTGGGGATAGCTTGATTTGATGGATTCCAGTGACACACTGCGCATATATAAATGTAGTTAGTCAGAAAAAAAAAAAGAAAAATATTAGATGTGTTTGACTTCCCATAATTACCATGGCTCCTTGGGGAGAGATTTAAATGCTGGTGATTACTTTGTTTGATTACTTATACAGTGTGTGCGTGTATACGTAGCGCAGATGTGTGGATCTCCGGTGTTTTATGAACGTATGTGTCGTTAATATCTGTGTCGTCCTGTTCTGCACTTCTCCATCCTTGTCCACGTGCACGTCGTTCACTTTTTGATCAAAATCAGTTAAAGTTGTCAGTGATGAATGAAGACATTAACAGCCAAATATCAAGCACAAAACAGCGAGTCTTCGTAGACGTCTGCAGATGCCCCAGCAATAAAAGAAAGCAGCGAGTTAGCGTTTGAAAACTTCATTAATAACACCCTCTGAAGTCGCTTCCCTAAAGGCAAGAATCGAAAACCTTTCCTACAAGAAATGTTCACAACAGTCAAGGTTGATGTAAGCGTTCGCAGAATCAGCCTGTCAATGATCGGACTGTTTAGTGCGACTGCAGAACTGATGAAAATTTAATGATCTTTGTAGAAATTGGGTCAGCAAGTTTCTCTTTCATCAGATGAACAACTTTTGATCTCTTCTGACCACCTCGTCTATTCTCAAACATCTGCTGCTGAAGGAATGGCCACTGGCTGTTTTCCCTTTTCTCGTTTTTTTATGTTTGGTGTTTAATGTATAAAAAGCTTTGATGAAGCTAYACCTGAACAACACTCTGTAGACTTTGGTGTAACACATAACTTATTAACTGCCCACAAACAAAAGCCAGTTTACAGTGAGCAGCTATTTGATGAAAAACTATGTAGTTGTGTTGAAAAATAAAATTAAATCCACATTTCTGCCCCAAATTGTTTGCGTTTAGATCCGTGCTGGAGGATTTGAGTACTCCCCGGGGACTCTTCACATCTACTCGGACAGCCTGCTAACCCTGCCAGCCATCATTGGTATCGGAGGAGGTGGTGGCCTCCTCCTGTTGGTCATCATCGCTGTGCTGATAGCCTACAAGAGGAAGTCGAGGGACGCGGACCGCACCCTGAAACGGCTGCAGCTGCAAATGGACAACCTGGAGTCAAGAGTGGCCCTGGAGTGTAAAGAAGGTAGGGAGGAAAAAGGGATTGGGCACCGGATTTTTACTGCTCAACAAGACTTTAATCTACACAGGTGACAGAGCAAATGGAGTAATGTTTTTATTAAAGCTAATTTGATAAAAGAAACAATGTTTTGGATACTAAAAAAATGTATACAAAGTTTGTGTATCGTTAGCCAAGATTAACATCCTGTTTCATAAATCAAAAAAAAAAAGAAATTCTTTGATTTGATTTATTCTTTCTTTTTTTCACCGCTAACAAACACTAACTGAGCTCTACCTGGTGTTTCCTGCAAATGAACAATGTTTTAACATGTCCTCTTATAAACAATGAAAAGTACTACGTGTACAACTGACTAAATGTGAAATAAGCAATATCAAAATACTATTAAAAGTAAAAGTAAGTGAGTTTTACTCAATGTTAAGTTGTGGTGAGTTACTACATTCTCAAATTCTGAACTCTCCCACTTCCCGACAGGGAATTCCCACTTACAAGTTGTAAATATAAACCGGAACACCCCTCCAGTGGGAATCCCCTGTCGGGAAGTGGGAGAGCTCAGAATTTGAGAATGTAGCAACTTACCACAACTTAACATTGAGTAAAACTCACTTACTTTTACTTTTAATGTATTTTGATATTGCTTATTTCACATTTATTCAGTTGTACACGTAGGACTTTTCAGTGTTTAACATGTCCTCTTATAAACACTGAAAAGTACTACGTGTACAACTGAATAAATGTGAAATAAACAATATCAAAATACTATTAAAAGTAAAAGTAAGTGAGTTTTACTCAATGTTAAGTTGTGGTGAGTTGCTACATTCTCAAATTCTGAACCCTCCCACTTCCCGAGGGGTGTTCCGGTTTAAATTTACAACTTGTAAGTGGGAAATTCCCACATTCCTGTACAACTGGACTGCAGCAAAAGAGGCCAGCAAAAAAAGCAACTAAAGGGAGATTTTACACAGCGATATTTGCTGACTACTTTTAAACCCTGAGAATAGTCAATGTTAGTGTTAAAGCAACACATTTTTGAAGCTCCTGCCGGCCACATAAAATGCCACGGGGGGCCACATTTGGCCCTCGGGCCTTGAATTTGACACACGTCAAATGGATGCTGCCATGCTGTCAAAAGCCTTGGTGGAGAATTATTTTTAACATTAGGATTTGCCTTTTTAAAAAGAAAAGGTCAGTTAACAAATTGAGTTTTATTGTAAATATAACAGAGAGTGTCCACTCTTTCACTTTTGTATAATACAGCTGAACTATGATCTGTGAAGATTTTTTCCCCCAAAGAACCYCAATAAATACTTCTGCAACTTTTCTTTTGTGGAAGAATTGCAGAAGTTGTGTGAATCCTTCTTCTGAGTTCAATAAGGCATTTCTGGGCCTTATTGAACTCAATAAATAGACTTTATGTAAGCTTCCCTGACGCAACCCAACACTTCCKTCTCTTTGTGCACAATCTCCTGCTATGTTGGTCTGATTTCAATGTGGGAGCCTTCCACTTTGGTCAATAGCATAAAAGTTGTGTGGAAATGTGTTTTTCAACTTCTCTCTGTTTTTTTTTTTTTTTTGCCACTTCAGTGGAAAACAAAACTGAATGTTCGTTTCTTAATTTCTGCGTCATCAGTGGCTTTTTTAAATAATACTATAGTAAGAAAGAAAAAGAAAAAGTAGAAGAGAAATATAAGAACAGTAAAGAGAGAAATCATAAAAGGTGAAAGTAAAGTGACTCATTTAAAACTGATAAAACAGAGTAGAGTGCCTTAGATTTAARTATCTGGAATCCTAGTGAAGAAATAAACGCCTGTTTTGATGACGGCAGTGCTGTCAGGCATGCCGGCCCTCCGTTTATGCCTCTGGGTGAGCGCTGAAGCTAACTGTAATAAAAGAGATGTGATGGGGGGGTTGTGTGAGGTTAAAGCAACAAGGAAACTGCAGAGAAGAGAAAGCAGGTAGAAAATGACAGCGTGTGAGAGGAGCCTTTTAGCAGCAAAGTGTGGATGACTGGCATGAGGGCAAATTAGGTGTTTACACTCAAGATAATGGCACAAGCTCTCACAGTGCCGTGCTACAAAGTTATAACATGATCACTGTGGTCATGACACGGAGTCACAACTCCAACAGTGTCGAACAAACACGACCACTTTTTTTTATTTCTGATTTAAAGGGCTTAGAATAACATTTCCCCTCGGCATTACTAAAAAGGATCGCTGAATTTCTTCAGTCTAACACGATGGCAGGGGCGGGATTCTCATGTGCAGCTAAAAAAAAAAAACTAACCTAAACACACAGAGAAAGCATATTCGAGTCAATGAAAATGGAAGCACMCAGTTCGGCGCAGGACGTGAAGCATGGCTTAGTTCCCACCCCCCGGAAGCTCCCCCGCCCCRCCTGCTGCACGCCCATCTGGCCTACAGGGATGAAGCAGAGCGTGTGGGCGGAGTAGCAGCAGAAGGAGGCGGTCCAGCATGCGTGTGAAAGCAAATGGCGTAGGTGTAGGTGTAGGTGTGTGTGTGTGTGTGTGTGTGTGTGTGTGTGT
>NW_013952530.1:280728-282431 GCF_001266775.1 Austrofundulus limnaeus | reverse complement strand
AAATAAATGAAACAAAAACTAATTTAATAAATTCCTGTCTCTGAGCTGTTGGCTTTAAGGAACTGAGCAATTTAGTTGGATAGCACAGTATTAATGTCTGAAAATAAGCTGCTTTAAAGTCAGCATCAGCCATAAACTAAATAATATTTCTGTATTAATTACAGATTTAGTCAGTCGTACACTTAGTTCTTATCAGTGTTTAAAAGAGGACGTGTTAAAACACTGTTTAGTCAAAGTTAAACATGAAATGTCAAAGTTAGCTATAACTGGCCCTTCGAGAGCCACCATAACGCTCATGTGGCCCTCKGTGAAAATGAGTTTGACCCCCCCTGATCTAAGGGATAACCAGGACAAAAAACAAAGTAGTAGCAGTAAAAGTCTCAAATGATTCAAATCGATCATGTAGCCCAGGTATTTGTATCTCATCTTTTTTTTATTTTTCCTTCACAGCCTTTGCAGAGCTCCAGACAGACATCCATGAGCTCACCCAGGAGTTAGACGGAGCCGGGATTCCCTTCCTGGACTACCGTACTTATGCAATGAGGGTCTTGTTCCCTGGAATTGAGGACCACCCTGTGCTCAAGGAGATGGAGGTACGGGTCAGTACACCGTTGAGCAACTTTCAAACTAAACCAAACTAACAACAACTAATCAATGCAAGCAGAACARAAGTGTTTGGGGGGGCTATTATTACAAACTAATGCAAAATATAGAAATATACATTCTCTGCATGGCTTTCTTTTAAAGTGTTTTAAAGTTGTTTTTAATGCTATTAAAATGTCCCTCTGGCTTTACTGCTTAATACCTCTATTGCCATTATCCCTTGATGGGTTTCATCAAAGGGATTTTTTTTAAGTCTGAGATGTGAGAAAAGAAGAACTCAAGATGGTGTTTAGCTTGAAGCAATCACATAACCTAAATTTTACCTACTTTGCCTTTCATGTGTTTATCCCCATCACTGTGAATGCAAATACCTTTTTTTTCCAAGTAGCCTAGTGTCATCAGCAGTCTGCTTTATAAGAAGAATCACCAACATGTTTTCTTCGTGTTTCTGAAAAGAATATTAAAACTGTGATTACCTGGAAAAGAGTAGTATTTTTAGATACACGAGATAACAAGATGTGAGTATATAAATATAAAAAGGTAGAACGGTTGCAGAGCAGCAATACAAGTCAGAGTCACCCGGACTGTTGGACTACTTTATACATCACTAAGTCCCTGTTCAAGCCAGTACTTGTACCCCCATCCAAGTACAGCTGAATGGAAATAATGAAGCTGATTTATAAAGACGTTCCAACACCAAGGCTAAGCAAAGGAGAATTAATAGTATGTCTACTTTAAGCACTCTCCTCTGAAGCCTCAAACCACAGAACCAAGTTTGCAATCAGCAGTATTATTAAGCTGTAGAATCTGGTGCTGCTTCACTGACTCTGATTGGAGCGCTGACTTTTAGGAGGAAAGGCGTGATTTCTTTGACCTTTTTATATTTTATTTTAATTACTTTAATCCACAAAGTAGGTTTATATCTTCAGGAAATGGCACTCTGAGTTGTAGTTTGTGTATTTTACTCAGTCTTTGTAATTATTATTATTTTTATTTAGTTCCAATTTCTTCAGAACTTCCTATCGCCTGGGCTACATTGACTGCATCATGGTATTTTCTTACGAATGTAGCCTGAACCCTTTATTTGGTTCGTTTTATAT
>NW_013952530.1:276656-280632 GCF_001266775.1 Austrofundulus limnaeus | reverse complement strand
TGTTTTTCTTTGTTGTTGTTGCTCTGATGAAAGACTATCCATCAAGCGCCCCCACCCCATCCCACCCACCCTCTGGACCCCCGACCATAACAATAAATTCGTATTGCTGACTTGTGAGTTCTGGTGCATTGGTGTTTTGCGTACGTGTGGGGTCATATATGCTACCACTATGCGGTATCTAGTTATTGTTGTTAGTAGTAGGAGTAGTAACAAATGCACAAATCAATCAACCTCTTTCTTCTTGACCATCATCAAAAATCGACCGTACTTTTGCACGCACCACCAGCTGACATCCTGTTTAGAACGTTCTTCTTTTTCACTTCTCTGTTGGTTTTGTTGAACAATAGTTCTTGCATGACCAATGAAACGTGTTTGAGTGCTTATTCCAAGTCATAATTATTGTTTGGTTATAAACACCAGCTGGCAGAGCATGCTTTTCACACTTTTGCAAGGTGCGCCATTATACTCATTATAGGATTGGGATCAATTAATTACAGTTGATTTAATCACGTGTGACAAGAGATTAGTTACAATCAAAGTTTAGCAAATCCAGCTGAACAGCAACATGATCAGTTCTGAGAATCCATCCTTCATGCTGCTGTTTTATTGTAGAAGTTATTTTACCTTGCTTTATTCAGCACAAAATATATTTTTTATCCTATTTTTTACCCCATTGATTGATAACAAGAACTTACACATTTTGACTGAACTATTATTCCTTAAATAGTAAAAGAGCTGCTCAGTACATCATGAGCAACTCAACCTCAACCTATAGCAGCAAAACTAATGAGTTTTATCAAAAAGGAACATTTTATGCATTTATGCATTGCCACTTAAAGTAATACAGGGAGCTAATTTTACAAACAATTAGCCTAAACAGAARACTACAAACTCTTCCTCTTCTACTTTTCCAGTCCTCTGAAACATAAGTTTGCCTGCAGTAAAAGTGGCACAGTGTGTTGGGAAAGTTTAGATCTTTAAAGGGGCAATAACATGTAAAATCAACTTTTTTTTGACTTTTATATCATGTTATAATGTTATACTCTCATAAAAAACATGCCCAAAGCCTTGCTCTGACTCATTCATGCATGTTTGAGAAATCCTGCAGCGTTTTTAGGAAGCCATGCTGAGGAGCAAAACGACAGGTGGGGACCAGAAACGCCCCTGGGACGTCTCTTTAAGCCGAACTTCCTCATGGCAAAGTGCCTCCCCCGTGCACACTGAAATGGATGGGACAGAAGTGGGAGGTGGTTTTTTTGGAAGGTGGTTCCTAAAGAGACAGAGGCCAATTTCAAGGCGTTTAGAAGAGGAAGTGATGAGAAGATAAGTTTATTTTCTATTCAGACATTAAAACAGCATTTTAATAACAGCTAAAGGTGACATAGATACTTTATTATGGTATAGTATTTAAATATATGCCTGAGAAACACATAATATTGCCCCTTTAACACATTTATAAAACAATRAAATTTAGGAACTAGAAGCTTTAGATGTAACATAAGGATTTTTTTAATTGGAAACCAGTTAGAGAGTAACTAAAGTTGGATAAACAAACTGACTGGCCAAAAAAAAAGGTCACACACTAACATTTTGTTGGACCACTTTTAGCTTTGATTATGACACTCATTCTCTGTTGCATTGTTTGAATAAGTTCTGCAATGTCACAAGACTTATTTCCATCCAGTGTTGCATTAATTTTTCACTAAGATCTTGCATTAATGATGGTAGAGTCTGACCTCCTCCAGCACATCCCAGAGATTCTCAATGGACTCTGTGGAGCCAGTCCATGTGTGAAAATGATGTCTCATGCTCCCTGAACCACTCTGCCACAATTCCAGCCCCATGAATCCTGGCATCCTGGAATATGGCCGTGCCATCAGGGCAGAAAACAATCCATTGATGGAATAACCTGGTCATTCAGTTTATTCAGGTCAGCTGACCTCATTCTTTGAGCACATGCTGTTGCTGAACCTAGACCTGACCAACTGCAGCAACCCCACATCATAGACCTTAATTAAATCCAGGTGGACACTGTTTTTGGCCGGGCAGTGTATTATCTCTTGTTTTATCATATCAACCCTTTTGCTGCTCAAATTTGAACATGATTGAAATATTTTTCTGTGAGCTTTTGAAGCAGCCTGATAACAAAGAAGGACTCGAGCCTTAAAGTAACAAATGCATGGATCTGGCATATCCAGATTAAAATAAAATAAAATAAAAACCTCCTAAGTTTCTGCCAGTAAAGGGCTAATGTTATGTAGCATTTCGCTTTAACACTTTTTTCTTCTTCCTACGATCTTGGCAGGAACTTGTGTGTTTCTCAGCTGCTGTGCAGCTGCAGGTTGTTTGAGTTCTTTGGCTGTCATTTTTTTGTGAACAGCCTAAAACTTGTTTTATCTTTTTAATTGTTTTTGTTTGTTTGTCTCTGTTTGCTACACACTGGTCACAATTAAGTTTGAACATTAAAGCTTTAAATTCTTGAATTTGCAACAGATCAAGATGCCGACTACAGACATAAATATACAATCAATCCCTAAAGCAGGAGTCTGCCTTTCATTTAAATGTTACACAGACACTGTGGACGAGGGTGTCTATGGGTTTTATTATGTCTAGACCTTCTCTATTGTCCATCTGTATTTCCCAATGGGATTGGCAGTATAAACCAATGGCCTGGGTAAACCAGTGCTACTGACTTTATTGCTCCATAGGACTAAACTGTACAGACACGTTACACAAAAACAAGCCTGTACCCAGATCTATGCATGTACCCATATTTAATCTGTCTTACAATTTAGGTGAAGACTCAGAGCAGGATGTACTCTACATGCATCTCCTTTTGTCTTTCTCTTATCTCACATTCTCTCTTACTCACACACATCACTCTCAGTCTCCACCCTGGAGGCTCAACAATCTCATTTAGCACTTTAGAGAGAAAAAAAAAGGTCCAGACACTTTATTACAGCATGTCTAAAAAGAGAAGAAACAGGAACTGCGGCAGGAAAAAAAAAGCAGATAAAAACAGAAGAAGTGTTTGTGTGTGGACAAGCCAGAGACACTGAAACAGAAAGGGAAGAGAAATTAAAATGATGGAAAAGGCAGCGGTGTGAAACAGTCAGCAATGAGTGCAAGGGGAAGAATAAGAGGGATGAAGATGGAGAAAATGAAGGAGACGGGGGGGTTAGCGTGTTGTTAAGAAATGACAGGTGCCAGCCAGTGGAACAAGCAGGGAGCACTACTGTCACCGACTCTGACACACACGCAGTCCTGCCCMGCCTGAACGCCTCTTCCTGTTTGACGCCGCACTTTCTCCCCTCTTCCCTTCTACATTTAACATAAGCGACCGGCGTGATGAGATATTAACAGCTTCTTGAAGCGTTACGCAAAACTCTCTTTTTTTCAACTTAATATACCGCAAATAATTTAAATGAATAGTGACTCTGATTGTAATCTTGTTCGAACCAAAATGGAAACTTTCCTGTGAATTACAGAAAAAAACCACAGTTGGGAGTTCCCCGGGAGCCCAGTTTCTCATGCAGCCTTGGCGGAGCCGATGATTCTTGTCTTATTGATATTCAACTAAAGAAAGATTTAAACACTTAGCCCCCTGATGCCAAGAAGACAATAGTGTTAAGTTGTCTGTTAAAATCATTTGACATCAAACACATCACACGGCAGCGCAGCAGGAGCGCGAGTGGCCAATCAGCCTTACCTTGCTGTTTAACAAGCCAGTCATGGGTTGTCACACAGGGAAGAATAATGCTGCTGGCTGGTGTGTTCAGAAAGGCTCTTTGCTCAGAGGGAGGTATGGATGAATGGCTCTTCAATAGAACATATATAATCTATAATTTTAGATATTTTTACAAGGTGAAGAAGAAAAGGAAGAGAAAGTTCTTTGCTTGCTCAGATTTAAAAAATGCACTTGGTGGAGCATATTTAACTCAAAAACTCCTACTTTGGTTAAAAAGTTATTTTGTTG
>NW_013952530.1:274612-275808 GCF_001266775.1 Austrofundulus limnaeus | reverse complement strand
GTACGAACAAAAGTAAGAGAAATTTAGGATAAGAATACGAACGTTCTTGCATGAGGCCCATTGTACCTATTTGTTTTTAAATGAAGCACACATTGCACCACAAAAATATCACATAATATTTTTATCTCAAAATACGATCACTCATCAAACACATCACATTACAAATGTAAGCACATTTCATGAAATTAAAAATAATTCTTCATATTTTAATCCCAAATTGCAAGGCACCAGATGCAGTGCTGCACCACGTGGAGGAAGCCCTGAGATACGTTCAGCTAGCCTGGCGTAGGTTTTTGAGGCGCTATAGGTTCCACCTGACTGCTGCTTTTACACTTTTAACTGTATTTTATTAGCTGATGTGCAGGATGAACACTGGATGCTCAAAGAAACCCACTGATTAACACAGTAACTGATTAATTGTGAACAAGTGGATTAAAATATTGGTAAAAACAAGATTTGGAAGGTTAGAAGCAAGAACTCAAAAAAAATAGTGTGAGCAACTCTGAAGTGTCACACAAATCATGTTTTAAAAAATATTGAAACATGGTGAGCTTTTGTCTCTTTATTCCATTAAAGTGTGCACTTTTGTGTTGTGATATTTTACACCATTTTGAACATGTGAAGAGCAGGAACATGGGCTCTGTTGGACCAAATATCTTAAACATGGATCTGTCTGATTACAGAGGTTAATAGTTGCAGTGAAGGAGGAAATGTTGAGGTTTGGCGGGACAGAAGATGACACTACAAGTAGGGGCAACGAATCCCAGTTTCCATCTCTGAACTTTTAGCTCCACCCTACAGTTATCATGATCCATTTCTTACAATAGTTTACAAACTTGCACATGAAAGTGGATGGTTTGGTGACAATTTGTGAAGTAGGGGTCTCTGCAGAACATGTTGTCCTGTGGGCGGAGACGTCCCAAATCGTCATAGGCCGAGGTCTTAAAGTGGGCGGAGACGTCCCTGTTCATGATTGGCAGAGGTCTTGATGTGGGCGGAAATGGCCCAAGAGATGTAATTGGTCAGATTGACGGTGGGGTGTGAGCGAGGCTTGAGGCAGCGGGGAGTAGCTTGGTCAAGTCGGGTAGGAAGTATGTTTTTTTTTAAATTAATTTTAGTAATAACTTGAGAAAGGAAAGTGCTAGCTGTACGAAATTTGAACGTCATACATGTGAAAGGATGTGCAACAATATGGC
>NW_013952530.1:272612-274457 GCF_001266775.1 Austrofundulus limnaeus | reverse complement strand
GCCATATTGTTGCACATCCTTTCACATGTATGACGTTCAAATTTCGTACAGCTAGCACTTTCCTTTCTCAAGTTATTACTAAAATTAATTTAAAAAAAAACATACTTCCTACCCGACTTGACCAAGCTACTCCCCGCTGCCTCAAGCCTCGCTCACACCCCACCGTCAATCTGACCAATTACATCTCTTGGGCCATTTCCGCCCACATCAAGACCTCTACCAATCACGTGTAGGGCCGTCTCCGCCCACAGGACAAAACCTACTGCAGAGACCCGTTACTCCAATTTGTGTTTCTGCTGTTGCAACTTGGAAAAATGACGTGCTGTACCTTCTAAACTAAAAAATAAGAAGGAATAGCACCAATAAGCATTTTTTTACATATTTAAGAAACATAAAAAGCAGAAGAAGGTAATAAAGCTTGGTTAAAGAATAAAAACAAGTTGTTTTATTTTTACTGTCCTGCCATTAGACGCTGTAACTGTCCATCTGTCAATGTTTTTCTTCAGGTCCAAGCAAATGTTGAGAAGGCACTCACGCTGTTTGGCCAGCTGCTGACCAAGAAGCACTTCTTGTTGACATTCATACGAACACTAGAGGCTCAGAGGTCTTTATGTTTTTAACCTAATTTAAGTGCTGTATTTTTGTGTTCCTGTCTAAATGAATGCTGTTTGTTTTTAATATGTAAATATTCAAGAATATGTTTAAAACTCAGTATACACTGGGTATTATTACAGCGTTTTTATGTTTTATATACAAATAAGTCTTGTCATTGACAGAGTTTTTTGTCCTGTTCACTATAACAAAAATAAATGACAGTTATTGGCCATAAATTTGAAAATAAATTTATAAAACATGTCATCATTAACTTTTTAGCATCTTAAATTCTACTGTAAAGCAATTAGCCAAATGGTTTGTAGCAAAACAGAGTTTGTGCACAGTTTAATTAAGATTAAATGAGAATTAAAATTTAATAGAATCCCTGTGAGGTTAATGGTGCACATGTATTATAGAAGAAAAGCTCCAGATGAGACTCAGTACAAATTTAGGAAAGCATATTTACATATGCGTGTGTGTGTGTGTTTCTTCTATTCTCAGGTCGTTTTCAATGCGCGATCGAGGCAATGTGGCATCTCTGATCATGACAGCCCTGCAGGGGGAGATGGAGTACGCAACGGGGGTCCTGAAACAACTTCTGTCCGACTTGATTGACAGAAACCTGGAGAGTAAAAACCACCCCAAACTGCTGCTGAGGAGGTGAGGGAGGTGTGGGAGGAGGAAAAACATTCAGGACCCTTCACTGTAAACATAGTTTCAAAAGTTGTTCAAATAAACATTATTTTTATTTTTTTAATGACATCACAAACTATTATTTATAAAGGTTTACAGTTTTATTTTTCTCAGGCACATCAGTATCTATTTTTAGTTGATGACAGACATTCAGTTAAACATTCTAAAAYTTGCTTCGTCTATCTGAAAGCACACATTTAAATAAATAAACTCATATGAAATTGGATTAATATTTACTTGGATTTAAATTGTTGGATCCTAATGAGGAACTAGGCCACTTATTGAGATAAATGTTTCATTTACATAAGTCCCCTGGCCAAAACTGGCAACAAAACACGTTTTATAAAACTTTATTATTTTATTCATACATTATATTCCTGTTTTGTAAAACCTAGATTTTAAAATTCATCAAAATCTTTTAAAAGTCACTACTTTCAGTCATGTTTCAAATGTCAAGAAGCTTCAAAAGGCTTTTAAAGAAATTAGGAAATCCATTTTTGTTGTTGCTATATTTGAGAATTTATGTTTGTTATAACTTATTATAATGCTTTTATTATG
>NW_013952530.1:261938-272257 GCF_001266775.1 Austrofundulus limnaeus | reverse complement strand
TATATACATGGTTCTTTATTGCACAGGAAATCAAATGCAAATCTCATACTCTAATGATTGACGTACAAGATCAAATTAATTTTCCAACCCAATGTGAATGCGACAGGCACAAGGAAGAACAAATGATGTAATGGCAGTATTAGTGATAATATTGTTATTAATGTTGGTATTAAAAAGAGAAATTAGTTTTAAAAAAGAAATGAATATGTTTCATAAAAGAAACACGTTATTGAGTGTGCTTGAAGGTGCGGCAGATAAAATAATACTTTTGTTCTCGTCTGAACCTCATGAATCTCCAACACACAGTCTGAAGGATCTCCCCGAGCGCTGCACGGTCAGTCATTAAACACTTGTCAGGATGAGTACTGGTCGTCGTGTGTCTTCTTTCTCCCTTCTAAACTGCAACTACTTCAGCTGGGAGTCTTTTCCTTGGGACCAAGTGATGATTAATGACACCATTGATTGGCATGTGTCTTTGAAGGGGAGGGAGGAGGAAACATACTTACTGTCTAACATCTGTGGCTGCTCAACTGTGAGGTCTGAACAGATTTATAGAACAACTCTAAAAAATTTTTTTGAAGTGTGATGTAATGGTCTTTTCATTTGACGAATCGCCTTCAAAATAAGTTGGGGTCAGCGAGTAGAAGGGAAGTATAAAAAGTTGGGATAATTGTTCTTTCTGRTCGTCAGGAGGCAGAGCAGAAAGACAATCTGGTTGTAATTTGTTCTTTCATGTTATCTGTCCAACTGTACATGTGCTGCTGTASACACAATGCTCAACATACACAACAAACATCCAAGCAGTCAGTTATACCATTTAATGACMCTTCATGCAAATCATGTTATCCTAAATTATAAGTATCTCCATTCCGCTTATCCGTACTTGGGTCACGGAGGCAACAAGTCCAGGAGAGAAACCCAGACATCCCTCTCACCAGCGACACTTTCCACCCCGTCCTGGAAAACCCCGAGGCGTTCCCAGGCCAGAGAGGATACATAATCTCTCCAGCGAGTCCTGGGTTTTCCCCAGGGCCTCCTACCAGTGGGACGTGCCCGAAACACCCCCAAAGAGAGGCATCCAGGAGGCATCCTGATCAGATGAACCACCTCAACTGACTCCTTTCGATGCGGAGGAGCTCCTCCGGGATGACGGAGCTCCTCACCCTATCTCTAAGGCTGAGCCCGGCCACCCTATGAAGGAAGCTCATTTYGGCCGCTTGTATCTGGGATCTCGTTCTTTCAGTCATCATCCACGCCTCATGACCACAGGTGAGGGTTGGAACGTAGACAGACCAGTAAATCAAGAGCTTTRCCTTTCGACTCAGCTCTTTCTTCACCCCGACTGACCGAAGTAACACCCTTATTACTGAGGATGAGGCCCCGATCCGTTGATCTATCTCCCGCTCCATCCTACCATCACTCAAGAACAAAACACCCAGATACTTAAACTGCTCCACTTGAGGTGGAGACTCTCCCCCGACCCGGAGGGGGCCTTCCAACCTTTTCTGGTCTTTTAAATCTTCCCTACTTTTTGTCTATGGTACAAGCTACCACACTTCTTTAAAGTGATTTAGGTCAATGGTTAAAAGTTTTTCAATGGACTTTTTTACCCTGTCTAGTTTTTATGCTCGACTATGACAGCATCATGCAGGGTAAGCCTAAAAAATACAAAAAAGTGTAAGACAAAAATAATAAAACCTGGGTTTAAAAATAATCTAAGATCACGTAAACATTTTTTCCCCAGTTTGTTTCAATTTCAACAATCCAAAAGGCAAACCTCACTCTGCTTGAACTGCTGATAACTCTGATATTTGTCTGCCTTCTCCCTCACCAGGAGTGTGCTGGAGAGCCTCTGTTTATGCTGTACTGTGCCATCAAGCAGCAGATGGAGAAAGGACCCATTGACGCCATCACAGGAGAAGCTCGCTACTCTCTCAGCGAGGACAAGCTCATCAGGCAACAGATTGACTACAAAACACTGGTCAGTCAACATCCTGCGTCTCCTGGCTCGTTTGGTCCGCTTTGCTCTCAATCACTTGATTCGTTTTTTTTAAGCTTCAGTCAGATTTGACGTTGAAGAAGATTCTAAAGTCTAATCAGCTGTTTAAGACTGGAAGACCGTTTCTTTGATTAGCCGGGATATGGCTGGGCAGCAGAGACTTGTGGGTAAACATAGCACTTCAGCATTAGTTTTGTTTGGAGTGGGGATGTGACCTGGCTCAGAACTGACTCATCTGCTGCCCAGTGTTAACTATGTTGTATTTCCAAACAAAGCACTTGAGGTTTGGATTGAAAACATACTGGCACTCAGAAGAATCTACTTTAGTTGTTTTGATCGGCACCCAAGTGTGAATGCTGGGTTATTATGTACCTAAACACACTCGCAAAGTAACCAGGGTTTACAATAGCTGCTGCATAGGTGTTAAAATGCTCTCGGGTACATTCGAATGCATCTAAACAATGATTCCAACATCTCACTACTTTGCTGCTTTCACGTTGTCATATTGCTTATGCCTAATTCCTTTTTGTCTGCCTTCCGTTTTTGTTTTCCTCCCAGACGTTGCACTGTGTAAACCCTGAGAATGAAAATGCCTCTGAGGTGACGGTCAAATGTCTGAACTGCGACACCATCACTCAGGTCAAAGAGAAGCTGCTTGATGCTGTGTATAAAGGAAGCCCGTATTCACAACGACCAAAGGCTTCAGATATGGACCTKGGTAAAAATTTGCTGTTCTCTCTGTGCATCAATATTACAGCTGCATTATTAACAACCATAAAAGCTCAGTGCGCTGTGGCCGACAGCCTGTTTAGCTTCTTTCACTTATTCAGTAGCACCTTTAAACTCTGTACACTTTTTATGGCAAATCCTTTAGCAACTAGGAGGACTTTAATAAACTTTACAGAGTATTGCCATCGACATATGAAGGTATTGTATTGTGGTTCAGCAGCTGCATTTTGCTTGATTTTGCTTAGAATTTCGTTTCACCAGAAAATGTGATTCTTGTAGGGGTGCACCGAAAGCAGTTTTCTAGTSGATACTAGTAAATATATATAGTATATCAAAAAGAAAAAAATTGTATAGGTCTTCTGGACGGGTTCWTCTCTAATGAAACGTTTCGTCTCTCCTCCAAGAGACTTCTTCAGTCTGAGAGTTTCAGGCAAAATTCAGGCTTTTAAACACTGCCTCCATGTGACTGATACTCACATCACATGGCTATTGTTGACACCTAATTAACACCTATTGTTAACAGTGGGTGGAGTGATACTGGCAATAGCCGCACTGTAGGAGGGGGGCAACTGAAAGCGGAGACCTCCACCTCTGTTTAATGATGGACATCCATCATTAAACARAGGTGGAGGCCTCCGCTTATTATTGCACACTTTCTTTAAATCATATAAACATCATTTCACTTCTCAAATATTGCCGTGTTTGTTCCCTATAAGATATATTTAACTGATATTTTTAATCCAAACAATCAATGATTTATAAAGCTAAATCAGGAAAATTAACAAGGGTGCCCAAATTTTCACACCCCACTGTAAATTATAGTCAATTTCCAAAAAGCACAATTTGAATGCAAACCGCACCAAAGGAAAAAATAAAGTCCGCTATTTGGTCCAGACCAAAGGAGTTTCCTGGTGTGAATACACCTTGAAACTGTCAGGTGTTATAAGGTCACAATGAACCTTCAGTGTTATCATCTTATTTTATTAAAAAACATTCAACAATACACTTGAATCAATACAAACTTGTTTTACCTGGACATTAAGTAATGCTCACAGCAGAGCAAAAGAGGACAGTGACTGGTTTTCAGAACTGGTGGAGGTAGATGAGAAGCTGATCCCTTTCACCGATCTTATCCAAGTATCGGACGAACTCCCAAAATCAAGGAACTAGGCACACGTGATTCAGAATATTTTTTTATAGGAGTGTCCTGACCAAGACAGGCAGCAGCTCAATTCACCMACAAATTACAATGTGCCTATGAGAAAATAAAATAAAATTAAAAAAAATGGGGAAAAAAGAAAAAAAACAATAAACATTAAAAATTCATCTGAATATGTGCTCTTTTAGTCTGTGCAGCAATCATCCAAAAAGCTGCTAAAGGTTGTCATTTAGAACAATACCCCCCCCACCAAAGGAAAAAAAGATTAAAAGCTCACTGATTAAAAGCAACGTAGATTTTTTTTTTGTCTTTTACTCTTCAATCTCAGTTGCTTTTCCCTCTGTTTAAAGAATGGCGTCAGGGTCGAATGGCCAGAATCATTCTGCAGGACGAAGACGTCACAACTAAGATCGACAACGACTGGAAAAGACTCAACACGCTGGCTCACTATCAGGTACACAAACACAAAACAAGCTTCACGAGCTTCGGTACACACTTGCATATAAGAACTAGTATAAAAAAAAGGATTCWCAGACTGAGTGCGTGTTTTTGTTGTCCAGGTAACAGATGGCTCAGTGATTGCCCTTGTGCCAAAGCAGAACTCTGCATATAACATCTCCAACTCCTCCACGTTCACAAAGAGCCTCAGCAGATACGGTACGACTCCAATTCTCAACTTGACTCGATCCTATTTAAACCATTCTGCCAATGATTCCCATTTCTTTATCTGCCTACATTCCGTCTACACCTTTGAACTCTCATTCATTCACGTTTTGTTTGTCAGGGCCGTGATTGGGCTGCATTTTTGCCCCCCACTCAGTGAACAGCAATCCCTTATATCCAATGTCATCAACTCAGGCCAAGGCTATTCCACGGCTATTTCCAAAGCAGTCCATAAATGACGGGCATTAAAGCAGACACCTCGATCTCTGGCTGACAGAGTGAAAAAGAGAAAGGACACCTAGAAGTCACAAAGATAGAGYTCCAATATGCGTACACTTCAGTGGAGAATCAAATTATTTACAGAGTAAATTACCTTGCGTAAAGAAAAACAAAGAAACGCTGCACTCTTACTGAGTGGGTATTAACCCTCACACATCCACCRATGCTATCACCACTACTGATCTGCTGCTCACCAGGAGCGGTGGAGAGAATCTGCCTCACGACTAAGAGATTTTTCAGGTTATGTAGATTTTATTAGCAGGAATAAAGATGCCTGAAAGGAGTGCATCGCAGAACACCTGCACTGAAGGAGCTGTAGTGGTGAGCGGCATTTAGTTTTAGGAGAATAAAGTTTATGAAGTTAGATGGTGTTTTCTTTTTTTTTTCAAAAAGCCTGACATTCTGCTCAAACAAAACAATACTAAAACACCACAAAACAACACTGAAGAAAGCTGTGATATCCTTAAAGTGCCTGAGACCTGTACATCCTTCAGATACAAAAAGTCAAAGAAAACGTCTTTTTATTTAAGAAACGTGGCATAATACTCATTATTTAAATCATTTTGTCACATAAGTGGCATTTTTTTCCTTTGAACTTGACTCAGTCAAAGTGAAACAGGAAGTGACATCAAATGGGAGCTCTTTAAGAAAGAAAACTCTGTTTATCGGAACAATATTATTTGAACTCTGACTCTTCTTCATATCTCTAATAGTGACTTAAAATAAGCTAAAGAAACATCAGATTCTTCTCTACAGTCTTTGTTGTTAGACATTATAGCAATGCTCTGTTCACATTCCCCTTCGACATCACTTCCTGTTACRAAACATGCAAATATCTCAACAACTGTTCATCCCAGCAGTGTGAAATTTATTTAGCAATATTTTATCAGCGTTATCTTTCCAAAAGTACATTCATATTCATTACAAAAACTGGATGTCACATGCACTTTAAAGCAACATAACTCTCGGTGAACTTCAACTTGCACTTTTGTGGTCCAGACATTTATTGTGACTTAAAGTAGACTTTCCACTTTGTCAGTCAACAAAAATGGTTCGGTTTTTGCTCTCTGTTTTTTTTGTTTTTTGTTTTTTTTTGTTTTTTTTTTTTGTTTGTTTTATAATTCTTGTGTTTACAGTTCAAGTGTTCTGCGCCAGCTTGTTTGCTGTTTTTGCTGTACTTTTGTGGCAGTGTTGGAGTGCCACATGTAGGCCTGGCATAGCTTTTACATCGTGTGTTTTCAGTGTTTTCATATGGATGAAAACTTTTCTTGAAATAGTGCCGTGTTTATGAGCAGATTATTAGAAATGACAAAATATTGCTTTGGAAAAGTGTAATATTTATTTGGACATAGTCCTCATTTTACAGCAAATTTAATAAATTTATAAAAAAAAATTCTTTTCATTTTGTACTACATAAGCTTCTGGTTGTGTATGGATGCTGATTTTTTACATTTACATTGGCAGAAATGTTGACTGCCAAAATTCCCGATAAGTTTGGACTCAAAGCTGCTCAGAACATCACTTGAGAAAGATACCACAATACAACCAGGCCACTCTGTCTTTTTTTTACTCCTCTATCTCATATTCTTGCATTACTCTCTATTGCACCCTTTTTCTCCTGACATTTTTGTTTCTGTGTCCATTTAGCTCACAGCCCCCTTTTCTTGTCTTTCCTTTCGCACTTTCTCATTTTTCCATCATGCACACTTCTATCACAAAACACAGAAGGATTGCAACATGCATAAGAATCTCTCTCTCCTTTTTTGTTTCTCTACCACTTCTGTTCAATCCTTTCTACCCCAGAAGCAACAACTTCTGAGCAGATAATCATGTTCCTCTGTGCACCTCACCTCCCCAGTTCCCTCTCCTCCTGCTAACCTAAAAGAAGCCGTTGCAGACATTGCCCTGCTTCGCTCTAATCAGCATTGACACTTTCACCATAAATAATAAAAGAGACATAGATGATAGAGCAAACGAGGGGGTGAGAATTATTTAAGAAATTCKGTGTTTCTGGCAGTTGAGAGTCGGTGAAAACAGGCACTCAGAACTTTTCTTTTTTTCTTGCAGAATAACATGATTTCAAGAGAGAGGTAATGAAATTATTTAAAGTCATTCCATCTTCTGTGTCTATAATTAGAGAGTATGCTGAGGACAGCCAGCAGTCCGGATAGCCTACGGTCACGAACACCTATGATCACACCTGACCTGGAGAGTGGAACCAAACTGTGGCATCTGGTAAAAAACCACGACCACTCAGACCAGAGAGAGGGGGACCGAGGGAGCAAGATGGTCTCTGAGATCTACCTGACCAGGCTGCTGGCCACAAAAGTAAGAGAAACTGGACTGAACAATACTGCAGACTCTTTTTAAAAGCTGATTGTTTTCGGGGCAGAGTGGTGGGAACCTCCAACACTATATGAGACAAGAAATGCTAAAACTCACCTCTGAAACTCAAATTAAAACCTTTTTTAAGTATGTATTCTGCTGCTGATAATAGTAGTATCCATCCATCCATCCATCCATCCATCCATCCATTTTCTTCCGCCTATCCGGGGTCGGGTCGCGGGGGCAGCAGCTTCAGAAGGGAGGCCCAGACCTCCCTCTCCCCAGCCACTTCTTCCAGCTCCTCCGAGGGAACTCCAAGGCGTTCCCAGGCCAGCCGAGAGACATAGTCCCTCCAGCGTGTCCTGGGTCTTCCTCTGGGCCTCCTGCCGGTGGGACGTGCCCGGAACACCTCACCAGGGAGGGGTCCAGGAGGCGTCCTTACCAGATGCCCGAGCCACCTCAACTGGCTCCTCTCGACGTGGAGGAGCAGCGGCTCTACTCTGAGTCCCTCCCGGATGACCGAGCTTCTCACCCTATCTCTAAGGGAGAGTCCAGCCACCCTGCGGAGGAAACCCATTTCGGCCGCTTGTATCCGGGACCTCGTTCTTTCGGTCATGACTCAAAGCTCATGACCATAGATGAGGGTAGGAACGTAGATCGACGGGTAAATCGAGAGCTTCGCTTTCTGACTCAGCTCTCTCTTCACCACGACAGACTGGTACAGCGCCCGCCTTACAGCAGACGCTGCGCCAATCCGCCTGTCRATCTCCCGCTCCCTTCTTCCCCCATTCGTGAACAAGATCCCCAGATACTTAAACTCCTCCATAATAGTAGTAGTAGCTTCTAAATCACTGTGTTTTCAGATACTTAACTGGGCATAAAATGCCATAAATTGCATCATTAAAGCTTCAGGTGTTAACGATACATTTGTGTGTGTGTGTTGTAGACGTTTGAGGGTAAGGGTGCAAAGTAAGGGAAGAAATTCCACTACTGCCCCATGAAATAATCATCAAACCTACAGCTAAAATGATATCCAAGTGGTTTATTTAAGTCTGCATATGTCACCCACCATATTGAAATGAGAATTAAGTCAAATTTGGTCAAAATGACCTAATCTCATTTTCATTTTCCTGGCTTTAAAAGCTACATTTTGCTACCTGGATCATTCTGATTTAAGCAGATCCAGAGATATGACTTAGTTTGTCTCGTTGGTTACGATGACACATTAATATTTGGTCTGAATCCTAATTTTAGGTCATTTTAATGAGAAATATTTTGAAGTCATCATAAAGAGGAAACCTCAAATAGTATGTGAACATTGAGATTTCCCAGCTGGAAAGAAATAAAAATGTTTCTAGCTCGCAGGGGAGATCTCAAAATTTTAAAGCATTTTTCCTCAAAATCTGTTTTTTTTTTTTGTTGCTACTGCTCAAAAAAGTGATTCATTTTTTTATTATATTTTAGACACAGACAGTTCATTCAAATGATTCATTAATAAGGCAGTTATTCCTTATATTTTGACAAAATGCAATATTTGTTGACACTGTATCTGCCTATTTCTCCACATCCCAACTTTAGACTTAATCATTGTTTCAATATGATGGGTCACATATGACCCTTGAAACAACAATAAAATTAACAGAATTTCCTTTTTTGTAAAGATTTACTTTAATAAATGGCTTATAAAAGTAAAGCTCTGGGTTCTATYGATTTAACTAAAACAAAATGACTGTTTTTGTTTCATTTTGATATCAACTTTAAATTAATTTCTAAGTTGAAAAATATAGATCCTTTTCTTCATATTTCAGATTTTTAAAATGTTTATCTCAATACATAAAGATTTATATTTCATTTTAAATACCAACCTCTTAAGATCCCCTCCTTTTTTATCTTAAACTTTGCAACAGTTCCACTGTCTTTCCATCCCTCATCGTCTCCCAGTTCACCATCCCTGACCTTATTATAAAAAGCATGAGGAAAATAGAGCAATGGGCAGCAGTTACAAGCAAGCTAGCCTTTCAATTTCCACTGGTAATAATAAAAAAAAAACAGATTAATAAAAGGTGGGCTTGGGAGTGCAGACTGCAGGGAGGTTGGTACAGGAGTTGTCAGGAGACAGGTAATTTGTTGAGGGATTCAAGATTTGGTCACGCATGATGGGAAAGAAAACCCAGAAAGGTAAATTAAATTTAGAAGAACATCTTGTCCTTGTTTCACCGTGACTTTGTCTTTTTGCTTGTGTGCCACCTTGACCATATGAACCTTTGGGCCAAAAGTCAGTGGTGTTGTATGTTGCAGAGGTGGATTAATACAACCTTCAAAAAATTGATTTTAGTAGTGAAAAAAAATCATCCTACAAGCTCAAAGACTAAAGTTCCTTTTCAGGATTTCTGTTGATTCTTTTCCGATGCTGCATTTAGGTGTCAGGTTTGATTAAGGAGAACCTGATTGACAGAACAGTGACCGAAATAAATGTGAAGTAAAATAAAAACAACACAACATCCAATGAAACAAAGGTCAGAAGGATTATTATAATAAGGCAACACCACCTGTTTGAAATGTCAAAATGCTTGTCAGACATGAGATCCCAGCTTCTGCTCTTGTATCATTTATAATGTTAAAACCAGACATCTCWCAGGCATTTCTTCAATTTAGGCTTGTAATGTCAGTGTGAAGCAGTTACTCAAGTAAATTAATGTTCAAACTTTGTTCAATAAAGCGTTGCWGAATATTACAGAAAGCTCAGTGGTTAGCACTGATGCCTCACAGCAAGAAGGTCTAGGGTTCGATCCCCGGTTTGGACCTGGGGTCTTTCTGTGTGGAGTTTGCATGTTCTCCTCATGGTTTGTAGGTTTTCTCCAAGTTCTCTGGTTTCCCCCATAGACCAAAAACAAGTATAATCGGTTGCCTTCAGGCCCAGACCTCCTTTGTAAAAGAGATCTGTAATCTCAGACTTACCTGGTTAAATAAAGATACTGTAAATAAATAAATGTTTACATTACACAGTAAAAATAAGAGATGATTAAAGGGGACCTATTATGCAAAATTCACTTTTAAAGGTTTTTTTACTCAACTTTGGGTATGTACTTCTTAAAAAAACAGTCCTAGGACCAAAAAAAATGCACCCAGGGGCATATTTACTGTAAGTAAATGTATTTTTAATGT
>NW_013952530.1:259732-261252 GCF_001266775.1 Austrofundulus limnaeus | reverse complement strand
GCATTAAATTGAATGAACATGGTCTGGATAGCCTACAGACTTACCATAAAAATTTCTAGGACCCATAATTGGTCTCCTTTAAAAGAAATGAAAAAAAAAATCAATGAACGAAACCACAAGAGCAATGTTCTGTACATTTGTGTTTCCCCTAAATAATCTAGCTTTCACTCCCCCTTCTAGGGTACGTTACAGAAGTTTGTCGACGACCTGTTCGAGACCATCTTCAGCACAGCACACAGAGGCAGCGCGCTGCCGCTGGCCATCAAGTACATGTTCGACTTCCTGGACGAACAAGCAGACAAACACTCCATCACAGACTACGATGTACGACACACCTGGAAGAGTAACTGGTAAGACACAGAGTTGCTACATCTCTGGGGTGGGGGGGTCAGCAAAGTTTGATGAAGTTGTTCCGTTTAAAGGGAAAAGATTCAGAGATCTTAAACTGGGTTCGTTTTAGTCTGCAAAACATTTTTAATGAGAATCGAATGTTATAGAAAAGAAAAGAAATGAAAAAAGAAAATAAACAAAAAGTAAAGAATGGAAAAGAAACAAAACAATATAATACAAAATAAACAAGAATATAAAAGAACAAATAAACAAAATTAAATGAAAAAGAAGAATAGAAAAGAATAGAAAAAAGAAAAGGAAAGGAAATAAAAAGATATACTTAAATACCCACTTGAAAATTCCACAATGTGGATGAGGATCTAAAGACAAGGAGCCTCATCAGTTTTATTAAACCTTGTAAAAAAACATTATGCACAATCCTATGTTAGACTTGTTTGCCTTCGAACAACGCTTTGAGGCTGACTCTCAGCTACTACCATACCAACATTTAGCTCAATATCTGTAAAAATGTCTCACTTGTAGCTGTTTATGTGCATCCAAAATTCAGTTAGCTGTGGTGAATTAGGCTGACTCAAAAAGCTCATCAATTAGCTGCACACTCAATAATTACTTTCTAAAGATTTGATTAAACTCTGTTTGGTAGMTTATAATATATTTTGCTAACAGACAGTGTTGACTCCAACAGTTAATGGCAGCACTTTAAAAGCATTAATCCCGCAACCAGTTAGCACCACCATACCACATTTCAGCTCAATGTGTGTAAAATTGACAGATTTAAATACAGACTCCAAAAGATAATCTGGTATAGATGTACATCTATAATCTCTGAGAGTTAAATTAAAATCTGTCTAGTGTTTCAAGAAATATTTGGCTAACAGACAAAGGAACAYGGCAGACATGGACAAAGTGAGCCTATTTCTGAAGTTGTAACTGAATAAATATCTCACCAAGTAACTACTGCATTGAGCGTTGTAACACAACTAAACAACAAACTGTTTCCAAAATTTTAAATGAACACTTCTGAATAATACATTTAAAGGCACAGTGTGTAGGATTTTGTCAATTCTTTTAGCCCAAATTGAGATAATCACTAATGACAATAATAAAAAACATGTCTAATCATTGCAAAGACCTTGTTTTATTATTTTTACCTTATAAAAAGCTGTTTA
>NW_013952530.1:257808-258932 GCF_001266775.1 Austrofundulus limnaeus | reverse complement strand
AAAAAAAAAAAAAACAAGAATAAATTTTGTTCGATTTGAATAAATTCTCACCTCAGAAGTGTATTACTCCGGAGCTGCTGGAAGGTGGGAGAAAAATGAGTCTGAGTTATAAGATCAAAGCTAATTACACAATTAAACAGCTGTAAGATTAGAACAGCGTTATAGGTTGAACTTTAGCTGCTACAGGCGTTTAAAGCATAAATACATAGTTGAATTAAATTAGAGCAAAGAAATTATGCACTGTAATTACCACTGACTCGCTTCTGGCTTATTAATATAGATTACTGTATTTTCATGGAGTCAGAAATATCAGTGGCTCCACTGGGATTCCATTCTAAAAGCAGGAAGACAGAAAATATGTACGCTAAATGCAGTTTATTACACACACATGTATTCTATTTATTCAGTCGAAGAACGTTTAGATGAAATTCTGCTCGTTTTATATGAGCGTGTAAGTTCTTGTTCGACACAACCTGATCTGGTCCTTTAGTTTGACCAACATGTTCAAGATTTATTAAAATGTTTCTCCTTCTAGATTTTCCCGTTTTTTATGTCCAGATGGCAGAAATTCCACTGGTCAGAAAGTCAGTTGTTAGTTCCGTGCAGCTCGCCTGCTTCTTTATGTCAAACACGTTGAATGAGCTACAAGATATCCCCCAGCTGCCAGAGAGCATCTGGTAGCTGTGTAAGATGTGGGCTTTATTGGTAAATCAAATGTGAGCATAAACACACTTTTTTATGCTTCTTAGCTTACTCTCTGCTCAGCCTGACCTGCTTCAGAAAGCCACATTTAAAAACTACAAATAGGTTTAGGTAAAGGGTCATCTAATGCTACAGCTTTTCCTGTAAATCAACCATCAACGACATTAAAGTGCCTGTGAAGTGCATATTCTTCACATGCAAAAAGTCAAATAAAACATCCTTTATATTTAAGAAAGTTGGTATAATACACACAGTTTTAGCTATTTTGCCACATATGTGCATATTTAAGAGAAAGATAAAAGCAAGTTTTTGGAAGGTATGTGGAAAAGTATAATGTGAATCTACAGTATATGATTAGTCGTTTGAGTTGATGTTTTTATTTAGTATTATTTTGTAAATTATTTTTTGTTTGAATATATTCT
>NW_013952530.1:255166-256664 GCF_001266775.1 Austrofundulus limnaeus | reverse complement strand
CCTTTGTAACAACTAAGGCAAAAATGTAATTATTTCTGAAAATTTTTTTCAGGACCCCACCTTGATGTTTCGGGACCCCACTTTGGGAAACACTGGTTTAGATGCATGCCTGAAACACCTTCACAACACATAATAAACCATTATAAATCCATTAGGGAAGATATTTTCTGTAYGAGTTGCCTGCAATTCAGCYGTAGACCAGTAGTGGGCGTACCAGCAGTGAAGACTGTACTTATAGCCTGAACTTCCAGTTTTCAGGCGGCTCTGCTTTTGCTGACCCCTGCCGGGAGCAATATAAGCTTGGCTCGTAACCACATCTGGGGTTGTATGGTCCTATTCTGTTCACATTTTAATCTATTCACCATTTATGTGGTTTCGTCTCGATTTCAGTTAACGAACACTTAATTATCTTACATCATGTCAGATTCTTCTCAACAGCCTGTATTGTCAGCAGTTGCAGCACTGCTCTGTTCACATGCAGACATTCCCCTTTGTCATCACTTCCTGCTACTTCACATGTGAATATCTCAACAACTGTTCATCTCAGCAGGGTCATTTTTTGCTATCTGTTATCTTTTTGAATGTGCATTCATATTTATTACAGAAAAATTACATCACAGGCACTTTAAGGCTTTAATTGCTCTGACAAAACACACAGACTGCAAAATATAAAACTGTATGCAATATGGCACCAGTTGCTGTGCTGTTAATGCACATGCTTTAGACTTAAATGTAGTTTCATATATTTTAACATTCGGTCTTATTAAATTAAACAATACTCATTTCAATTTTCTCAAAAATTACTAATCAAATGACTGCATCATTTTTTTCCTTCCAGTTTGTTCTTTAGCACCAGTGAGAGTGAGAAGCTCAACAACAACTGCTGTTTGCAGTCACAATATCGTTAACACCTTCTGATGAAAATAAATAAGAACATTCTGAGGAATTTGTTGAGACTGTCAGTATATTTAGCCCAGAAAGTAAAAGAAGAAACAACCAGGGAGCAACAGTATGATGGAACGATGAGTGAGCGTGAACGGGGGGGTGACTGAGTGCAGTTGAGACCAGTGATCAGATGAGGAACAGGTGTGCGTGATAAACGTAAGGCAAGGATGACTGAGTGAAATAATGACAGAGCAAAACTAAACAGGCTGAACACACAACACAAATAAATGTCTTAATGGGGACATATCATTCTATATTCACCTTTTTAGCAATTAAATACATTTCGTTGTGTACTTGAAGTCTGTAGAAGGTTCAGAAAATTTTATTTTGTCTCTCCTGTTCAGTTTGATCTATTTCTGTCATGTTTTCTGGATGGAACTGGATCATCCCTTAAGCTTGTTTTTCCTCCTTCAGTATACATTTTGAATGACTGTATAGCCCAACTCTGATCTTTACTTCTTTCCATAGATTTTCTGTTGGATTCAGGTCAGGTGATTGGCTGGGCCATTCCAGCAGCTTTAGTTTCTTTCTCTGAAACCAAATGAGAGTTTCC
>NW_013952530.1:246747-252892 GCF_001266775.1 Austrofundulus limnaeus | reverse complement strand
ATATTACACTGACGGGGCCATTTTATTTACACGCAAAGCATTTTCAGTTACAGGCTGAGTCATTTCTACCTTCTCCTCTCTGTCAACGCTCTCTGGTTTCATTTAAAAGAGTCGATCATCAGATATTGTCCAAGATTAACCTTCAGGGTGGATATAGCTCACTAGCAGCCTCGCACCGATGACCTCATCATTTACCCAGAATGATTTGCATATAAATAAAATGGCCCCCTCCGTGTAATATATTTTGAAAAATGTCATTTAAAATTTATAAAAACTAAGCAGCCTACAGTATTTTTACAGTTAAAATAAATGTTTATCCAATAAAGTCTAATGTTACAACTAATCGTGGATCCCTTTAATACGTTTTATATGCATGGAGCCTTAAAATTAGGTTTTGGTATTTTAACTTCATGAAGAACAAGGTGACAAGAATTCCAGTTTATAACAGGACACTTGAATATCCGTAGTGTTTTAGTAATGCTTTTTCCTTAATATTAAAGCTTGCAGTAGGTACATACGTTGTGCTTAGGTTGCAGTATAAGTAGGGTAAAACATAACTGTACTACTGAATAATTTTGCACTACAGCAGTCTTATATCTCTACTCTTAAACCAAACCCCTTCCCCAATGTTATCTCACATGCATGCTTTAAATATATTCTGTCCTTCCTCCTCTTCATTCCTTCATACCAGCAGCATTACAGTAGTTCCACTGGCTGGCTGCAGCTGCCTCCATTCAAACCAACTGCTCCCCATCATTACAGCCTATTATCCAGATGTAGGCAGCTGCAAAGTGCCATCGCCTCCACCACGTGCGCTGACCCTTACGGGCGTGCACGCTCGCATACACAAACACGCAGCGGCGCACATGTAGTGAGATGTACTCTGAATGCTCACGTGCTTGTTAATCCACACACACACACACACACACACACAAACGCACACGCATCATTAAGAAAATACACACGTTCACTTGTTGGAACACAGCAGCTCCTCTTTTTCCTGTTCGTGCCATGCAAAATAACAGTTGAACATAACACACACACATACCAACACACACAAAATACTGTACACACTCTCAGTAATAATTAACATGCAATTACACACATTCCACCGGTCTTCACACCTGCCCTGCCAGCCCTGCCTGCCTCGTCAGTATCAGTGTAATTGCAAAGCAGTAAATGAAAATCAGAGTGCTGTTTCTGTTTGGAGTGTGTGTATTTGAGCAGTTAGAACACAGTAGATGAATCGAGTGTGTATCGCTGCATTGCTGTGTGTTTAAAATAACCGTCTTCCTTCTTTGTGCGCAGCTCCTGTCAGCGCTACAGAAAGACGAGCAGTCCCGCAGACAACGGCTACGTGGCAAGCTAGAGCAGGTCATCGACACCATGGCCCTGGCGAGCTGAGGACTGGCCAATCCCGCGGCCTTGGTCAGGGCAGAACTGGCTCCCCCCCCCCACACACACACACACACACAAACACACACACATCCTTAAAGCCGTGACTTTTTTGATTCTTGACGTTTCAAGTCTGTCGTCATAACATTCACGAACCACGAAGCTACAGCGGCAGAAAAGACTGCGAGGACGCGAGCGCCGAGCAGCGGCGGCAAACTGGAGGAACGGCAGAGTTTGGAACTTTACGCTCTGTTAGACATTTTCCCCCCTCTTTTTTTTTCTTCTTCTTCTTCTCTGAGCCACATTTCTTACCAGGATCAACCAAATCAGACCAAACCCCAGCCTCGGCTAATATGGACCTGAGCTGAAACAGGTGACTGAGAGATGCTGCAGGGGAGGTACGAGTACCTTTCCACTGCCAAGGCTATTGTTCAGACCGTGAACCGGTGAAAATTCAGGACATTTTATTACAATATTTGATCTGTTTTTTGGTTGCGGTCCTCCACTGGGAGGTCAAAGGTCAGGGACAGCTGCGGATCAGCAGCAAAAGAGCTGGTAGAAATACCCCTCATCACTCAAAGACCTTTCAGCAGAGTGGCTGCAGGGAAACAGGTTCCTGCGTACTACAGGACAACCAGGAGGGGCTGAACCTCTTCCTCCTGGTTTTTGCTCAATCAACAGAACCCCACCGCAGTCAGAGAGAGAACTTTGACCCATTTCATAACTCTGCATTTGATTTGTCATCGCATTTGGTTCTTTACTCTCCCACCGACCTATTCTCCCTAGTGCTGTGCCACTTGTGTTACTGCTGAATTTGCACAACAAAAGCTAAATCAAAAGAGAGCAGAGGATATATGAATAGTATATATAGATATATAAATACAACCCTTTTGTTTTTAAGAACAAATGAAAAGTTGAAAAATGAAGTTTTCCATTTCAATGTACTAAAGCTATGTTTCAGAAGATTTGATATTTCCTAGATGAAAAAAAAAACTGAAAACACAAGGAAAAAGTTGTCTTGTGCCATGTTTTACTTTGAATGTTGTTTAGTGCAAAAATACATTTTTGTTAGATGAAATGTGCTATTATGAAATTGTTGTCCTGCTTAGTGACTGAGAATTTAAAAAAAGGTAAACGGCAGAAATATATATGTAATACAGACACTTTAAGTGACATGAGGTTTTAGGGCCATTATGTGCTCCAGCTCTGGCTCTGAAGATTGTAAAAAGACAAACGATGTCTAGAAGCCACACGAGCCGACCGACCTACAGTGCTTTTGTGTTTGTTTTAGAGAAACCAAATACTTTGAGATCAGCTGTTTTAGATGAGACACAACGCTGCTGCGCTGGCAGACACACACACAGGCATTAGGCAGTTATTTCAACAGATCCCTGGCACACTGTGCCGTTTTAGCTCCTCGGTCTTGTTTTCGAGACCAGTCCTTGTCTGAAAATTTTACGAGGCATAACCTCTAAAATGAAAGTGAGTTTTGCTAAGCAGTAAATAGTGATTCAGTTTTGTTAAAGTCTGCAGTAAAGCCTGTGAAACATAAAAAGGGCCACCTTTTTTCAAATGTGAATGTGGTTTTTAAATTGAAATGTAGCTTAACATATGTGAGTGTTTTTGTACAAGTTGAGGGCCTTTTTTTTCTTTTTTTTTTTTTTTTTTTTGGAGTTTCTGTGGTTTTATAGAAGTAAATAGAAAAGAAATCTTCAGAAGTTTTCCTCGCACAGTTTGCTGGAGCGCATCGACTTTCAGTACTTTGAAAATCATGGATTCATTAACATTTTGTTTACATTTACATCCACTTGGTTTCTTTGGAAAGCGGGGGGGAAAATAACAATTTTGAACTATTCAAACAAAAGTTAAAATGATAAAAACCATCTTGTATAAGACTACTATAAAATATACAGCCTCAACTGGGAAGAAAATCACTTAGATCACAGAGATGTGTTCATCTAATGACTTGTATCTTTCTAAAAATAAGGATTAATAAATCACATGCACCTTTTTTGAGCAATATGACTTTAAAGGAAAAAGCTACCATTACCTCAAACATTGTCTTTCCTTCCTCTTCTGTAGTGCTTCCCTCAACTTTCTTCACTTTGGTATAGAGCTCTTGAAGAACATCCAATCAGAGTCCTCAGATTAATTTAGACGACTTTAAAGCTGCATCAGAAACATCCGATCAGGGTTATCAGGTACGCTAAGGAGTGGAAGTTCATACAATTGAAAGTTTTTTTTTTCAAACTGTTCATTACTTCCATTTAGATGTGGGATTAACTGGAAAAGCTTACTGCATTATAATTAGTAAAGTACGGAGCCCGCGAGGGGACATGGGGGGATTTTTTTTTTTTATTACGTTCCCACGCAATACTTTTGCGTTACCTCGCAATATCTTTGCGTTACCTCGTAACACTTTTGCGTTGCCTTGCAAAATTGTTTTGCGTTACCTCGCAAAATTGTTTTGCATTCCCATGCAAAAGATTGTTTTGTAAATGAACTGAATTAAATCAGACTTTTATTTTGAAATATCCAGTTACCAAAACAGGATGTGTCGCCACAAGTTCGGGAAATTAACATTGATGATGCGTGGCTGCACTGTGTTAAAATATCGGCATATGACATACTTCCATGCGTGGTTGTGTGATGTATTCATTCTGAAGCTGAATTAAAGCAGTAGGCTAACTCGCTAATGGTGAACATGAGTTTGTTAATAAACCGGCAGGCACAACAGTGATAAACGACTTTTGCGAGGGAACGCAAAAGGTATTGCGAGGTAATGCAATATTATTGCGTGGGAATGCAAAAGAAAAAAATCTCCCATGTCCCCTTGCGGGCTCTGTAAGTAAAGTGTGCACTAGCTGCAAAAAATAATAATAATTGAATATTTAGATAATTTTCAGACACGTTCACTTCCTGTTGGAGTGGCAGATTTGAGTTTTGTTTTTGGTCCACTTGTCGTGAACACAAACAGTAAGTAGTCAGAAAGACTGGAAAGTGTGACCAACACCTTATAAAGGCGACTGCGAAGCTTTTCTCAAGTGATAATTGTTCGGTCACAACTGTTTTACAACATGAAAGGAAAGTGAGTGCATTTTTTCCAAGCGATGCCTTTCAACTTCCCAGGAACACTTATGTTAAAAAAAGCCAAAATTTTGAATGAGACAAATTCAAATTCTTGTTTATCAAGAGCAGTTGATTCTTCTAATATACTGGACTGTTTTTTTGTTTGTTTGTTTGGGTTTTTTTATGACGCAATATTCTGTTGTTTTCCATTTAGCATCCACATAATTTGAACAGTAAATTATGTGATGATTTTTATTTTTTTTTTTTAATCACCGCATTTGTGACTTCCAACAAGGTTACCTACTACTTTCTTTTGCCAGTTGTTCAAACACACAAATAACCTGTACCCGTCTGCCGCTGCTATCAGTTAAGCTCTAGTCCATCCACTTGGTTAAATTTTGGATGTCTTCTGAAAACCCTTTAAAAAYCCAGTGTACATTTAAATCGCTCATCCTGATGAAAGCCTGCCATTCACATTAAAGCTCATGGACGTCTGACAACATATGTGTTGAACCATAATGAAATGTTCTGTATGTGCTCCAATACTTGAACCACTGAACTACACAGGGTAAAACAACATACAGAATGAGCTGACCAAAGCTGTACTCAATCACATTGGAATGGCAACTTCATGAGAAGTTCTCCTATGAACATTTGCTTTTTTTTTGTTCTTCCACAGAACTATTTTAGTGCTCATTTTCAGTATTTAAATTGTCCCCTTGCTGAAATGATTTCTCTTTGTTTCATGCTGTTTTGTGAAACGTAGACAATGTTCTTTCCATGTACAGACACTCACTCATTCTGTTTCATTTAGATCAATCTATCTGAGGATGTGGACCACTGCATTGATATCTGACTTTTTGTTTACATGAAAACTTGTAATTATTTTATTGATATTGGAAATATGAGGTTGACCCGTTGGTTGGCTTTGTGGGCAGTAAATCAAAACTAAGAGATACGACTGGTGCTCCTATTTTTTTATTTTATGTTTGTATTAGTTTTGCTTCTCGTTCACCGCTTCACAACATCTTTGGAAAAAAACTGAATGGTTTAAGGGCCATACTTTTTCATTTGTCATTCTGTAACATCTTTTGACTTTACTTTTCTCTGCGGATGGGAAAACAACAAATGGCTAAGAAAGAGGTTGAAGGACGAAAGTYCCTTGGTAAAACAAAGCAGGCGCCATAAGTGTTCGCTGTGCTGTTTTGAACTTGGTACATCAAAGTTCTGCTGTGCTCAGGGACATGAGGGGCATGATTCAATTTGAAAACAATGTCAAAATGAAAAACAAAAAGACCTTACAAAAACCAAACTATTTTAATATTCTAAATTTCTTTTAGCCTAAAATAATGTAAAATAGTAGAAAGGTTGCCTGAACCTGTTCGAAGCATAATAAAATATTGTTTATTCTATTCACTTACCACTATACAGTGGGTGAAATATGTAATGAACACGTCAACATTTTTCTCAGTAAATATATTACTAGAGGTGCTAATGACATGAAATTTTCACCAGATGTCGGTAACAACSCAAGTGATCCATACATACAAAGAAATCAAACCATAAATGTCCAGAAATGAAGTTATTTGTAATAATGTGGAATGGCACAGGGAAAAAGTATTGAACACACTTACTGAAATTTATCTAATACGGTGGAGTCTTGCATGGTGAGTGTGCATAC
>NW_013952530.1:242074-245775 GCF_001266775.1 Austrofundulus limnaeus | reverse complement strand
GTATGCACACTCACCATGCAAGACTCCACCGTATTAGATAAATTTCAGTAAGTGTGTTCAATACTTTTTCCCTGTGCCATTCCACATTATTACAAATAACTTAATTTCTGGACATTTATGGTATGATTTCTTTGTATGTATGGATCACTTGGGTTGTTACCGACATCTGGTGAAAATTTCATGTCATTGGCACCTCTAGTAATATACTTTCTGAGAAAAAAGGAGACGTGTTCAATGCTTATTTTACCCACTGTATAAAAGGTACTAAAGCCAAGAGCGGATGTTTTCCGCATATAATTTTTTGTCAGTTGTTTTCTTGTGATAGTGACATATGTTATCATGAAATAACTGAGTGTTTTCTTGAGGTAACAAGTTAATTTCCCAATCGTTTTCATGAGATAACGAGTTGCGGTTTTCCTCTTATGCATCATTCGGTACCCATGAAATTACCAACCATGGACCAGGTGATGGTTATGATGCACAAGAGGTAAACCATAACTCATTATCATGAGAAAATGCACATCATTATTTCATGATAACAAATGTCGTTATTACGAGAAAAGATGCGAAAAACGTCTGCTCTCTGCTTCCATAAGAAAGACTTGAGTTGACAGTGTTGATTTTATTTAAACAAAACTTTAAACTGTTTTTTTCTGTTAAAGAAATGAAAAAAGTCAAGAGAATAATCTTAAAAGTACAAGCAAAAAAATAAAAATAAAACAAGCTTCAATTAAGAGAATTTAGTGTCAATGTTTATGCCAGCATTGAGACTGAAACTAAGCTAGCCAATAATCAAGAAGACATCATGTTTGGCATAATATAGAAAAATGATCAGCAGCAGTTTAGCATCTGTTTATAAAATGTGAAAATAACGTCAAGTTAAGGTGAATGAAAGCTGTTGAAAATGAACGCCTCCTGTGACTGTAGTAAATTAACACATGTGCTTACACGGTAGCTATGATAGCAGTTTCCATTTCTTTTTAGCCACTGTGCCAAACTAGTAGGCTTTTGTTTTGCTGAATATAAAGGCGGGAAAGGATGTCAAAAATTACAGTTCAAAAAGCCATCTTGAACTTATTTCAAAAATAAGTCAATTTGTAAATCTTAATTGTAAAGTTTTAAAACACAAAACTTTACATCAAAAGAAACTTAACTGGGTTTCGAGCCTGAAATAAAATATGATTTTGTTTGTGTTCATTTTGATTATATATTAGGATCAATTTTTTTGTATCTTAACCTGTTAAATTTCAAACGATCCTGAAGTTACTGATAATCAAGGGAATAAGTGTTTTCAGTTATATATTATAGTAAGATCCATCTTATATTACTTCTGACTGCACCAATCCAAGATGTCAAAATAAACAAAAATAATTAACATAAGTCCATAAACCAGTTGTTGATGGTGACTATAATCAACCTTTTGAATATTTATATAACAGATATAGAATTTAGATCGCATTTGTATTAGAAAATGGTGGAGATATGCACATTTTGAAAGCCATCTATCATTTAGGTCTTTATGTGTGTTTGTAAAACTTTCAGAAGGAGCAGAACCTTTCATTATGACATGTCCAATTTAAAAAATAAAACACCACATTTTGTCATTTTTGACCCCAGAAGCAACACGTTTTCCACCTCTTCAGTTCCAGCTCACCCATCTTCCTCCCCAACTGAGTTCACTTTAATAAAAGAACATTTCAGAGACAGACTAGAGGATGTACAACACCTCTCCCAGATTAAATAGAAGAGATGCAGAAAGGAAAGGAAAATAAAAACTTGAGAGTTTTAATACTTTATGAGATATTATACCTTTTTAAGAGTTTCAGACTTGAAGCTAATGTGACAGGTTTTGGCTGTTTCATGCCCGTGTAAATATCCTGCTCTTTCCTATTTTGCAGATTTATTACTTGTAAATAGACACGCATCAAGAAGAGATTAAACATGTTTTTTGCTAAGTCTGAATCGTGTGATGTTTTTATTTCCATTCCTGTCCCTATATATCCTCTAAGTGGTGGATTTTAAAGTTGTAACTAGTTTTAGGTTCATCTTAAGTGGATGTCATGAGGAAATTTTCAGATCAAAGAAACACTTATGAAGCTTAGTACAGTATTTTTGTGCTGCTTTCTCTGTTTTTCATACCAGTAATGTTTAAGAAGTCGTTATTAATAATTAAGAGGCGAATCCAAGTTCCCAGTAAGTCTTCATTAAATAACTTTATTACTTGTATTCTCTGAAATTTGCTTATTGAAGTAAATATTGAAATCTTTGTTTTAAGAAAACATTAGTCCAAAATCTGAATCTGTTCACCTTTCCTTAATGATAATAAAGAAACTTTGCTTTTTTCTTTTGGCCTGTCCAACCAAATATTTCCTAACAACATATTGCAAAACTGTATTAATTCAATTTTTTAAGTGTTTATATACTGTGGCTTAACTACATCATTTAGTCCATCAGTCCTGGCCTTTAAATGACTTTAAACTGCAGAGTCCTGGCCTGTAGATGAGTGTAAACTGCAGAGTCCTGGCCTGTAAATGATTGTAAACTGCAGAGTCCTGGCCTGATGATGTAGCTCTTCTATGTGGGCCAATTCTTTTGAACAGTGGCTGCTTTGTTTCTCCGATGTATAACAACAGGTCATAGTCCACCTGGAATTTAACAGCATACACAACATTACTCTGTTTCTACTGGGGGGGGAGGGTCTTCAGGGTGAACCAGTTTTTGCCATAACGTGTTTTGGGGTTTGAAAGCTACTGTGATGTCATGTTTAGAGAATAAACATCTCAGTTTCTCGGAGACACCCGCAACATACGGAATGACAACTGGTTTTCAACCAATCAGATGACTGGTTGTGCAAACATTCAAACGCTGTTAAGTCAAGTGAAAAGAAAATAAAAAACAGCTCTATGCATTTTTTCTATCACTGGCATGTGATTGTGGTACAGTGAACAGTGGGGGTATTTTAATGGTTTGAATTGTGATCAAAACCAGAAAAATATAGAAATGGTGCTTTTTAATAAATAAAAAAATAAATAATCACCAGAAAAGGCAGAACAGACTTTGGAGAAGATCTGATCTGGATTCTCATCTCACACTTCTTTCTTGTGCTTTGATAAATTCCTCTTTTATACTTGTTAGCCATCTTTAGACTCTAGCTTTTTTATTTGTTTACTTTTAGAAGATTTCAAGCCAAGAATGAATAAATATAACATTCTGGCTTTTGTAATTATTTATGTTTCGCATTCAGTTTATTTTTCCAGCTAACTATTTTTTCCCCTCTCCCTGCTTTCTGTCAGAGACACAGTTTCTTTCAGAGAGGCGCTCCAAGTTTTCAGGAGATTCTTCTCCTCCCTGTCTCGTCTCCCCCTTCCTCGTCTTTAATATGCCTTTTGCATATTATTCAGATTCCCTGCTGTAGCACTTGTCACAGTATGCAGAGCACAGCAGTGCTTAGATAAAGCAGCGGGTCCCTCACTCTCGCAAACACAGCAGACGCCACCTCCTGTTGCCTGTCTGGCTATGTGTTCAAATATCCCAGGGCATCAGATTACCATATTTGAATTGTGCTTGTTGCAATATACACTAACCGGCCACTTTATTAGGTACACCACGCTAGTAACGGGTTGGACCCGCTTTTGCCTTCAGAACTGCCTCAATTCTTCGTGGCATAGATTCAACAAGGTGCTGGAAGCATTCCTCAGAGA
>NW_013952530.1:238721-240649 GCF_001266775.1 Austrofundulus limnaeus | reverse complement strand
TATATATATATATATATAAATAATCGCACTCCCTTTCTTTAATTTCATCCTTCTCTTATCACCCCCCACCCCCTCATGTCAAGGCCCTTCGAACAACTCAGCCCCATTGACCTCTCTCAACACAAACACTCAGCTCTCCGATAAGATGCCCTGACATACTATAAACGACAAAGTCACATTGGTTTGGGTCCCACATCCCCAACACTCAGCTGGAGATTAAACTGCGATAATACTACTGTGTTTTCTCAAGAGAACAGAGGTTTTTTTTTAAGGAAAGAAAGGACAAAATTAAAGAGGAAATAAGAACACAAAGAGGAGAAATTTAGAAATAGAAAGCACAGGAGCAAGCTGACTTTGGTTGTCCCAGAGGAAAGCAGGAGGGGGGCAGTTAATACCGCCTGGCCGGACTCTCTCGAATCCCTTCCTCCGTCTCATTCACCGTCTTTATGAAGCTCCAATAAGTGACGAGCAACAGGGGAAATAAGATGACAGTGCAGAATCAGGGCAGCATCACATTTGCCCGGGCTGTCTCCACCCTCAATGCGGAGGTAAATGCACTGTTCAAATGTGACTGTGTTTCTGAACAGGCTGAAGAACAAACAAAAGATGAGCTTCCAGAATTTAAAATGGTCAGTCATCTTTACAGCAATAAAAATGCTCACTTACAGTCTCCATTTGTGAATTTTCTATCTCAAAGTGAAATAAGGATAATGCAACTCTGGTCTGTGTCCAATATAATACATAAACACAATGTCAACACTTCAACTCACTAAAGATACATGCAACTAACCTGTTTGCTGACTTTTACCATTTAAATGCATTACATTTTTTTTAAATCCTCCCTTTCACATTTAAAATCATTCAGTTGGGGTCTTTATGAGGGGAACTACAATGCTTTGGTTTGAATCCCTCCTTATTTTAACTTTACCAGCCCCGTTTTCATCACTTTTCTGGTCTCAAAACAGCTGGGTTTAATACTGTTCCTTTGGGACACTTTAAGCCCCGCCCCCTCCAGCTTCAAGACCGGTCCACTCCGGTTTGAGAGAGGTGCAGAAGACTTGTTCACCCAGCCTTACATGCTGGAGCCAGAGACTGACCCAAAACCAGAAGAGAGGGTTAAGACGAGGAAGTCTTAAGACGAGGTTAAGACGAGGAATAGTCTGTAAATTCAGAGCTTTTATGGTAATTCCGTCGCAGATTATTTGATGTAATAGTTCAGAAAACGTCATAGAAATTAGAGAAAACTGAACAGGCTGAAAAATATAACCCAAACAGAATATAAAGATACTTTTGCAGCACCAGGGGTCTCATATGCAACTGGTTTGGTAGGAGTAGTCACGGCCTTCTTTATACACACAATACTGATGAGTAATCTCAATCTTTCTGACAACGGTCGATCACAAACGGACTCTTATTTATACGGGACTGAACTGTCATGCTCAAATAAAACAAAAATAATGCAAGCCAACAAGCACTTTGGATTTGGCAGGCATGTCCTGGCCGCCACATTCATCTATCCGCAACTCCTCAGCCCGACCTCATCTCAATCCAAAACTGCATTAAAACCACAGCAAACTATCGCTTTCATCATCGCCGTTTGCTTGCTTCTATCTGGGGACATCCATCAGTGTCCAGGTCCGCTAAACCTTTCATCAGAAGTGAGCTACCATCACGGCGACTCTACCCCGAACAGGAGCATCAACAATAACTTACAGGTATTTTCTTATTATACACACTACACTGCCTTGCAACATCCTCACCTTCATTCTTGTGCTCTTCCTGCGACTGGACTGAATGAGAACATCAGCGGAACGAGGTCACTGGAGTCCAGGAGCAGCGCGTCTTCCTGGTTTAAGCCAAGGATGGCACCGTTGGCCCCCCTGCACCTCCACTCTGCGTGGGCACGGCATCTCCACACTGCTCCGGCT
>NW_013952530.1:235451-237843 GCF_001266775.1 Austrofundulus limnaeus | reverse complement strand
GTCTGTGGGTCAGGGAGGGGTCTGTGGTCTGTGGGTCAGGGAGGGGTCTGTGGTCTGTGGGTCAGGGAGGGGTCTGTCAGTCAGGGAGGGGTCTGTCGGTCAGGGTCGTCTGAGGAGGAAGCAGATGAATGGAGTTGCACACAGGAACTTTTATTTAAGATTTAAGTTTTTTTATTTCAAAGGTCCTCATGGCTCAGCAGCAGAAGCATAAATATTACTGTTAAGGAAGCTGATGATAAAGTTGAATAAAAATCTAAGTCTGATTCTGAAGGTAAATTAAATCTCTGACAGTGATCATTACAGTGTGGCTCTAATTCTTCACTTCACCATCTGTGTCACAGTTTCACGTCTCCAAAATGAGCGTACGCATGGGTCAGAGACGGCGTGAGGCACCGCACATTTTCACATCAAGTTTGGATTTTATAAATCACAACCTTGGCGTACAATGTGGCGTACGCAAATTTCTGGGCTCAAATTGTGCGTACGCCAGTTTTATAAATCCGASCCCTGGAGAGACAAAATTCAACTTTCCTGCCTCAAAATGCATTTTATTTATTTATAGTTATTTTACCAGGCAAGTCCTATTGAGGTCTCTTTTTCAATGGAGGCCTGGGTCTGAAGGCAAACTATTGTACATGTTTTGTGGGGTGGGGGAAACCCAAGTACCCAGAGAAAATCCACGCAAGCACAAAGAAAACATGCAAACTCCACACAGAATGACCCCAGGTCCAAACTGGGAATCAAACGCAGGGCCTTCTTGCTGTGGGGCGTTGGTGCTAACCACTGAGCCGTCGTGCTGCCAAATGAACCCATGCATTTAATGAACCCATGCATCTATATTTGAAGTGCATGGGTAATTCTGATGCAGTCATCCTTTACAAAACTGACTAAAATATTTCAGAGCATAAACAAATCCTGCTAAAACTAAAATCCAATGTAAAGTAATTTACTCATTTTCTACTTTGTTTTACTAGCTGTATGATGAGTGTAGTGATGGGTAAATAAGTGACTTCTGGAAAGAAATGACATTTGAAAGTACTTTTTGTCATAAATCAGCAGATTCATGAAAGGGCAATGTGCCACTGTAGATGCCATATTTTTACACAATGCCCAAAACTCATGAGTGACCATTTTTCTTCTGCATGTCTCTCTGGTAAAGCTGTCAATACAACCCACCAAAAAGATGGATCGAGTCGGCTCAAAAACAAAATGGTTGTATTTTTATTTATTTACTTCACTTTTGAATTTACTTTTTTTTTACTGACACATCTAACAAAATAAGTTATTCAACCTTTCAGCTGTTTAGAGCAAAATGTCATTTTTATTTCTTTTATCCTAAACGCCAAACTCTTTTTAAGGTCAGAGGCAAGCATTTGCAGAAGACAAMCTTTAGAACTGTTTACACAATGATTACTGGCAAGGCTGATTAAACGTGAGTGGAATTATAGACGGGTTACAGAACTGATTAAAAGAACATATTGAAAAATCACAACAAGTCTTAGTTATGGGAATAAATCCAGCACTGAACAACTCTGCAGTTTTGGCAACCTTTTGAATTTTTAAATCTCCAATCATGTGCAGAAATCATGAATAAGTGTCCTTGACTGAATTTATACGTTGCTTAATGATGTTGAAGCAATGCATGTTGCTTTGAAAGCTTGATTGTTGCCGCGTCGATGTAAAACTTTCGCAGGAGTGAGACGGTTGCAGTCAGCACGAGTGACATCCTGCATGGCTGATGGGTGATGCTCTGAAACTTATCAAACTTATCAGTGTGAACAAACTTCAACCACATAGTTGAAGATCCTCTAAAACAAAAATCAATTAGAATTAAAAATGGAAGTTAAACCAGTTGTAAGCAACATGAATATTTCAGCATAACTGCTCACTGTGCTGCACTCACTGAAAACTTCTAAAAGGTGTAAAAGATGTTGGCATTTCACCAATACTTTGGATTGCAGAGAAAAGTTGGAGGGCTTAATAGTCGAAAGTTCTGCATGACCTTGATGGTGTTTTTATCAATCAAGTATTTTTCTGTTTTGTTCACAATTTTCAAACAACAAAAGCAGATGTGAAAACTAACTGTAACGTGTCCTTGTGTCATCGAATGAGTGCCAATTACTTGTGTCGTCTCTTAAAGGGGCAATTTCATGTAAAATTTAATTTTTGGGTTTTATATCATCTTATAATGTTATACTCTCATAAAAAAACATGCCCAAAGCCTTGCTTTGACTCATTCATGCATGTTTGAGAAATCCTGCAGCGGTTTTAGGAAGCCATGCTGAGGAGCAAAACGACAGGTGGGGACCAGAAACGCCTTTTGGGACCAGAAACGCCTCTGGGACGTGTCTTTAAGCCGAACTTCCTCATGGCGGAGCACACCCCCTCCCCA
>NW_013952530.1:231799-235028 GCF_001266775.1 Austrofundulus limnaeus | reverse complement strand
GTAAAGAGCATCATGGCGCACCCCCCACCACACCGAAGTGGGCGAGACAGAAGCAGAAGATGGTTCTTAAAGAGACAGAGGCCAATTTCAAGGCATTTAGAAGAGAAAGTGATGAGAAGATATGTTTATTTTCTATTTAAACATAAAAACAGCATTTTAATAACAACTAAAGGTGACATAGATACTTTATTATGGTATAGTATTTAAATGTATGCCTGAGAAACACATAATATTACCCCTTTAACAGTGGATTGGCTGTGCAGGAATTTAAAAAGCGCAGACTCCGCCTACTCAGCGAGCGAGGGAGGCAAAATAGATTACTGTTTTGTTATCTGTTTTCTAAGACTGAACTTATTCATCATGAGCCATGTTTCCATCCAATTTCTATGTGAATTTTGAGCCAAATTTTAAAATGTCGAAAAAAGGGGAAAAAGAAAAAGAAAATGGAAATCAGACGTGTTTCCATCTACTGGCTTGGAGCGAATCAGTCAGGCTACGGAAAGTGTAATTACATCAGATGTTGACTTTATGCATGGCTGTAGTAAACAGGAAGTAGAGTCACAAACCGGACCACATCTTCTCGCCAGYCTCCACTCACAGGGACCACACATCAGGACAATGGAGAGAAGTTCCATCCTTTTCTAATGCAATACTTCAAAAWWMMWMAAAAAAAGCACTGATGGAAACATGGATATTGACATTGACATTTGCACCATGCTGATTTGATGAATTCCAGAAAAGCATCTCCAAGAAGGTTCCTGTAAAATTTGCGGTCTGATTTGGAGGGCTTCCCTGGTAGAAGGTGAGGTGAGGCGCAGACCACCATCATCAAAAATCATCCGTGTTGCTGGGCTCAAGTTTTCTTTTTTTTTTTAAACCAGCCTTAACTTCCTGTTTTGCTCCCTGCCAGCCCTTGGAGGAGCTTCCCTCACCTGTCGCCTCATTGGTTGCTGAGTTATCCTCACGCTCACCTCTCTTTGTCTCACCAAGATGGACGGATTGCTGGGGAAAGCTGACAGAGGAGAACGAAAGTGACTCAACACACCAGTCATTYCMCCSCCCCCCCCCCCCAACACTGCTTACCTCTTCCTATTTTCCTGTCACTCTTCCACTTCCCTTGTCATCTTTTTATCTCCTTCACCCTCTTATCTATTCCCCTCCTCTCTTGTAGTCTCTATTCTCACTGTGCTCTGTCTTTCTCCAGATCATCTATAGCCTGGCTGCAGGCTGTGCTGAGGAGAGCTTGACGAGTCCTCTGGTACTGAGCAGCACTAAGCCCAGCTTCTGAAAAACATCTTCTTGTTTTGGTGTGGCTTTCTAGAGAGGAAAAAAAAAACTATTCATCATGTGACACTTTGTGCCAGCAGGGCTGAAATAGTTTAACTCAAGTGATTTTAATACAAATTTRGTTAACAATCTTTTTTTTTTKKTTYCMAAMYWWWWTKKTTTTTTTAATCTAATATCCTATCCCCATTTTACATTGTARCTTGAGTTTTTGTCACAMTATTTGATATAAAATCCCATTTTCAATGAAAATTTCAACTATAAATAAATAAATAAATGAATAAAAGCAATTTAGTTAAGAAACAGTTACATATTAAACACACTTTAATAATCTTATAAACATTTTTGCTGATTACATCATGTGCAGGTCTTGTAATAAATAACAATATTCAATATTTTGCAATATTTTGTATCCATTTAGCTGCTTACTGTCCACGCTTCACTCAGGTGGACCTATTAACTGGCTTCAAAGTGTTGATTAATTCATCCTGCACTGAGTGGAAGTGCTGAGTAGTTTGATCTGTTTGCACTTTTTGTATCAAACATTCATGGTCACATGTTTAAAGGGCTGCTTAAAAATAACTTTTGATTGAAATTTTGAGTTGAGGGAGAGAGAACACGAGGAAGTCCTGACTTCATGTTTAAACTTTTTGTTCCATTGGTCCCAAATGTGGAAATAACTTTATTTTTTTTTTATGTGTTACAGAAGCACGATGGATCAGTGGTTAGCACTGACGCCTCACAGCAAAAAGGTCCTGGGTTCGGACCTGGACTCTTTCTGTGCCCAGTTTGCATGTTCTCCTCGTGCTTGGTTGGATTTTCTCCGGGTGCTCCGGTTTCCCCCACCCCTAAAAAACATGTACAATAGGTTGCCTTCAGGGAAAGGCCTTCCTTGAAAAAGAAATCTGYGATCTCAGTAAATAAGAACATTTCATTCTCAATTTTTTTTCTTTTACTTCAACTGAAAAATGATTTCATATTTGCATGACCAAGGGTGTAACTTCAGGTCTTACATTTTTAGGGTGCATTATCCACCTAAATTTCTCAATTTTACAAGAGCATGTATTAACCTGGTGCACTACAATTTGGCTAGGACAACTTCAAACACGATTCAACAAATATAACCATAATGTGACAAGAGCAGACTCAAACCCTGCATGTCATTTTCAGCAGTTTAAACGTACTTATGTTAAATCTGACATCAGGTCAAAGTTACCAAAAGACATCAAGAGAGGTGCAGATGTGTACTTGGCTAGTTAATTTCTATTGTGCTAGAGCAAATGATGTCATTTTACTTGAGGGGGGATATTCACTGGATCATTTTATTGTGGGGGTCATAACCCCCACAAATTACGCCTATAAACGTAAGGAGCTACAACAGATCTATGTTGTCAGAAGCCCTCAACAACTCAGGGTAAATTGAAAAAAACATTCCTTATGAGTTTTCAGGCTCTGCCCCTTCAGAGGGGGACATGTTGGCTAGATTGACGATGTCTTCAAAAGGTGCACGACTGCTCTTCTTCTGAACAAATGAAAACTATATAACACAGTTGTTCACACTTAAATTAAAAATATTTGACCAAAGAAAAACTGGAGCAGGACTAGAGACAGATGAATATGAGTTAGATTTTTATTTCTGTGACTGTACGACCCACAAGAGACACAGCATTAACAGCAGTAGTTATTTTATTCCATACTTTGGCTTTAGCCGGCCCTTTAATTCCACGACTGACGCTGCTAAAAAGGACATATTTTCTTCTCTCGATCTTGGAGAGCAGGACTTCACTCTCCGAACTCGTGAAGTTCTTCTTTTTACTTTTCGCTGCCATTTTCATGAATGGACACTTCCTGATATCTGAGACAGGAAACACAGCCTTATATGGTGTTTTTGGGGTGGTAATTATGCTAATCTCCTGTCCACTTGCATGAGCAGCTGGATACAAAC
>NW_013952530.1:229377-230862 GCF_001266775.1 Austrofundulus limnaeus | reverse complement strand
AAATAAATAAATAAATCTGAAGCTCCTGTAAGTTGAAAAGTTTTTGAGTTATAAGCATTTTTGTGTGTCCAGACACCCACTATTTAGATGGAGCCCCCTCCTCAAATATGGGGTCTRTTGTAAAATCGTTGGCTGGCGCAGTGTAGGTCGGACACATCTACATTTCTGCCAAATCTCATCGGTACAGCCATTTCCGTGAGAAGGTTGAAATTTTTTTTAGAAATAAACAGTGTGAAAACAATAAGCGGGGGTCATAATAATGTTTATTCTTCTAAGTATGGATGGATTTTAATTTTGTTTTATTTTATTTGACAATTTAATTCTCTAAAAGCTCACCAACAGATTCAGTGTTTAACACAGTGGCTCGGATACAATCCAGGCTCAACTTCCACAGTTTTACTCCTCTCTGCTCACTAATAGCTCCTTTTCAACACGCTGGTGGACTTCGAGTTCTGTGGAAGCTTTTTTGGTGCGTCTCTTGTCAGTTGCAGCTATTTTTAACATTTAAATTTRAGCACACCTCCTCCACCCCAGACAACGTGTCAGAGATCTTTTTGTTCACTCCTAAACTGCTTCACTGCTGATCTAAGTAGATAATTGTGGGACGCAGGGAGTTCAGATTTTTGATACTAAAGATAATCCCTGCATGTATTTTTAATCTATGTAATATTCTAATCATGTGGCAGATGACTGCCTGATTGTAGGATTAGTTGGTAGCAGTGAAAAGATGACTCATGTGTATAATAAAGCAATATAAAGTGAAGAACTTAAAACTAATATATTTGGCTTAGTTGTTTAATTAAAATAAAAAAAGGTATTTATTAGAACTATAAACCATCAAGAACTCCATCATCTGTTAGTGTTTGACAATGTTTTGCTTTAAAAGATTGGCAAAATTTACGCTGACATGTTCATTAAAACTACTTTTTTGGCTTTTGTAAACCAATTGGTCATGAAATTTGTTTTGCAYGACAGCTTTGTTGATTATGTTAATTAGTAAAGTTAGTAAAAGTGTTAAACCCTTTAAGGTGCAAGAAAGACAGCACAGCTTACAGTTTGYCAGCAGAAAATAGAGAAATCTAAAATTTGTTTTTGCTTAAATGGATTCAGTCATGAAGTAAAAATGCCAAATTGTAAAGTTTGTGCAATGTTTTAATTCTTAAAGCAGCTCCAGTTAGGGAAAAAATGAAAATAAGGATTGAACTGATTATTCTAAAAATCTATAAACTATTAAACTAGTGGGTGGATTTCAGGGAATAATCCCAGCTGTACATTTTCAACTGGTTAACTTTTGGTGTTAAACTTATTTAGCTAATTGACCATACACAAACATGGCAATAACATAGTCAACTTTACAGATATTGTGCTAAAATTTGGTGTGGTAACTACTTTAAGTGCTAATAATAGATCAGATTTGTTTTAAAGTGGCAATATCATGTAAAATCAACGTTTTTGAGTTTTATATCATGTTATAATGTTATACTC
>NW_013952530.1:227379-228890 GCF_001266775.1 Austrofundulus limnaeus | reverse complement strand
AGGCCAATTTCAAGGCGTTTAGAAGAGGAAGTGATGAGAAGATGTTTATTTTCTATTTAAACATAAAAACAGCATTTTAATAACAGCTAAAGGTGACGTAGATACTTTATTATGTTATAGTATTTAAATGTATGCCTGAGAAACACATAATATTGCCCCTTTAAAATTTGACCAAAATGGCTCCATCTCCTTTCTTTCACTTTACTTTTTCCCCTCAACATTAAATGATCTTAGTCTAAAATTCTGGCATGAAAGGATGATGGGCAATACTCTCTTCTTCAAGGAATACTGGGCTTTTGATTTTGCTTTGTTTTCAAACTCATCAAAATTATGACACAATCATTTCTTTTACCCAGTGAAACGTCTGACAGAATGTGGAGATGTAAAAGAAAATCCAAGTTTCTTTTACTTCAGTTTTCTTTTATGCCTTCAGAAGATGAAACCTGACTTTTAAAGTTTTAATAATAAAAAAAACTGCTCTGCGGTGTACGCACTTGTTTCACAGATGCTCTGTGCATCCACTATTAAAGTCCAGAGAGCAGCGCAGGGCAGAAGAGAATGTTGTTAGGCATGGCTTCATTGCACCAGACAAGGTCAAGGCACTGAGGGTCTGTATATGTCGCATTGATTATCAGACACTTGGCGTAAAGGCAAGCCAGCCGACCCAACAGACCCACAGACGGCAAACTACACAAATAGAGACAGACAGGAGAAACACTTCTGGGTGCTTAGCAGACAGGTGTGGCTGTCAAATACTGCAGTTAAAGACAGTAAGTCTGATGGACACAACGCCAGCCGGACAAACCAAACCCAGAGCAGGCAAATCTGAATCACTTTGAAACAGTGCAGAAACACAAACTGACACACCGAAAAAAAAAAAAAAAAAAAAAAAGGAATAAAAATGGTGGTCAGCAGTGGAAAGACATGCAAATTAATAAATGATAAAAACAAACAAAAGAAATGGGTAAATAATGGTTAACGAGCTGTGAAAGATGGTTATACAAACAAAGGACTACATTGAGTTCAGTGATTAACGTTAAAAATGTTCAAAAGGTTTGTTCTTAGAAAAGTATTTCATTTTTAACTAATCAGACTGAATCATGCTGCGGCTGTTTTTTCTGCAGTGAACGATTTTTGCAAACAGAAAAAGCTTAGCATAAATAATATATTGAGCAGTTTATTAGTTTTTAACAACAACATCACAAAGCAACATTATATATTTTTTGTTGTTACCATTTACAGTTAAGTAGTCAACGAATGCAAATCAATAGAAGCACACCTGAATGTACTTCAGCTGGTGTCCCGGTTCTACCTGTATCACTGAAAAGTCACAACATTCTGCTTTATGTTCTCTCCTTTTAACAGAGTTTCACTTAAAACTCCTGTCTCTGTTCAGGCTAAATTGATTTCACAGCACTATTTGTTCATTTAATTTAATTTAATAAATTGATTTGATTTATTGATTTAACAGGAAAAGATTGCTAAAAATCAAGCCTGACTCAGCATAATTG
>NW_013952530.1:214114-225408 GCF_001266775.1 Austrofundulus limnaeus | reverse complement strand
TGTTTTTTATTATTGTCATTAGTGATTACCTCAATTTTGGCTAAAAGAATTGACAAAATCCTACACACTGTGCCTTTAAATATATTCATAGATTTGGCATTTTTAAGATCATCCTACAGTTCATTGAGACCACAACTTAAAATTAGCTTTTTTTTTCTTTACTGTCCCAGCCCAGCGAGTTACTTTGTCCAAACATTTCTTAACATCTGAAGTTAGTTTGTAAGATGCATTTTTTAATCCACTTGATTCTAAAAAAATAAATAAATAAAATGCCTTTTTTACCTGCGCCCCTAAGTTTGACACAAGAACATGATCCTTATTTGGCTAACTCAAACTATTTTGCTTTGATCTTTGCTTTTAGCAACACTGTTCATTCCTACTTTTAGATTATTAGCAATACATTTCTCTCACCGAAGTTATTGGGTTCAAGTTGTCGAGAAGTGAGCCTTAGTTTGGCAACCTGTGTTCCTCTTTGAAGCTGTTGTGCGTCTACCAAACCTGGCAATACACCTCTTTCCTGTTTGAGCTGTCTGTCTCATGTCATGCATCTGAGTTCACACTGTCTACCTCCGTGTTTCAGAATAAAAAAAAACATTATGTTTATATACGGATGAAGATGTTTCGATCTAGGATGAACATCGCTGACTCACACARCCAACCGCATTTCAGGGATCACAGTTCCACGTTTACGTAAAACTGACTCCACATGCACATGATGTGAAAATATGTATTTCCCACCTACATGAAGAAGAAACTAACTCAAATCAGGGCTCATCCATGACACAAAAAAAGCAAAATACATTAAAGATTTATTTAAAGAAGGCCATGAAGTCATCTCGACTGTACATGTTGCCCAAACAGGCAGAAATGAAATGAACAAAACCCACAGTGCAGTTCGATAGCTAGAAATAAGAGTTTCTGAGCAGCAAACACATGGGACTTGCATATGTATAAAGCATGAGCATTTCTGTGTGACATATGCCGTGCATGTGGAGAGACACTGACTCATTGCTGCGCGTCTCTATTTAGCCTGGAGTCAAATAAGCACTGCTGGCAGCATCGAGTCTACAAACAAGGCAGCGTGGGAAACAAGCTGATATATAAAAAGGCACCCACATAAATTAGACTGTGATGCTTTGTGGCCTCAGTCCGCAGCCACAGATGAAAAAGATTCACCCACAGGTGAGTCACAAACACTTAATACACTTCTGTTGGCGCAAAGTACAGTGTTATTAATTTCTTTCACAAGATCCTGATGTACAAACTGTGATTTTAGTTCTGGCTTTCAGTATGCAGGGATTTTATATCTGTAAAAAGAGTTGAATAAATGAAGGGGTGTGACACTTTCAACAACAGAGCGTTTAATTATTCATCGTGCAGCGCCATTCACCGATGATGTTTTACACACAAAGTCCATTAAGCTATGCTGTCTCAACAAGCATGTAAAAGCCATCTTAATGTATATTGAGCCGACAGTCACACGGATAGCTTGTTTTTCATTTTATTCTGCTTTTTTTCCCCTTTATGGTACGAAATTGGAGGCGACTCCTGCCGTACTGGTGATAGGTTTTAATGATTTTAGACCAGGGGTGCCCAAACATTTTCCCTGAGATGGCCAAAATAAAAATCATTTGGCTGCGGGCCAAATGTAATAATATCATATGTGAAATACGAATACTTTTTAGATAAAGTTGTTTAATTAATTAATTTATTTTTGATTAAGCTAGCAGCAATGAGGATCAGTGCCTCCAAATCCGAGACCTTGAGCCGAAAAAGGGTCGGGTGCTTTCTCCGAGTCGGGGAAGAGGTCCTTCCCCAAGTGGAGGAGTTTAAGTATCTCGGGGTCTTGTTCACGAATGAGGGAAGAATGGAGCGGGAGATCGACAGGTGGATTGGTGCTGCGTCTGCAGTGATGCGGGCGTTGTACCGGTCTGTCGGTTGGTCTACGTTCCTACCCTCATCTACGGTCATGAGCTTTGGGTAGTGACCGAAAGAATGAGATCTCAGATACAAGCGGCTGAAATGAGTTTCCTCTGCAGGGTGKCTGGGCTCTCCCTTAGAGACAGGGTGAGAAGCTCAGTCATCCAGGAGGGACTCAGAGTAGAGCCGCTGCTCCTCCAYGTCRAGAGGAGCCAGTTGAGGTGGTTCATCTGGTTAGGATGCCTCCTAGATGCCTCCCTGGTGAGGTRTTYYGGGCAYKTCCCACYGGGAGGAGRCCCMGAGGAAGACCCAGGACACGCTGGAGGGACTATGTTTCTGSGGACGCCTTGAGATTCCCCCAGAGGAGCTGGTCCAAGTGGCTGGGGAGAGGGAAGTCTGGGTCTCTCTGCTTAGGCTGCTGCCCCCACGACCCAACCTCGGAGAAGCAGAAGAAAACGGACGGACAGACAGACGGAATGTAATGTAGTGGCCCACATTTTTTTGTTAGTTATTTTTTGTTAGTTATTTTTTTGTTAGTTATTTTTTGTTAGCCAATAAACGTGCAGAAAAATTGACGTACACTCGAGCAGCAAAGGCTCATGGGACTTTTCATAAATTAAAATTTGAGTATGTGTGGTCTTATAAAGTGTGCAAATCTAGATGTGTGCTTAAATCKAATCTAAATGTCTCTTGTAGTTACTTGTACTTTATGTTTAAAGTAATTCAAAATTAAAGTACCATAARTTAGGATTATCTGCATTACAGCCCTTTATATAGTTGGACCAATGGTTGAAATGACTATTGTTTCTCCATAAAACAGGAGAATACAAACTAATAGCCAGGACAACTGCTTGTGGGCCATATCAAATGGCTTGGCGGGCCAATCTTGGCCCGYGGGCCTCACATTGRGCACCTATGATTTACACTGACAATTAAGCATATTAAAATGGTAGAAACAAGAGCTCTATTTGTAAGAGAAACCAGTGTAAATATTGGAGTTGACCTACAGGAAAAACATGAATTTTTTTACAGTATGTCTTTCTTCTTTTTACATTATTTTTGCTTTAAGTTCATTTTCATTACTAAAAAAAAGAAAATAATAACATTTCTGTTTTCTGCTCCAAAGCAGCAGCATTGGAGGCCTGCGACAGGGTATGCTCAGCTTTGCTTTAAAATATTGAAAGCCTGAGGAAAGATTCATTGGACCTCGGTGTATCACAGATAAGGCAAAAATCTTTGATATTTTTCAGATGGCTTAAAAAAATGTACCTACACCATCGTTCCTCTGCACAATGTTCTAAAATACTGAATATATAGTAAAAATAAATTATAAAATTAGATGCAGAAAATGCAAGGATTTTTTTTGCAGTTGTCTTGATTGTCAGGTTTGTGTGGTGTGATCTGATTGCTGCTTTCAAGTTGTCCTGATTCTTACAGTGATTCGATTAGTTTAATACTCAATGCATGTATGAAACGACAACAACAAAAATAAAGATCTCAATTTAAAYGAGAAGGGGAAAAAAAGAATTTCCAGTTGGTGAAAAATACAGACAGCATGTGTAAAGTCCACACATCTGCGAGGTGAGCAGGACTAATGAAGTGCGCTGCAGGCTATGAAAGGCAGAGGCTGCTTGGGTGAGTGAGAGTCCAGACAGCGAGAGTTCAGAAAAGCCTGTCTCTGCTCTTTCTCTGCAGCTTTTGCTCCAGCAAACTGACACCACAACCTCCATGCATTTTTCATGACCTGTGTTGGCTGACGAGCTCTCTGGGCCTCCCTCTCTTCTCCTCTGCCTCTCGCTCGCACAACAACACACAAACGGACTCTCGCACAACCCCGCCACGCAGTCTTTCACTCTCAACTAAGCTATCTCCTGAAACCCTCAAAAACCATCAGTCTCACCAATTCACTCACTAATTCAGAATGGCGTTTCATTCTGAGACGACAGCGAAGGCAGAGGAGATACTGAAGTGGATGAAAGAGAGTAGAAAATGAGTGAATGAATCTAAAAAGACGCTCTGCAAAGCATGACATTTGGCATTTAGCTTATCGATAATAGCTACTACTCTGCTATTTTGCCAAAGAGTAACATTGTGCATGTAATGGGATTGTGGAAGTAGGAATATTTTTTTCTCAGGTTGCCTTATCACAAAATATTATTTTCTGATATTTTTGTTTATTACTTTGTATCAACATAACTTACTGCCATTTTGTGAGATGTACACATTTGAATTGATAAAATAAACTAAAACTATGAAATGTAAAATTAGTAAAATTAATGGTTTTGGTAACCATTGGTACATCAAAGTTAATTATACAGTTAATCATTAAATCAGAGTAATTGTTCTGGACATGGACATTGTTTTTTCTTCTTCTTTTTACATTGGTAATATTGAGTTATGGACGTTTTTTTAGTTTTACGAAAAGTGACTTGGAATGCAAGCGGAACTGTTAAAAAGGTTGGTGCATTTATCCATGTTTTATTCCAACTTAGCTTGTTGCATCTATTGTCTGTTTGCGTGTGTGTGTGTGTGTGTATTTTTACTCACTCAAGCCACTGCTTGACTGACTGCAGGAGATCGCTGTATGATGCTAGCAGTAAAGCTAGCAATAGGTTATAGTAAAAACAATAAAGTTTACTGTGCCTKTTTATCAACAGGAAGTGCAAGGTGGCCCAATGTTGGTCTTATTAAGTCATTAGTTGGACTTTTTTCCAGTCAAATTGCTTGAATCCAGCAGTTAGCCTAGCATTTTAGCTTAGGAAAGGTGATCAAAATATGGATGATCTTGAGTTAACTGGTATAAGAACCATAGCACAATGTATTATGGTCCTCCTGGAGTTTGATGCTGTTTTCCTAAATTTATATAAATTTAAACACAGCTAGACCACCACAGCCCCATTGAAATCAATGGAGCTGCTACGAGACTTTGCTCATGTGTCGAGTAGTGATGTGATGTTCACGAATGATCCGAATCTTTTGAACAGCTCTTTACAATGAATGATAGGAGCTGAGTCGCGGGCAGGAACAAGCCATTTGTAGTTTTATATATTTTATTCCTCATATAATCTTTATTATTTCATCCTTAAATTGCTCCCGCTTTGCTTTTTCACGGAAAACAGGCAGAGCGGTGGAGAACAGAAGCTGACGGGAAAGAGGGGGTGGGGGGGGATTTCTGCTTTACAAAACACATGGTTCTGCCCACGTAACATGATGACGTCATCATGTCACCATACGTGATGACGTATTTCCCTACGTGATGACGTAACGCGTTCAAAATTGAACGGCTCTTTTGAACGGCTCTATGAAACAAACGAGATCCTAACATCCTAAGATGATTGTAGTTTTCTTTTATTTTTCTTTCCTTATTTCGTTTTGATCAAAGGAAATGCTTTGTCAATTACCATGTGACGTGTGCTGATGACCACTTGAGCAGGTCACCCTTGTAAAAGAGATCTCGATCTCTACAGGCTCTACCTGGTTAAATAAAGGTGAATGATAGATTTGATTGAGATCCGGATCCCATCAAAGAGCCATTTATCCCATCACTAGTGTCGAGATGACAAAGTCATGTGACTCGTGTTCTAAATAGCCACAGTGAAGGTCTCCATTCTGATAAGACAACATTATTAATTAGGAAACAATTTTAAAAATTCCCCATTGCAATCTGAAAATAAACAAAGTACCAAAGACAACACAAATGGCAAAGTTTTCAAATATGGGGTAATTAAAATGTCTTAACATCTTGCTTAAAGTTACAACAAAAACCATAGTTAGAAGCTAAATTGTAGTCTTTTAGTTGCCCTGATTGGTCCTGATCTGCATTTTTCTATTTAATTAGATCTCCTTATCCGTTCATTTATTCCCTTTTTTTCCAGTTGTGTTGTTTGACCCTTTTAGGTAGGTTTGTTTCTTGACAGCTCCTTTTGTTCACTTTATTTTCACTAAGTCTCATTATGCTTTATCWGACAATCTTTTTTTTTTCTTTTTGCTGACTGCATTATTAGTCTTTCCATTAAAAACTTCCCACATTCAGCTGATACTCTTTGAAAAACAGCTTCTTCACTAACACTTTATAAATTACAATCTCTTATTTTTCCTCCATAATTACTGTTGATCTGAAATTTGATTTGGCTTCAAGAAACTCAAAGTTTGGACCTCTTTTTCTTTATTTTGGGTGAAGTTGCTGATAAAGTTGAAGGGTCTCTGTGTATCCCAGCATTCATAAGTAATGCACTCGTGTTACAGTAGAGAAATTGGCTTCAGTCTTAGACAACTCTGCCTACTGAACAGGATCAGATGCCTTGAAGCATGAAGTGTCTCTCAGTGTTAAGATGAACTCTGAATCTGCTGCAAACTGAAAATTGGCTCGGCTGCAACAGAGCAGTTGTAGCAAGGTTTTTGTTTTTGTTGTTGTGTAATGAAAAATGAATTATTTTAAAGGAACTTATTTTACTGTGTTTAGYATTATGCTCAAGTTCTGTACATCAGAGTTTAGAGGAATCGGTCTCGATCGTTCCATTTTCCTTTTACAAACAGATATTAAAACATAAAAAAACAGATTTGTTTTTTCATCCGTTAATCGAGCGGAAAAGAACTGAGCATGTTCGGAATGCTTTATTTGCTTGATTGCAATCAAATATAATGTTTTCAAGGTAGCGATTGTAATCAAAGATTTCACGCAAGCTGCAGCTTTGAGGTTTTAAGTTCCTTTGATGGTAAAGATTTGCTCAGGTTTTTAGTAGCTGTTTGTTTGACTCCACTTTCATAAATGCTGCTTTTTTTAAATACAAACTGAAAGCATTACGACTGAAGCCCACTGCTTTAAAAAAGTCTGTTAATTCCCCACTGAAAGTGTAGCAGTTAGCCTGACTGATCAGATAAATATTATGGTTTGCAGCTTTATTTATGAGGCCGGTTGACTCGTTAAATTCAGGTCCAGTCGTCCTTTGCCAAAGATAACTGTGAGCATCCTTTGAAAATAGTATTCACTTTGTAATTTTGCTGCTCTTGGTGATCGTTTACCTTGTCAGAAGCGTTCTGTCGAAAAGTCTTTCTTCCGAGTTCTATTCTGTGTACCGTTCCTCCTGGGTCAGAGGATATAAACAGTTTTTGTTGCTGCAGAGAACCTGACACACCTGGACCTGCATGTCTCTCTCCAAAACACACTTAGGTTGTATTCAGACCTGATAATTTGCTCCRCTTTAAACGAACCAGASTTCGTTTCCAGCGTTGGTCCGGACCTTTTGTGCAGGTGTGAATAMACTCATGCGAACTCTGGTGCGGATCAAACAACCGGACCGAGACCTGCTTTTTGAGGTGGTCTCGGTTCGCTTCCAAACGAACTCTGGTGCGGTTCGCTTCAGTTCGCTTCTGGTGTGAATACAGACCGGACCCTAACCGAACCAACTGCATTAAACATGCACCTTTTTGGACTTCACWGGCCACCGTTGCAGAGCTAAATAAACTKAAATCATACCTGTTTCGTCGTCTCCTGTTAGCAGCTCTGCTGCCAGTATGTTGTGGGTCAGAACACGCAGAGCACCTCGTCTCCTTTGGGTTGCGGGACACATTTACTGACACCGCTCCAAAATTAGAATATCATCACGGAACCACCATTAAATTAGCTGCTTCTGACATTTTAAATGCTATTGCAGTTGTACTATCAACAAAAATGTAAGCATCAGAACCGCAGCATGCAGGACTTCCTTGTTTTCTTCTGGGTCTGTGGCTCAGTCCCGTCCCCGTCCTTTTTTTGTCCAATGGGAGCAATGATCATCAGCCTGATGGCTTTGTTTACAAGTTATAGTTCATTTGCAAAAAAGCACAATGTGAATGCAAACTGCACCAAACAAAAAAAAATAAAGTCCATTTTTGGTCCGGGCCAAAGGACTTCACTGGTCTGAATACACCCTTACAGATAAGACTTTTTAAATCTCAAAACATCTCAATATTGAAAGTGGAACGTCACACACGTGTAAGCAAACATGCAGTCAAACACACACAGACAGTCACTCATTACACCCCACTACCAAACCTAATTCGTTTCACCTCATTCGGTGCACGTCCTTTCCTAACCCCCCCCCCCCCCCCCCCATTTCTCAAGTCCCTCTTCTCTCCCTGCTCTTTGCCTGATCAAGGGTCAGTTTGAAGAGTCTCCATTAGTCACGTCTCATTTCTTCTCAGCTCCCCTGCTGTGATCCGGGGTCAGGGACTGCCCGGCAGCCATTTCCCCTCCCTACTAGAGATTAGGTGTTCTGGCTGACCCTACCTCTTATCTCTGTTGTCAGACACTCGCTGGCGGTGGTCCTCTCATCGTCTATCAGCCTCTCTACTCTTCCTGCTGYGAGCAGCCCCCCATATACAGGTGTGCAAACTTCACAAATACAGAYGCTCATGCACACACGTGGATTATTAAAAGTTTTGCGGCTTTATAGGATGAAAGGCAGACAAAAGGAAACTATATATTGTGATTATTTTATGTATGAGCAAAGCACTCATACTTCCCTCATAAAGGCTGGTAAAGTTTTCASTAATGGTCAAGTATAACAATGCACACCCGCAATATGCCAGACTCTACAGTTGACTTGCTCTTTGTGCACCCTTCAGCTTGTATTTTGAATTAAACTCCATTGTTCCCACACTGCCAGACTGTTAAAACTGCAAGTGAGATTTTTACTGACAGCACAACAAATCAATRCAGGTGCACGTGTTCCAGTAAAACCTGGTTGGGAGATGCTGATGTAAGAGGCAATGAATTTTGTTGTCAGAACTCACTTTTTTTTAGCACCGTCAGCATTTTACTGCTGAAATAAGCTAATTAAAATCAATCAAGTGATTATCAGCTTTTTAAATGCAACAGAAATTTTAACTCTAACTCCCAATTGGATATTTGGTCATAACATGCTTGGAAGTCAAGTGTACTCATTTCTTGGTAGCTCCTTGAAGGAAATAGTAAAGTTAAAAAAGGCTGTGGTGTGAAATGTGTCTTTTTTTTTAAAGAAATCATACGTTCAGTCCTTGGTCCGTCCTCCTCCAGTCTAAACCTTCACAAAGCCAACATCAGATGCTGGTGGCTAAACTTTCTACACTCAGTACTCTCCTGTGTGACTTGTGGGTGATTTGGGTGGCTGTGTAAATATGAACCGATATTTAGTTTCTATCCTCCACTCACTCATCTCCTCCATCCTTCCATTACTTTTCCTCTCGGCTCTGAACTGGTTGACCTGTTGTAGAGAAAATATAGTTGTTATAGTCTTGTTATAGTCTTAGTTTGTTGTGAACTTAAAAAATATGGTCAAATATGCTCTCTATATGCATATCAATTGTTAGGCATAAAGAAGCAACATGTTCACTGCTGTACCACTTTTGCTTTTCTACAAATGTCATCTGACATGAGCACGGTTTTATAAATGGGGACTGCTTAGCTAAACTCTTTGCCTCGATTGGATATTTTAAAGTGCCTGTGGCATCAAATTTTTGTAATCAATATCAATGCATTTTTAGGAAGAGAACATTAATGAGATATTACAAAAGCAATTTCACAGCACTGAGATGAACAGTTGTTGAGATATTCACATGTGAAGTAACAGGAAGTGATGTCAAAGGGGAATGTCTGCGTGTCAGCGCATTGTTACAATAACTAACTACAGACAGGAGAATAATCTGATGTTGCTTCAGATTATTTTAAGTCACTATCAGAGAGAGAGATGAAGAAGAGTCAGAGTTCAAATAATATTGTTTCAATAAACAAAGACCAGAGAGTTATTTTTCCCAGAGTTCCCCCTTGATGTCACTTCCTGTTTCACTTTGAGCCAAAATCAAAAGAAAATATGCTAGTTATGTGACAAAATGTGTAAAAATATGTATTATTCAAAGTTTATTAAATAAAAAATATTCTTTTACTTTTTCTGATTGTAATATGCATACCACAGGCACTTTAAAAACAAAAAGGCTTAACCATTGCCGTTAATGTCGACACAGTGAATGACGTGTGTTATTTGATCAGACACTAAAAGATGAACACTCTTTCTTGGAGGGAGTTTCATAAAAAGCCTGGTCAATTGCTCACAAGCTGTATAGGCTATAGGGCACAACAAAGCTGAATCCATGAACACATCTTAAACAAACTCCGAGTGTTTTAAGTTTGACGATTTTAATCAATACCCCAACCTTGGTTCTTTCCAACCTTTCATAGTCTAATCTTCAACGTAACGGTCGCTTCAGGGTACAATACACTGAGCACCTTGTCTATAAATGGCGGCACAAAATTAGCCAGAGGCTGCAGAAGGACACGGAATCGATATGAGGGAGCCTATTTTGAAATTTAAAAGGATATTTACCTGTATCACTCATAATTAAAGTGAGCATAAGCACTTCAAATTCAATTTCAAAGGTATTTCGTCCCTTTGCTATAATTAAGCATGCTCTATTGATCACTTGCCTCTCAACCTGCGATCATGATCATCTCCTCCTCCCTTCTTTATTTCCCTGCACCTTCATTCTGCATTCACCTGCAGCAGCTCCATCATGTGCAGTTTGGGCAGAAGCTGCACGCTGTGCTGATCAACATACACGAGGCACACATTGCTAGTGGGAAAGTGCAACCTTGAAATAATACTCTATTCTCTCATCAGCTACCCTCTGCTGTAATGTATAGTGCATGTGCAGGAGGAACATGGAAGACTTTCTATGTATTATTGAACAAAGCTGGCCGATACACTGAATTTATTGCAGAAGACAAGCTGTGTGAGTGTGTGAGCTTGTGCCTATGTGGAGTTGCTTAATAAAAGTGCTTTATGCTCAGTGCTGCTGTGTCTCCTGTCAAAATGAATGCTCTCTCTTTGTCTTGAAGCTGAGGGAAAAGTTTACTTTTTAGACCTCCGTGTCATCCACAACACTCCACAGCTCCTCTCAGTAATTAGCCTTTGGATAGCTTCACTGCATAAAGAAAGTACATACAAGAAAAAGAGAATGAAGAAAAGTTTAATAAGAAGCACAACATCTTTGACATTACAGTCATATCCAAGCAAACACACACAGTACGTATTACTACTTTTAGACTTTGCAGAAAGATCTTAATTATTATTTGACATCAAGCTTATTTTTAAAACTACTGTATTTATCCGTGTATAATACTATCTCATGTATAATACGACCCCCCCCCCATTTTTAGCCTATAAAGCATAAAAAATTTAATTCTCATACTACCTCTAATTTCATATGGACTTCAGGATTTTTCAGCCGTTTTAGTGTTTATATATATATATACTGTATACATATTACATATACATATACACCGGCGTAATTTACACGGGGGATGGGGGGGTTACAACCCCCCCAATAATTTGATCCAGTCAATATAACCCCCCCAATAA
>NW_013952530.1:211887-213792 GCF_001266775.1 Austrofundulus limnaeus | reverse complement strand
TCATGTTGCCTTCTTGGATCTGTTACTATCTCGCTCGGAGGCACAAAGGAGTGTTACAGGTAAGATCGCTTGAACCGTTTTTTAAGCCATGGTTTCATTTCCGGACTCAGGGATTTTGTGAATGAGGCCGATATTTCAGTTAAAATACATCAGCAAAAATATTTATCCAAGTATAATACTACCCCCCCCCAACTTTATGGATGATTTTATGTATTAAATTTTCCGTATTATACTTGAATAAATACAGTAGTTCTTTCAAAAAACACTTTAATGGATGTTTTAGTGCAACTATCTATCTAACAAGTTGATCAGGTTGCAGATGCATCCAGGAGGAAAAGACCAGACATCCCTCACCCCAGCGACCCTCTCCAGGTCGTCCTGGGAGATCCCAAAGCGGTCCGAACCACAGAGGATACATAATCCATTCAGGAACTTCTGAATCCACTGAAGTCTCCCCCCCAGTGGGACGTCCTGGAAAACCTCCAGAGGAAAGCATCCAGGAGAAATCCTAATTAGATGCCTGAACTACCTCAGCTGACTCCTTTTGATGTGGAAGAACAATGGCTCTAATCCAAGTTCCCCAGGATGATGGAGCTCAGTGTCCATTTTCACCAACTTGCAACTAGATTCTTGTTTTAATCATCGAATTAAAACTCGTGTCCAATGGTGAGGGATGAAACGAAGACAGACCAGGAAATCTAACGATTTGCTTTTTGGCTCAACTATTCCTTTACCACGACAGATGTGAACCACATTTATTACTGTGTACTGCTTGCATTTTTAGTATCCAGCAAACCTCATGAGGTGGGACATTCTCTCCACCCGTGAGAAAACAAAGAAAAAAAAAMCAGAATATTTCATATTTACACTTTGAGAAAACCTCTTCATTTTAGCAAAACAACATTGCCAGCCAAAGTCAGAAAACCACTTTGAGCCAAAAGGCATGCATCCGTTTGTATTGAAGATAAAATAAAACTGACATTAAAGTCATCAGACTTGATTAGTTTACATAGTATCACAGGCCAAAATAGTTTAAACAGGTCTCAGTGGCAAACTTATCTTTCCTTGGCTGAGGGAAAATAAAAACTGACTTTCCAGACAAATCTATCAGAGAGCCAAAGCTACAGACGATGTTGTGATTAGACAAATCAGAAAGTGTAAAAACAGGAACAATATTACAAGTGTGCATAAAAAAAGAACATTTTGTACTTGCTGCCTGATATGAACATCAAAGACATTTATCTGACAACGAATACAAGCTGACTTGGTTTATTAAATTATGACTACGATTCAACGGTGGTTGTTAAACAGCTACAGTTAATGTTGCTCTACTGTAGGTCAAATTGTAAATCAGGCAAATACACTTTTTATTTCCCTTGTAGCTCATAAAGGAGAGGAATTAGATGTGCTATGAAGACATCGAGGACATTTCCAAGCACCAATTTCCACTGCCCGACATGAGATGTTGAGCAATTACGAAGATGTTTGTCACTTACCGTTTATCAAAATGAAAYTTCTGCCACTTTCATAATCACAACAAGTCAGGGCCGTTCTGTATTCATTCCTTCAAAGCAGCTAGYGTTCCAGGCAGATTGAAATGATGGTGTGCTGTTATTGAAAAGACCAAAAAACTGAAGAAACTTCTGCAATCAAACTGTCAACTCTTCCATTTCTGTCTCGGTTTGCGTAAGTGTGGACATGAGCGATTACATTTGAAATCCAGCATGCACATMAGGTTAACCTAAGTATATTTAAGTAAAAATCTTGTGCCTATGTGCTATTTTGTTCATTTTTTTGAGTGTAAAAGCACAAGCTGTTTTCTTAAATTGATGAAATCAATTGTTTAGAATCTAAAGTGTCATGAAATAAATAAATAAATAAATAAATAAATATATATATATATAT
>NW_013952530.1:205293-211832 GCF_001266775.1 Austrofundulus limnaeus | reverse complement strand
TATATATATATATCAATGTTTTGTAACAAAGTTTTACTGTTAAGCATCAAACTAGCTTCAGCTGTTTTAGAAAACTCAAACTAGATTGAATTGTGCCTTACAAACTTAGCCCAAAGAACCCAAATAATATATTTAAACTTATAAAAACAACAGCATTAATCAAAACATAAAGATGAATTTCAGGAAAAAATAATTCAAAATTGAAAACAGGTAACAAAATTGAATCTAGTTTAATCTCAAACTATTTTATTTTGTCGGTATGTTTTCTTTTCAACAACTGACCAGATTCTTTATGCTGTTCATGTTTKGAACTTTCAGCTCAAGTCATCTGCCTTGAACAGCCTGCAAGATATGTACAGCATGATGCATGTGGAATTTCAGTCACCATCTTGAGCAGTTTTGATCAGCTCTGGGTGGAGTGGAGTCAGAACTTGGTTCCACACAGACTTAAATTTATAGTCTCCTTATGAATACCYGTGATGCTGGAACTACATGATGTTTCAGCAAAAGAAAATAAACTGAGCAAAATAATAATACAAAAAAGATGTTTTATACACTGCCTGGCCAAAAAATGTAACACTAATGGTTCATTGGACAGCCTTCAGCTTTGATTACGGTATGCATTTGTTGTGACATTGTTTGGATAAGTTTCTGCAATGTACCAAGATTTATTTCCATCCAGTGTTGCTTTCATTTTTCACAAAGATCTTGCATTGATGAWGTTAGAGTCTGACCGCTGCATAAAACCTTCTCCGGCACATCCCAAAGATTCTCAATGGACTCTATGGTGACCAATACATGTGAAAATAATGTCTCATGCTCCCTGAACCACTCTTTCACAATTCCAGCCCCAATGAATCCTGACATTGTCACCTTGGAATATGGCCGTGCCATCAGGGCAGAAAAAAATCCAGTGATGGAATAACCTGGTCATTCAGTATATTCAGGCCAGCTGACCTCATTCTTTGAGCACAAACTGCTGAACCTAGACCTGACCAACTGCAGCAACCCCACATCATAGCACTGCCCCCACAGGCTTGTACAGTAGGTACGATGTCGCATGACAGGCAATTCACCTGCCTCTCTTCTTACCCTGATGCACCCATCACTCTGGAACAGGGTAAATCTGGACTCAGACCACAGGAACTTCCATTGGACCAATTAACCWATTTTCTGCAATCTCCTTCGGTGTTTCCTCTGCTTGATGCCAATGATTTGAGCCTTCTCAAACAGACTGACATCTTTTCAATGACAACATGTGTCCTTCCACATTTTTGTTTAAGAATCAAGAAGCAACTCATTGCACCAGTCGGGGTTCAATAACTTGTTGCCAGCTGAAAGATAATCACCCAAGCAGTAATTATCCAATAACTTGTACATAGTTAAATTCAGGTGGCAGTTTTGTTTTTTGACCAGGCAATCAATGCAGAAACTGCATTTGAACATGTCCTGATGCATCTCAGTAATCCAGGTAGAAAAAAATCAAGAAGAAAAAAATAATTAGGTCCTCTGGAYGGGTTCTTCTTTAGTGAAACRTTTYGTCTCTCCTCCAAGAGACTTCTTCAGTCTGATGAGTTTCAGGTGAACTCAGCCTTATAAGCACTGCCTCCACATGGACAAACAGGTTAGTCACATGCAAAATAGGGTCATCGACTAACAATAGGCTTGATTGGCTCTATTGTTCATAGAGGGTCATGTGCCCCATCAACTGACTCGTGTCGTGTTATGTGAATGTAGTGAATGCAAGCGGGGGTTCAACGTCCCCTTTTTGATGCATTTGAACAATTTTGGGACTCCTTTTGAGGCACTTATTAAAAAGAATGGTAATTTTAATTTTTATTGTTATAACTTCTTTGAAGACATTAATATTTCTTAATAATGTCCGAGTCAAACCTACAATAGCATCATTGGATCTTTTGCTTTTGGCAAAGTACTTGTTCATCTTCAGCATCTCTTATTTTGTTCAGGTAGCAGAAAAAAATGTCCTTCACAAGGAAAAATTACCGCAAAAATCACACAAATGCTTCAAATATTTGATCTGTCCTATTCATCGGCTAACATTACAAATTTGACCATAAAATACAGAAACTAACACAAACTTTACTGTAACAGTTTTGAGAGGATTCTCTCTGGCACCATTTTCTTCTGTATCCCCCTCACCACCCCCGTCTTTGGTGGATGGTGCTTGTTTAGACTGTGTTATTGTTTCTTTATGTAACACCGCTGAGCCTGAGAAAGAATAGGCCTGGTGAACACCACAACAATACTGTGATGGATGAGGGTGGCTCCTGTAATTATATGAGGACCAACAGGTAACGGAGCAGAGACAGAGAGCAGTGGCCTGCCTGGGGATGATAGCGCAGATCTGCTCTGTTTTGTTTCTTTTAGTTGTGCTGTGAGCCCAGCAGAGTCTCATACACTGGGGGGTAAGCACACATACCAAGAATATCCGGGGTGCTTCTTCAGATGCACAGACACTGTATAAATACTAACATATACTCCATTTGATGTTCCTGAGCTGTTACACACCCCTGTTCCTTATTCCGAATGCTACTTTGGCAATATTGCTTGTGATAAACAGCTCTGCCGCGGAACGCGGTGAATCAGTTCAGAGCAGTGGAAAGATGCCACAACAAGGTTTTCCCACTTGAGTGTATTACAGAATTATTGTCGCAGACGAAAGCTAACAGAGACAGACAGATTGAGGTCGTTACACAAGAGAAGCAGATGAGAGAGAGAAGGAAGATGAAAAGGCTTTGGGGTGCCTTCCTGCTGTTTCAATATCGGGCTGCCGAAGACGGGGGAGATAGGCAGAGGTGATTGAAGAAGGAAAGGGACGAGAAGATTGTGGGGCGTGCTTTAAAAGAAAGAAAAACTGCTGTAAACTGTTCTCGACCAAAAAGTGAAGGTTTGAAAGGCAATGTATGGGGAAAAAAAGGGTGGAGAAGTTTACATTTCGAACACTTCAATCAAAACTCCTGTTGAAACTCCAGCCATCAGAAGAGCTTTATTTTATGCTTACTCCTTTTGGAAAGAAGTCTCATCAGTTTGTTTTATGCAAATAAAATGAGAAATTGCCTAAAGAGTTGTCGGTACAAAGCTCCACCTATTTACCCAAAGCACCTCCCTGGAGCTCAGTCTGCAGCCCCGCAGAGCACCCATCCTACGAAGCATTGTTGTGAAAATATGCTGAAGTGGGAGTGTCAGAAAYGGTAGGAGGTTCTTAAAGAGAGAGGCCAAATTCAAAGCATTTAAATAAATAGATTTTTGATACAAACAGATTTTTTTAATAACAACTGAAGGTAACAGTGACTTGATTGGTGTATAGAATTGATCTACGTACCTGGAAAATGTATAATACCTAAAAATATATAAAAATAAAAACTAATTATATTTAACTGGTGTTTTTGTAAAGTCTTGGCAGCAATGCAAAGTAGCAAAAATAAAAATGTTAACAGTAAAGTAACAATTATTTTGTTCTACTAGTAATGTTTATTCTTCAACATCAGTGTCATCCATGTCACCATGTTTCTGTAGGATCAATACAAATTGTCGTGTTTTTCTATTTGCTAACAAAAATATATATCTTAAATTTGTAAATGGGCCTATGTTTTTCTGTAAAAGAGGTAAGGTTTTTCATTTTATGTGTTATAACTAATAAAGAAACTACAAAAAATGTATTATTTAGTTATTTCAAAGCATTTTGCCAAGTTACTGTTCCTTATTGTTTTAAGTGTTATTAAATAAAAGAAGTTATGTTATCCTGCATGTTGTGTTTTATTTCCTCCATGCATTCCTTGTCAGTACTATTTGCATTTGTTGTCAGTTATTTATTCTTTTTTATGTGTCATTTTCACTCATCTGTACATTGATTTGAACATGACTGCAAAAACTAACGTGTTTATCTACTATGAGATCCACCTGTGGGCAGTTTGTTTTGGAGAATTTCTTCTGACAGTCAGCTCAACAACCGTTRTGTCTTTTTGTCTTCTTTGTAAAGAGATAATGTGCTTTTATGTCACATATTCATGGCTAAGACTTTCACTACACACTGACAAATACCTCCAGCACTACAAAAAAAAATTCATTGTCTTGTCGGAAAATGTCAGCGCTTGTTCTTTTGGTGAAGTCACAAAAYTGCCTGTTGCAACGAGAGCGAGATCTGAAACAGGCTCCATTTCAAACAGTAGTTGGTTTAGAAGACAACAATACAAAATTGTCTTTGTTATGGACTAATTATTTATATCTGTTTCACCTTGACGCTGTCCAGTACTCATATTTCTTATGATAACTACTTTCGGGTGTGTTAATCTGTTTGCCCCAGACTTCAAGACTCCAGCAATGCATGACCTCTCTTTATTTTGATAAGGTAGCTCTTGGGCTGAGAGCCCTGTGATTGGCTAAGTGGTTACATTTGTCGGACTGTGATTGGCTGTAAATGTGTCACATGATGTTATATCATTGGCTGCGCTACGCTGAGAGCCCAGCCACAACTCGACAGACTTCCTGATTGACCGTCTGCTGTGTTGTTTGTTCAGATTAAATCATTTGACGACCATACACGTAGACTTTCTGTGCATTTATTCCAACGTGTTTCTGCATTCTTGGTAAAACTTGCCACGACAGTCTTCATAGAGAATTATGACCAAAAATCAACAAACTAAAAACGTAGACATGAAGCAAGTAGAAAAAATAGTTGTGAGAAAAGAAAAAAAAGAATATTAATTAATTATAGACGGAGGTGAAGAGTAACACAATGAGGGTGTGGTAAATACTAAACAGCATCCAGGTGTGCGGGTTAAAAACATGAAAAAGCATGATCACTTTTTATTTATTAAAAGATCTGAGAGGTATGTCCAAACAAATTGGGAAGTTTCAACTTAATTGCGACTTCAAACATCCAAAAAAATCAGCTTTTAAACACAGAGAAAGTAAACTTTTTTTTTTACCATCTTTGTAACAAGTAGGGGAAAATACAGCACAATAAAATAAAAGTGACCCCAAAGACCTCCTCTCCAGCCTTACCTCCACACTCCACCCCAGCTTCCTTTGACCCCAAAGTCATTGAACTTCAGCACGCCATCATTTATTACCCGTTCTCCTCTTTGTGTGCGACTTTGCGGTCCTGCTGAACAAGGTTGTCGCTCCGCTGCAGTGCAGTTCATCATCATGCATATGTTCATACAATAATCTAACTGCACCATAACAAATGAGCTGATTATCTACACCTTGTCTCGGCGTGTGGGGTGCAGTGGTGTGTGTGTGTGCGAGTGTATGTGCGCGAGTGTGTGTGCATCAGTGTGTGTAAGACAGAGACAGAATAGGCAAAGGGAACAGGTGCATAAGGGGGTACGGACAACCCATACATCAAACTGTAGCAGAAACACAGACTCCTCATCCCCCCACGTTTTACCCCACCAGCACCACCTTTCACTGGAGAGCAGTCTCTTCCCAGTAAAGCCCACTTTCCCAATGCCTAGAAGCATGTGTGCCCACCAACTCACAAAAGTATAAAAACACATACACACAAAGACAACAACCCCTGGAGCTCGCCCTACATTGCTTGTCCTCTTGCTTCATATCTGACTATTCATCACTGCATGGCACTAGTCCCCCCCGCCCCCCCAACAGAAGGGATGTGGAATGCTTTTTTTTTTGGTGGGGAGCAAGAGGGGATAGAGTATGGCGTGCAATACAGCGCAGGACAGGACAAAGCGTCCTTTCCTCCTACAGAACACAGTAACCTTCATCATTAGTGCTGCTGTGTAAAAAGATGTTTGGAAAAAATGTGCAAAGTCTCCGCAAGATCTGATTTCCAAGGACAGAAAAATGCAGCTGCTTGCAGATAATTTTAAAAGCACGGAAGTCCTTACAGTATGATGTGTACAAGATGTTAACTTTTTTTTAGGATTTATGTCATTTGATTTTGTAAGAAAAATAAATAACAGGTTGATTTCAGGCCTTTTACCACATGTTTATTCTAACAGAGCTCCAACAGTTTTTGTCAATTCAGTGTCCCAAAATATGTGACGACAATCAGATGAGTGCTACAACAGGATAATTAAAACACACTAAATAAAACTCTCCCTTTAGCAATATTTAACATCATCATTAATGGATTAATGGGTGGGCCTGAAAAGATCAGTGGGTACAAAATAACAAAGTTGTGATGCTTGTCCGAGGAGATATAAAAAGGGGAAATTTGCTGAGATGAAATTTTAACTTTATCCACTACTGAGATGTTGAGAGCACAAAGATTCGCCCAGTTTTACACTGCAAAAACTGTCCATCTTACMGAGTTTTAAAACCTTATATCCAACCAAAAAGTCTTTTAAATCTTGTTTTGAGACAGATTTACTAAACAAGAACTGATTGTGTAAGAATAATAATCTTGTTTTCAGAATGTGTAAGATTATTTGTCTTGTTAGTCTGACAATTTGACACAAATTAAGTAAAAAATTTCTGCCAATGGTGTAAGAAAATTTTACTTAAGATTCTTAAAATAAGAAAAAAATGAGTCAAATCAAGTATTTCAAGAA
>NW_013952530.1:192911-204030 GCF_001266775.1 Austrofundulus limnaeus | reverse complement strand
ATATATATATATGCTAGAAACAATCTCAGCCTTCCATTTTGTTCCCTCTGGGTCCAGAGAGAAAAAAGGAAAGCAGAGAAGATTTTAATTGCTCTCCTCTCATTTACATCTGCCCCACCATATTCATCAGCACGCCTTGCCCTCATCAAAAGCGGCTGGAGGGTGCTGGGACGTAAGATGGTGGGATTCAATTTTACAATTCTGGGCTGATGGGAGTAGGGGGGATTCTCTCCTGGGATGGGACACATCGAGGATGGAGTTGGTGAAGGAGGATAAAAGGATGAGACAGTCAGAGGAACTGGTGTTTGTGTAAGTATGAGTCTGGATGAGCTATTGTCCAGACTCATCTCCTTTAGGCCTTTTTTTTTTCATTTTATGGTCAGCGAGGGGTGTGGAGGAAAGACCCAAACCATTGAGAAGGCGTGAATCAGAGGAAAATGGGAAATTGGGACTAGTTTGGAATAACAGTTTTTGGTGTGGAACAAAAGCAAGTTGGAACATGATGGAAAACAGAAATACAGAATAATTTTCAAACATACAACTGACTTGTTTTATTTTAATGTTATATTTTTGAGTCAAGTAAACATAGGCACATTTTTTGAAGGAATCATACAAGTCATAACATGTATCATCACTGTAAAGCTGCCACATAATGTTCTATTTTAGAGAAATAAGGTACAGGTCACTGAATGCTGACACATTTCTCCAAATAACACCCTACACCACACAACATTTATGTTTGTTATCCATCTTCCAAAGGAAGTTTTCTCAATGAAATTCCAACATTTCTTTTGCTTCTGTTTCAATCGCAATGATACACTAGAGTTGGGCAAGATTGGCAAAAAAAATTAATCATGATTAATTTTGGTATTTAGTAGGGGAGCAGTGATAAAGGAAATTCACGGTTCGGTTCGGTTCGATACTTTAGTCTCACGTTTCGATATTCTTTCGATACAAAAAAGAGAAATTTCCATGCCCCTTTTAACTTGTAATTTATTTATATTAATTATGAACATTTGTTTAACCTCAAAAGTACTGTTTTTTAATTAAATGTTGCTGAAACAGCAAGTTTCTCAGTGGATCTGCGCTCAAAAATGCAGCCTAGGTGGAGTAGTCGAACACAGATCCACTGATCCTTCAACACAGAGCATCTTCAGAAGACAAGTTGATAAAGTAAWTTTTTAAAATCTGTATTGTTTGATACAAGTGTGTATTGAACCTAAAGCACTGTTCGATACGGTTCGATACAGGTACATGTATTATTGCACCCCTAGTATTTAGCCAATAACAATTATTTTGACGATTAAGAGTCCCTGGACACCCTTATGTCCTGGTCACATGACCAATTTCGTGGGAAAGATTTGCTCTTCGTAAAAAATCTGTTCCAAACTGTGTCAAAATTACAGACTTCAGGCTATACATGAATTTTTAAATTGTGTTGATAGATAAATAAATTACCGAACCTTTTTTTTAATGTTCGTCATATTTGAAGCAGAGAGGAGCACCGAGTGGACTGACTGGAGAAATGTCCAGTCAGTCTGCCTGCTGGCTTTAATCGTATTAATCGTCAAGTGCCAAAAAATAATCGATTCATGTTTTTCTGACGATTAATTGCACATGATATGATTATACCCAACCCTATGATACACATAAATGAGGTTGAACGCTGATCAGTGTTTGAGGGTCCGAAGGTTGTCTGCTGTTTTTATTCAATCTTTGATTGCAGCAATAATCATCCATCACCAACCATCTCAGACCATCAGCAACTAATTGCAGCTTTCAAAAAAAAAAAAGGATTTGAAAGAAAAGGATCATCAGATTTTCCCCTCTTACATTTTTGCTGTCCAATATCTCTCCAAAAAGTTACAAAAAAGCAAAAAAATACTGCCACATATTCTTTACAACAAAAGTGAAATGGATAAAAATAACACAAATGCTATTACGACTTTGCAACAACAGTAAGCATCAAGTAGCCACTATTAGTACTGTGAAAACAGTTACTCAAAGCTACTCATTGCATAGTTCAAATCAAATAGAGGTTATCCTAATCTATGTCAAACAGTGTAGTTTGAAATAATTTACACCAATATTTTTCCAGATGTTTTGCCATGCACTTATCTGCCAAAAAAAACCTGAAAGCTTGAGTCATGTGACTGACCTACATCAGGCTGTATGTGGTTAATAAATATACCAAAACTGGACAGACTTAGAATATTAGAAATTTAAGTCTTCTCAGTCAGATAAGACWGTCAGTATCACACCTGTAGTAGAAGTCACTTTAAAGCTCAGCCAATAACCAGTGAGGACAGTCAGGACATATAAAATTCTTTAAAGTTAATATAACAGATTGTTGAAAAAAATGTATGTCTTATTTAGGTAATATTGGAGCATTTTATCATGAAACTAATTCATCAAAAAGAACCAAAGAAATAAAAAAATGGGGTGGAGGAGGGTAAAATAAAAAGGGACTTGGGGAAAGACAGATCAGAGGGGCAGGAAAAGCAATGAAGAAGGTGTGGGACTCCCAAAGGTGGTGTCCCAAATGCACGAGTCCTCAGAGGACCCTGGAATGATTTTCTGACCTTCCCCCATTTTTTACACTAGTCAAGGGCATAATGTATGTCTAGGTTTGTGGTTTTGTGTGTGTGTGTGTGTGTATACTTGTTTTGCCTACAGAGTGAGGACCATGTTAGGTTTCTAATCAACAAAGTGAGGTCATTTTTGGAACGTGAGGACCTTTACCCGGTCCTCACTTTGTTTGCAGCTCAGCTGTGCTTTCCTAGTTAGGTTTAGAGGTATGGTGTGAATTAAGTTCTGGTTCAGGTTAGGGTTAGCTATAAACCAGTAATGGTTAATTATAGGGGAAATGTCTGGGTTAGGCATTAATACAGTTACAAAAAATGAATGGAAGTTAATACAAAGTCCTCAATTTGACACCAATACAAGGACGTGTGTGTGTGTGTGTGTGTGTGTGTGTGTGTGTGTGTGTGNGTGTGTGTGTGTGTGTGTGTGTGTGTGTGTGTGTGTGTTTGATTGAATCACTTTTGGGGACTTGAACCAGCTCACACACCAGTCATTTGGGGACAACTGGTGCATTTGGAGACAAAAGTCGAGTCCGCATTTGGTTTAAATGCCATTGGGTTGGGTTTAGGACCAAGGTGTGAATTGAGTTTAGGTTAGTTTTAGGGTCAGGTAAGGTACCTGTGAGGTTAGCCTTAGGGTTTGTGGTCAGGGTTAGGCTGTAGAAATGTAATGGAAGTCAATGGAATGTCCCCAATTGGATAGCTGTGCAAACCTGTGTGTGTGTGGTCACACTAATTTGCATATTGGCATTTGTTTGGTAATTGTGTTTAGTGACAGCACTACTACATTTTACATTCTGTACGCGAGTGTACACGTTAGATTATCTGACGTGCTAATGACTGACATCTGCTGAATTTCAAAGGCATAAAACCTTTTTGTTTAAGCAGCTCTTGTGCTTTTTTTCCCTACCAGACCTTAGTTATTTTTGTAAATCAACATCTCATGTATATTTCAGCAGTTGCACCTTCAGGCAGATGACTGTCAGCGAGGCGGGGCAAGAGTGAAAACACGTTTAAAAACAGGCTAGAACAGAGGAGTGCCAGATTACGCCTCATTATACAGCATTAATCATCTTTAATCTGCTTTTAATCCAATATCTTTACCTCGCCCAATTAATGAGCCATACGTCAAGACTAGATTAGACTGCAAATACTGACTGCAAGAGATCTAAGAGAGGAAGCAAAGTGAGGCACAGCATGAGGAGGAGATGAAGATTATTATGCTCTCAGTCAGTCATATCACACTGAAACAGTTAAGTCAAGTGACATCTTAAAATTAAGACACATCAGCAGGATATTGTTCTGTGGCGGAGCTAAGCACTGCCATTTAACATTACAGGCCAACAAATTTTCAATCCAGAGGATAATAAAATCTGTTGTACTGTGGCTTCCTGGTTGGATTTTTTTTCCCAATTATCTGTRTAAATTATTTTCTTCTGTGGTAACAAGCCACTGATGACTGCATCTAACAACTTGTCAGCACTGAGGATACCAGAGATTCAAGAAGTTGTCCATTTACAGAAAAYATTTTTGAGTACAATAAACTGCCTTTTGTTTGTGTAGGTTTAGGGACAACTTGTGTCATTAGAGAAGTTCCGATGCTGTGTTGTTCAAGTGAGTTCTGACAGTACGACTGGCATTTTTTTAAACATATGTTATGCTTCAGTAACAATAGCAATGGGAATGATATTTAAATGCACAAGCAGCTGATTGGGCCTTTCAAACGCACCACTATCAACAAAACGAGACACCCAACATTCTGGACACTGTGGGTTTTGGGCAGGAAACAAACATCCGTTTATCGTCATGGGAAATTGTGATCCATGACAAAATAACAGGAACACAAGCGCATCCGAAATCCACGGGAATAGATGCTGAACCAAAAACATAATGATAAGCAGAAATTATAAACATCTGGGGCTTGATGTATCAACGGTGCGTACGCACAAAAACCTTGCGTACGCCATTTTCCATGCAAAATTCTGGATGTGCACATGCACGTGCAGCAGCAGCGATTGAACTGGGGTTCCACAGGGGCTTTCCAAAGAGAGCTGGCAGACCGATCGGGACCGTGCCAGTCCAGTCCACCCAAAGCAGAATCATGACCAATGAAACGGTCTCATSCATATGAATCTAACTCTCCAACATCATGTGACGTCATGAAAACTCTCCAGTACTGAGGCGCAGAGACTCGTTCTTCATATCAGCTATGAAATAAACAAAGATCTTCGTTCTACTAAACATTTAAGTTCCTCTGTTCCTCTCTAATTGTGGTAATAAACTCATGCGTAAAGTTAATGTTTCCAGGCTCAGAATGAATGGATGCGCCGGCTGCGCACCGCAGCAGCTTCACACCCACGCGCGCACACACACACCGACATATAGTCACTCGTTCTTTGCGTGACAAACATATTTTACTCTTATTTTTACTTAGGATTTTTTTTCTCACTCACGTTATATTTAATTCATTATTTTCCTGAATCTATAAATCATTTCTGATCACGCAGGGATCAAACAAACATGTCTTTCACTCATGCAGGAAGTAATTTGCATCTGTTTAACATATGTTAATGAAGGCGTGTGTCTTATCTGCGCTTAGTTCCACGTTAATTGTGACGTACAAAAGAAATGTGCGTGGATTCAGGCGTACGCACAGTTTGATACATCTGGATTTTTTTGTGCGTACGAGTTTTCTGGATTTGACCGTACGTCACGTTTCAGTAAGAAATCCATGCAAATCTTTGTGCATGAGGCCCCTGGGCTCCCATTGCACAGTTTTATAAGCACTTCGATAAATGCGCTGCCCGATCCCGGCAGTGCGTGGGTCAGGTTTATGTGATTTTTTTTTTTTTTTGCTTCTTTTCATGCTTACCCTCCCCTTAGCATTTCTAAATCTATCTTAAGGTTTTATCTAGTTTGTTTTCTGATTTGGTTTGAAAAATTGTTGCAAAATTGTGAGACGTATTACAGAGCTCCACAATTTTTTATGGTAAAATGGAAGTCGTCCAGATGCATCTCAGTAATCCAGGTAAAAAATCAAAAAGAAAAAAATTGTATAGGTCTTCTGGACGGGTTGTTCTCTAATGAAACGTTTTGTCTCTCCTCCAAGAGACTTCTTCAGTCTGAGAGTTTCAGGCAAAATTCAGGCTTTTAAGCACTGCCTCCATGTGAATGATACTCACATCACATGGCTATCATTGACATCTAATTAACACCTATTGTTAACAGGGGGTGGAGTGATACTGGCAGTAGCAGCACTGTAGGAGGGGGACAACTGAAAGCGGAGGCCTCCACCTCTGTTTAATGATGGACGGTCTTTCTTCACAAAAATGGCTTCTCGTCCATCATTAAACAGAGGTGGAGGCCTCCGCTTTCAGTTGTCTCCCTCCTACAGTGCTGCTATTGCCAGTATCTCTCCACCCCTGTTAACAATAGGTGTTAATTAGGTGTCAACGATAGCCATGTGATGTGAGTATCAGTCACATGGAGGCAGTGCTTAAAAGCCTGAATTTTGCCTGAAACTCTCAGACTGAAGAAGTCTCTTGGAGGGGAGACAAAATGTTTCATTAGAGAAGAACCCGTCCAGAAGACCTATACAATTTTTTTCTTTTTTATAATGGAAGTCAATGGAGCACTTGCTTCCGAATTTAAACCTTTAAAGACCTCTAAATTCTTAATGGGGAGTCTGATTTAAAAAAAATAGTTTTGGAATCTGTACATAGAGACTCACAAGTAAAAAAAGGAAAAGCAGCTCTAAAGTAAATTTGAAAAAAATTTTCAATGTCCATAGATTTTACCTGTTAACCTCACAGGCTTTGGGGGCCTAAAATTCCTTAAAAAGCATATCCAAATTAAATTAAGTACTGCTCTTAAACCCATTGGAGTAAATTCACAAGCCTAAGCACAACTATCAGTCTGAATTTTAAATTCATCAATCATAATTTTTGTAACTGTAACTAGTTATTGAAGTTAGCATCCAATAAAATCACAAGGCTTTGTTTCTCACTTAATTTTTGTATGATATTTAAAGTGTTCCAGAACATGAAGGGAAGGAGGTATTCATGGAAAAATATAACGGACTAAAATATAGATTCTCAAATATTACCAGTTTAAATTTGGTAACAATAGCTTCAAAAATGTATATTTGAGACACAATAKAATCCAGCATGTCCATCACACTTGTACAGGTTTCCAGCAAATGTCCAAACTGGACAAATATTTCAAGATACTGGAATTTCTAAATGTTTTAGCACAGACTTCATCGAGGGTCAAATCATTTGATTAAATATATAACTGCCATAAATCAAATTCTACCATCCATATTTACTCACAGTCTGATTAAAAAACACAAAAAATTACTAAGAAAAATCAATATGAATCACAGCTGGGGTGGCATGCAGCAAATCCCCAACAACAAACAGCAAAAACACAACAGAAAACAAATGAATTCTCAGTTTTTTTCAAAGTTCCACACAGCTTATAAAACTGCCAGCTGCAAAATGAAAGGTTTTTCACTTACGTTTGATGCATAATTTGTCCTCTTTTCTTATCAAAAGTGATCCAAAATGGCTGCCGGAAGGTATAATCAATTCTTTAATGACATTTCCTTGCCACAAAAATCATTTTTCTTCATCTTAAAGCACTCAAATACTTTATAACAAATGTGTTTCCTCTTAAACACCAAGTTAGCTAAGTGTCCAAAAACCACCATAAAAACATGTTTTCTATGTCTGCTGTTGTCCCTAAACTGGAATAAAAATGGCTGCCATGTCAGAAATTTCTCTAAGTTCCATTTTCTGTCTCCACACAAAGTCCCCACCCCCCAAAGCTGCATATARAATAAAAAAGTAACTTRATTGGCTAYACAGCTGKRGTGTCAGAATGAAGCTCAGAGCTYATTGGTCGATTCTACAGTCAATCAATCACGTGTACTGAGGGCAGGAAGAGCTTGCCAYRCATTTTGGGCTCTGGAGAGCCTATARATGAACCCAGTTGGTCAAAAAAGGTGTCAGTCAAAAGAAGACAACTAATCAAATTGTTTGWACAGCCCACTGCAAATTCAAAGTCCCYGGCAGTGTGGGTCAAGGTAYGAAGAGKCAGGAAGTAACCRCAACCTGGAAATGTACTGTGGGCGGGACATTGMGGGTTAACAATGAGATTTTGGGCCACTGCACCTTTTCTGACTGGCAAGCTTTAAAAATAAAGTGACTATCTTTAAATAACTAAATCAAATGTAAAACACCTGTTCAAATACATACATTAGTATTTTAATTAATTATAAAAATGTAACTGAAAGAACAAAAGCGCATTTGAAGACACTTAACTTGGTAATAGAGCTACATTCCAAATAAAAAGCTTTAAGTTGTGGCCTGTGCTAGACATACAAGGGAATTCTATTGTGTTTTAACTGGAAACCAGTGTGGCACCATCAGCTTAGTTTGCAGGGAAACTCATATTCATTAATATTTCTTGCTATACATACAAATAATCAGCAGTTTACCAACTGCCTCACCACAGGAAGTGAATAATTTGCTTCTTCTTCTAAGCAAAATTGTTGTTATGCGTAAATCCCAGCTCTACCTCTAATAGGCAAAGCAGATGATAATCATGTACTTCTCGCCTCCACCTACACACATACACGCTGTTCGAGAAGAAAGCCTTTAGGGAAGGAGACAGACATTTAGTGAAGACAGTACAAAGCCAGGTCAAAGACAAGCTAATAGAGAGCAGAGAGGACAACAATAAAATAAAATAAAAAGTCTGGAGACCAAGCTTTATCAAAACATGTAGAATGTGTGACCAGGGATCAGAAAGATCTCAGGCTTCAAGGTAAAGAGAGAGCAGACAGATGGAAGCTAGGACAAAGCCAAATGTGCTGATTTTTTTTCCCTCAACGGGTTCACAGGACTCTCAGCATTCTTCTCCACAAACCAGACCCCCCATAGTGACTGCTCCCACCGCTTCCCTGTCACACCTTTACACTCACCTTGCACCTCGTAGGAACCTTTAGCAGGATTATCAACCTCCCTCCAAACTCCAGCCCTTTTCACGCGACACTTAAWGTGTTTTTGTTGCACTTTCTCGTCGTGTGAAAGCAGAAATGGAATTTATTCTAAGTTTAGTTTATAGCGTGCCAGTTCACAGCTGAAGTCCTCTAACCGACTTGTGTCAGCGCTGTTAAAATGCCTTTTAAAGTACAAGTTATTGTACAGCTGAAGTTGATTTTTCACTAGTTGAATTGACGTGTCAAAGCAGGAGGTTGCATGTGAGGCCTTCTGCTAGTGAGGTGCAGATCGATACTGAAATATCGATACTGCCGATACCAGAACTTTATGTTCTAGAATCGATACTAAAATCAAAATATCGATACTTTGATACTTCAGTTATTTTTCATAATGTATATCATTAACAGGAAAATAGTGGAAAATAACTATTCAAATCTTGTCTAAATCATATGTGGTTGGAGGGAACTACYTTTTCTTCCACTTGAAGAATGCATAAGCACTTGTCCTTTGCTCAGTCAGTCACTCAGGCTAGATGTTCTGTAGGTCATTTTAACATAAAATCTACTTCAGTTGACTGTAGTTCAATTCCAGATGATGAGTTCCCAAACTTTTTCATGCCCTGATCCCCCAAACAGCATTAGCTCTGGCCAGGGACCTTCTTGCAAACCCCAAAACAATGCTACAAAATATACAAAGTAACAAATTTTAGAATACTTTTTCTCACTTTTATTCACTATTTAAAAATTATTATATTTCTTTAGAATAAGAATTTTAAATTGTGCTAAACAAATATAAGGTTAGGGTTAGAAAGACTTTTAAATTAAACAAATTACTGTCATGTATTATTTATAAAGCGGTTATTTGAAAAACGCTACTCTTTAAGATTTACCAGACATGTTATGTTGTTATCACATGATATCAGTATCGGATCAGTATCGCCGACACTAGTCAAATTTTACTTGGTATCAGTATCGAAAAGAAAATTGGCAGTATCGAAYATCACTACATTCTGCTTTGACTCAGTTTCTGCTGATTCTTTGGTTGATGTGACGCAGTGCTGATCTGTCRTCGTTTTGTCGGTGTTAATACCCTGACAGAAAGAGATTTTTAGTTGTTTTATGAACTAATAAGGTGCAACCGATGTGTAAAAAGAGCAACTTAAACTGCCTCTAGTTTTCTTTTTTTCTTGCATTTGTCAGTCTTTCAGTGTTTAAGAGACGGACCAAAACAAGAATGCATGTCCATATGGTGTGCACCCAAGGGTCCAATACGCTGCAGAGTTCAGCTCTGCAGTCTAAACCAGGAGGTTTCAGGACTGTGGAAGACATCCAACCTTTTTCCAAGTGCTTGAAATATCTGATCCATCCTTCCTTGCAAACATCCAGCATGTTGAGGCTTCCAGATAGACTGTTGTTGGCCCACCTAAATGCAGCGAGCATCTTTCAGAACATGCTCCAGTAGATTCTCAACCATCTGGGTTATATCTTGAGATAACTTATTACATACTTATAAATAAATTCACTTATCACATCATGTACTCTAATTGCAGCTTGTTCAATCTCGGAGTGATGGACATGGTGCAAATGAGTGTTTGATTATAGATGCTTTAAATCTCTACTCTTTTTACAATTATCTAGTCTCTCTGATTAAATTGAGAAATAATAGCTTTACTTGGATAACAGGTCACCACTTAATCATGAAGGAAAACCAAGTGTGATTCTCCAAATTGATATGTTACCGATTACGTTCACACTGCAGGCAAATGCGACCCAAATTAGATTTTCTTTGCCCCTATGTGAYCATATCAGATTTTTTTCCTGACAGTCTGAATGTGGTAAATCCTTTTTTTTTTCATTTATTTTTGTTAAATCCAGCTCAGTTTTTGTTGGTATGTGGTACTACTTCAGATACGTTTTTCATTTGACTGCAGTCAGAGCCATCAGGTCAAATGTTGTTTGACTTTTGCATCAGTGAGGCGATGATCAGGGCTAAAGCATTGGGGTGACCGGGCCTTTTTCTGTTCCAACTCTGGAACAAACTCCCTCTAGACCAGGGGTGCCCAAACATTTTCCCAGAAAATGAAAATTTATTTGGTGCTGTGGGCCAAATGCAGTAAAATAATACATGAAATACAAATACTTTTCAAGTAAAGTCCTTTATTTTTTACGATTAAGCTAGCAGCCAGTGCATTGGCCCTCTTTTTAGTCTGCACACTTGGAGAAAGTCTGCCATACRCTCAAGCTGCAAAGGCTCATGGTACATTTCATAAATTGATAAAATATGAGTTTTTGTGGCCTTATAATGTGTGCAAATCTATGTGGTTAAATCTAAGCTAAATATATCTTGTTGTTACATCATGTGTCATGTTTAATCCTAATATATCAAAGATAAAGTCAGCACCRTGAATGAAAACTACCTGCACTACAGCCCTTTATAGTCATTTGACCAATGGAAATATTGGGCCTCATGCAAGAACCGTTCGTACGCACAGATTTGTTCTTAAGTTGTGCGTACGAGTGATTTAGGAGAATT
>NW_013952530.1:189105-191218 GCF_001266775.1 Austrofundulus limnaeus | reverse complement strand
TGATATAAAACTCAAAAAAGTTGATTTTACATGATATTGCCCCTTTAAGTGATATATAGAAGAATGAATGAATGATCACATTGATTCATATTTTTAGAATATTGATACCAACCTTGACTCCTCCACACATCATCTGTCATAGAAAGACAAAGTGTCTTCAGTCGGAGGCTTCTTCAACTTTGCTGTAATACAGACCACTACAGAAGATCTTTCCTGCCCACAGCCATCAGCAACTACAATAATTCTTTAGTTAAATGAGTTACCACAACACCTAATTTCCCTCTGGGATCAATAAAGTATTTTAGAATTGAATTGAATCTTCAGCTACAGAACAGAAGTCCAGTTGCTTTGTCCTTGTTCTTGTAATATTCCGTGTCCTGGATGACTGAAAATCCACAGAAACATACGCTAGTAGCATCAAACTCATAACGTACCGATATTAAAGYTACTGGTTCGATGTTTTAGTTTTAGCACATCACTCTCGTTCCAAAAATACAAGCCGCACCGGAGCAGCCGACCTGAGGCAGGTTCAAATATAAACAGTTAATACTGTATAACCATTTAATCTGCATTGATTGCAGAATATCATCAGAATCAACATGCTAACAAGTAGCATCCTAGTTTAGCTACTCCTGTAAACAGCCACCTGAATATGACGTCACGTCGTTTTCTGCGTGTTGCATCAGTGCCATGAGGGGTTCATACTGGAGTCTTACTGAGGTCACATTTAAAACATAATGTGAACATTCATGGCAAAAAGTCAGAATTGAGTATTAAGACCTGCAATGTATGACTGAGACATAAATCTCATAAATCCTGAGTTACTATGATGATTCTTGCAACGAAATCCAAAACAGAGGTTGACAGAAAAAAAGATACTCGCAGAGCTTAGATAACTATCAAGATTAATRTTGCAATATTAATTACTACAATTAATGTCCACAATATTAAAGAGAAGTCTTGTCTTTGTCTTCACCCTTGTTATGATGAAAATGCAGAAACTACTCAGTTAATAAAATGTTGATGCTCCTCACAAAAAAAGACAAATCCCTGCATAAATACCTGAAGATCCGATGTTCAGTTCTGAGATGCTAAAGGGAAAAAAATCAGGGACCAGATGTGTGTGTCAGAGTGTGTGTGTGTAGGTGTGCGCGCATGGCAGGATTCTAAATCCAGCCTCACCTTGAGAGTTACTACCTGTGTCTCCATAGTAACGGAGTCACAGCACGTTCACCTGGCTGCCTCTGCTCCGTTTCAAACATTCATGGTTCATCAGCAGAAACAGAGATAATGAAGCTCTGAGAGGTAAACAAGCATGTGAGGAAGAGCGGGATCGTAGAGGAGGGAGAAACCATTCTGTCGTTGTGACCGTGTTCTCTGKGCCTGTACAGGATGTTTTCTCACTTGTTAAAAATCAAATTTAAAGTCATGCTCTAATACATCACTGTTTGAAGGCACTGGCTCACGGGGAGAATCTTACCCACCCTTGGCTAAATACAACCACTTAAAAAAAATGAATCAAACTATTAAGCCCAGCGGGAAAACACAATATTGAATGTATTTGATAGCGGCACAGAAAATGAAAGGTAAAGGGTTAAAAAGGTAAAAAAAAAGGTGTGGCCAGTGGCTCGTACTGTAAAGTGGATGCGTGTGACTCCTGGGAATACACCTCTGCCTTCACTCATTCACGCTCTCTGCCAGCTCACCTGTCAGCACTCAAGAAATATTTCATCTCATCTGTGAATCATTTCGCTTGCTGCAGAACAGGCTGTGTGGGCTGGACTAGAGGCAGATCTTAGAAAGACAAAAGAGCCCGATAAACACAAAACACAGAGGCAACACAAAGGATTCTGGATGAAAGTAAATCAGCCTGTCACTAGTACATTTTTCTTTTGTTTGTTAGGTTTTTTTTTTTTACCAAGTTGTTACTTAATAGAACACTTCTTAACTTGTAATTTACAGAAATTAATTATGAACATTTGTTTAACATCAAAAGTACAGTTTTTAAATTAAATGTTGCTGAAACAGCAAGTTTCTCAGTGGATCTGTGCTCGACAATGCAGCCTAGGTGGAGTAGTCGAACGCAGATCTACTGAGCCTTGAACACTGTACG
>NW_013952530.1:182314-189081 GCF_001266775.1 Austrofundulus limnaeus | reverse complement strand
ATTCTGTATTGTTCGATACAAAGTGTGTATTGAACCTAAAGCACTGTACTGAACTGTTCAATACAGATGCATGCATGCATGCATGCATACATGCATGCATACATGCATACATACATACATACTTTTTTTTTACAGTTCTGACAAGTCTTTTTTTCCAAAAGCCATGAGAAAAATGTAAACATGGTCTGATATAAAATACAGAAATGATTTATTTTTACTCCACAAATGCAATCAAACAATAAACCTTCAATCTTTCACCCTAATTTTAATCCTAGTAAAGGACAAAGAAATTGCAAAGTGAAAAAATGAATCTTTTTACACCGGCACAACACGATTGAAAGCAACTTCTCTCACAGTGCAAATATGTACACTTAAAGAAAATATTAGAGTAAAATTAAAAACAAAGTTTTAATTAATACACACAACAAAGTGCTAGTTTAAAATTAGATCAAGCCAACCTTGAGCAGTTTTAATTCAGCGGGGTTGGGTTATGAGTTTGGCCCAACATAATGTGTTAAGTTCAGGAAGATAACCAGATAGAAAAAGAATAAATGGTATCTTATATTGACTTTCAGTCTCATCTGTTGAACACAGATATTTTCAAACTCTTGAAAACTTTTAGTGATATTATGAACTGCATGGTGGGACATTCCTAGACTGATGTTTCCATGGAGGAATGTTATTCTGAAATTTTCCCACTATTTGAGTCAGTTTTTCTCTGTCTGGTGAAGCCCTRCCCTGCTTTCCTTCTGAAAGATTCAGTCATTCTGAAGTGCCCTTTTTTTAAAAAACCCAGTCATCTTACCCGCCTGTTACCACTTTATGTAATTAGTTGCAAAAGTCTCCACCTTTTCCTTACTTTTTTTTTAGTTTGARCATCTGGTGTGTTTACTATGTTCCATTGTGGAGAAAATATGGTTTGATGAGATTTGGAAATCAATGGATTATATGTTTTATATATATTTTACACATTGTCCCATCTTTTTTTAGAACTGGGGTTGCAGTGATATCACTGTGAACATTGTCTGATTTAGATTCAAAGCCAGTGAAGCATTTTCTCTTTTGTCATTATTACAGCAGTCAGTAATAAAAAAGGAGGGACATTTCCTGCATGGGTAGGAGATAACTGCAGATAGGAAACCAAATTATAGATTCAACTGAAGTGTCAGAGAGAATGCTATTACTACCATTGGAAAGAAATTGATTTGAAATAAAAATATATTGTTCTCAATGTTGTTGTAAAAAACATAAATAGAAACAATGATTGAGAATTACCAGTCTCGTTTGGTGTCTTCATTCTATTTTATTTTCCCCCATAAAAATGAAAGTGTGTCAGTTTGCCTCCAACTTCCTGTTTTTGTTTTACATTTCTCCCYGAGTGGACCTCTTGTCCACAATGTAACACTGCTTTCAATTACGCTCTCTGTTGTGCCTCAACAAGCCTATCAGGACTGCCATGTGGGTGTCGGAGCTGCAGGTTTTGTGTGCCAAAATTTAAACGAGTGTTTCCACTTTATCTCTGAATGTGCAGCTGTGTGTGTGTGTGATAAAAGATGGCACAGCGATTTAAGACATCACTGCATTGCATGTGTTGATGTTACATAGAACATCCCCCTCCCAAACTTTTTTCTTCCAATTTCTCTTTGTGCGAACCTCTCTCTGTGCTCCGATTTCACCTTCTGCAGGAAGTGGTGACCAACGGAGCAGAGAAATTGCCTGTTATCAAGGGGTCGATTCTTCATGGGGTTCCATAAATTGCTTTGTATTGATACCCTGTCAGACTCAGGATCATTATGTTAACCCTCAGATCCACCCTTAGGTAAGATGACTCTCCCAAACATCAAGCAACTCTATGATGCTCTTTTTTGGTGCATGCTTTAAAAAAAAACCCCACAGAGGTGACAAGTGTGGGCCCTGCAAAGCAACAGATTTGAATTCCACAGACTTTTTTAACTGTGAGTTAAGGTGAAGCAGAGCAGAGGCAGTAGATTATTTAGATGGACATCTATACTGCATGACCCCTGACAGCTCCAGAACCCAATTCTCGTGGGAAGACGTTTCATCAAAATCCATCATATTAGGCTGACACCTATAGAGGAAGGCAGTGCTCACACAAACCCACAGAAGGTGTGATGGACGAGCTTGTGAAACACCCACGTCGTGATGGAAAGGAGACGTTTCTGGTCAGTTTTGTTGCTGTGTTTCATCTTTGACAGAGCTCACGAGTCGGCGCAGGAGACGGGCAACCTGCRTGAAAAAATAACGCACAAGGGAGTGCGATCTTAAAAAGCTAGGTCTTAAATATTTTTAATCAGGTTCATCAAACAAGTCTTGACAGCTAGAAGTCAGCCGGTTAAAGTAACTGGCAGCTGTCTGATTTTATGTTTTTCAGTTTCCCATCGTTTGGGCTAATCTGACATCTTTCTAATGGGAGGCAGGTGTGGGTGGCACCGCATGCAGAGGACTTCAACTTTTTGTTTCTTGCTTGGGTCACCATCTAATACTCAAAATACAATCTAAAAGTCTCATTTAACTTTGTCCTTATTTTGATTTTTTTCTCAATTTACTTAAGTTTTAGATTAATATTCATTGGATTTTTATTTTAGAAGTCATGCTAAACTTTCTTGCAATAATGAAGTTATGTATATTAAAGTATATACCCATTTTCATATATTTCTGTTAAATCCTGCCTCCCGTCTCTGCTCCCAATCATCACCAGCATTATCCATTACTCCTTGACCTCAGGTACTGTTCCCAGAGCTTTTAAATCTGCAGCCATTACCTCCATCATCAAGAAACCTGGTTTCGACCCAAATAACTTCTGTAATCTCTAATCTGCCCTTGATTTCCAAGATTCTGGAAAAAGTTGTTGCCAGTCAACTCCACTCTCACCTTTCCAACAATAACCTCTATGAGGAGTTTCAAACTGKTTTTCGCCCCCACCAYAGCACCAAAACTGCCCTCATAAAAATCACCAATGATCTTCTCCTTGYTACCGACTCTAATCTCCTGTCCATCCTCATCCTCCTTGAACTAAGTGCTGCTTTTGATACAATCTCTCATTCTATTCTCCTCAATAGACTCACATCCATTGGCATCTCAGGTACTGAGTTTGGCTAGTTCAAATCTTATCTTTCTGACTGAACTCAGTTCATCCAGATAAAATCCTTCCATTCTCAGTCATCCCCCGTCTCCATYGGCGTGCCCCAAGGCTCTGTCCTTGGACCCCGTCTATTCATAACTTACCTTCTTCCTCTTGGTTACATTTTCCACAAGTTTGGTGTCCATTTCCATTGTGATGCCGGTGACACACAGCTCTACCTGTCAACCARGCCAAACTCCAYACACCCTCCCTCCATCCTCTCTGACTGTCTCAGTGAACTCAATCACTGGTTTTCARATAATTTCCTTCAGCTGCATTGTCATTTCTTAATGCAACCATGAAAAGATGTTTTCACATTAAAAATGCAAAGTGATTAAATAGCTTGTGTTATTTTGTCCCTTTTTTCAGCAAAGAAGTTGAAATGTGAAGCATTATGAGGTCATGTTGGTCTCTTCGTTTGTTTTAGAATTGTATATGTTTTTTTTTTTTTCATGTGTGTGTGGAGCACAAACAACTTCACTCAAGCCAGTTTATTTACCCACTTCTTCCTCAGCCCTTTGTCATGTATACAGAATGTTGTTTTGGTCCGTCCTGATAGAAAAGGAAAAAAATACACTGAAGTCTAATGAAAAGATTCCATCTTAAAGACACTCCATCTTGCTCAAAAATGCCAGTGCACTTTTCTCCAATAATGTTGCCATTACAGAAGTGTAAATTGCCTTTGCTAATGGCTCTAACACAATACAATACAATTACAGCCTGGCTTTTTTGAGTTGTTGCTGATAATAGTTGTCATTTTAGTMTTTTGTCTACAGCACATGGTCTCCCACTAAAAACAGAACGAAAATAGTGATAAATCTATTTCAGAGCTGATGTTTTGAATTTAAAAAAAAGATAAACACAGAAAGTTTTGCTTTAAAACATGTGCAACTTGTTAGCACAGGCGCAGAAGTGGAATGCAGCTAAAACACCTGCTGTGATTGGTGTGGTTCTGAGCGACCAAAGTGGAAGCAGGAACATGGTGGATGACAAAAAGTTGTGTATATATTTATATATATATAAACTGAGTAACAAAACAAAAACTTATCTTAGTAAAATCAAAGAACTCAAATATGCTGAGGTGGTTGAATTGCTAAATGAGAACATCTGGGTAGAGCTAATGAGCAACGGGTCTACTGAATGAGKGATTATGGAAGGTAAGGAACAATGGTCATGAAAAACCACAACAGATGACAGAAAAAATAAAACTGCCAATTTTCAAATAAATAAATAAATAAATAAAAAATCTAATAAACAACAAAACAAAGAAATGAACAGGTATGAAGAATAAACTAATATAAAAACAGATAAGATAAAGTGAAAGGCAAAACATCAACAAAAAAAAATCCACTTTTTTTAGCTGTTAAATACATTTTGTTGTGTACATGGAGTCTAGGAAAAAAAGTTGAATTTAGTCTCTCCCAGTGCTGTAAAGATATCTTTATATTCTGTTTGGGTCATATTTTTCAGCCCGTTCAGTTTTCTCTATTTTCTATGACGTTTTCTGAATTATTATGTCAAATTATCTGTGACGGAACTGCCAAATACGGTCTGGACCAACTACAATTTCTTCACATTCTGCCTCCAACATTTAAGGCTGAATGGACAGGTCTTCTGTTGTTGACATCTTTTAATTAAATTGTAAATAAAATGTTTCTGCAAGCTATAAAACATAAACCTACTCTCTCAAACTGGAGTGGACCGATCTGGAAGCCGGAGGGGGCGGGGCTTGATGTGTCTTAAAGGAACAGTAACAAAATGAGCTGCTTTGAGACACGCATCAGGAAAGGGGTGAAAGAGGGTCTGGTAAAGTTAGAATAAGGATAAATTCATACCAAAGCATTGTAGTTCCACTTTATAAAGACCTGAACTGACTGATTTAAATGTGAATGGGAAGGGTGTTAAAGCACATCTTCTTTAAAAATAATAATAAAACAATACCAACAATGACAGCAGAAAACAAAACCATAATTGTTCATAAAATTACCTTTCTGTTCATACTTTTAAAAATGTGTTAATTGTCGATTTGAATGAAATTGCGCCACTATTTGTATTTGTATTTCTTACATTATAATTTGTTTTGTCCAATCTTCATTACTTTGCGATGGGTACCTATAAAAACAGGCATTACAACACTTTGCCCAAGATTTAGTCAACAATAAACACATCCATATTGGTTAGCTGTATGTCTGCTTTTAAAACCTTTTTTTTTTACTCAGCGGTGTTTATTTGCAGCTCCACAGCTGCTTCAGCGTCACGCAGACTTTTGCCAGAGCTTTTCAGTTTCATATGCTGCAGAAAGACCTCTTATGAATTTCAAGCATGACTCGAGTGTTTTTCATCATTTGGTGTTTATGTTATGAAAAGTTGGAGCCTGTGTAATCAAACTCTTCATGCCAATTTCCACTCGTCTCCAGAAAACTCCTGGAAAATGGAGGATGATGAGAAAAATAAAAGCATGCAAACCCATTTAGTCTGCCTCCTGTGCTATTTGTGGCATAAATGCATCTTTCCCCGTATGGTGATACGCAGATAGTGATTGCTGAGTCGAGGCTGTGGTCCACCTCTATTTGTAAAGGTCAACATCTTTACTTTAAAAGAAATGTCCTTCTGCTTTGAGCTGCCAAGGTTTCCTGGGAGCCAGAGGGGGTGTGGGGGGGAAAGAAGAGGAGGGCAGGAAAGAAAAACATTTCCCTCAATAGAAAGTGCTGCTATTATTCATGTGGAGTGTTGAAATATACTCCTTGAAGGTGTGTTCTCTCCCGGGGACTCAGCTGGAGTCAACTCCATTTTCAGCCTGTTGAAGAAAGTGGCGTCTTACGGAGGTAAAGAGCAGCTGAGAGGCTCCGAGGTGACGMGGGCTTACAGGTGTTAAATGCTAAAGCGGCGATACCTGTCAAACATGCCTACAGATGCAAACACGCAGCGCCAATGTGGAAGTGCGTTTGAATTTGTGGGCATTTACTCTGGATATGCACACACATAAAACAATTTCCTGCTGAAGGCAGGGAAGTCAGACTTTAGAGACCCCGTATTATTATAAAATATTTTTTTGCTTTGCTTCACTGCTTACATTTGGGTGTCTTGAAGTCACCGACAGACAAAAAAAATACAAAAGCATGCAGATCTGCAATAAAAGAACACCACATCTTCAGCTCTGGCTCAAAAGGATCTTCTTTTCTTATTATCTGAAGTAAGAAGCCCTATATGTTCATTTTGGTTTGATATTACCCACAAATCAGACAATATATTTCTCCTAAATAGATAGTTTTCCCTTCTATGGTAGGGTTTGACCAAAAATAATGATGATCTGATCATTTTGATTTAAGTCTGTTGCATGAAATGTGGCAGGGAACATGCAATCCTTCAATGGAATGCTGTATTAGATTTTCTTCAAGGAATATTTTTGACACGTGCAGATTTTGTTATGTTACGCCCCACCTGACAGAAAAACTATATTATGAGAAATTTATTTTATGGAAAAAAAATCATAATAATTAGGTTCAAACAAATGTAATTTTATTTAATTCTTAGGGGTGCGACAATACATGTACCGGTATCGAACCGTATCGAACAATACAGATTTTTAAAATTTACTTTAACAGCTTGTCTTCTGAAGATGCTC
>NW_013952530.1:175461-180854 GCF_001266775.1 Austrofundulus limnaeus | reverse complement strand
ATATTGTAATATTATAAATAAATAAATTGGTGAACTTGTGAATGTGTGGTGTTAATAGTTTTTATTAAATAATAAAACAATCTACTATTGATAAAATTAAGACTTAAAACTACAAAACAAAAGACTTTTTATTGTTGACCTACTTGAACCTGTTTTCGCTCTGCTCTCACCTTTGAGAAAAAGCAAAATTTWTTTGACTTTTTTTTACTGTTGATCACCGTGAATGAGGAAATTTGTTACTTTGAACTGTAATCTCTTGATTGCTAATGAATAATCTACTGTAGCTTTGAAACTGTGACAAATATGTAAATATCCCAMTCAATGCCATTTGTTTAAACATCTGTCAGTTAGTTTACATGAATGTCTGTAACTGAACGAGGAGGCAGAAATTCCAAATCTGGGACAAAATGTCCCAATTGACCAATTACTAAAATACCACTCATATTTAAACACTGAGCTGTGAAGCAGAACAGAGCAGTGGCTTTTATTTGTGAGGACATCTGATTTTACAGCTTCCTCATCCAACAGGGAACATACTGTACGCGCTATTGCTCCTTTTGCTTTTGTATGTGTTTTTTTTTATTTTGTATTAAACTCTACTTTGTGTTGATCGTATGGTAAAACATCTACTGAATAAAAATAGAGCTGTGGTGGAAAAATTAAACTTGGTTTGCATCACTTTGTATCTTAATGCTAAATTTCTGCACTGCACATGGCAGCCATTTGTGACTTCTACAGCAAAAAAAAAAGTCCTTTCCTGTCAGCCCTGCAACACTCAATATGATAAAACAGTGCAAGGTTTTATTTAAGTAGAACCATTAGAAAAACCACTAGAGTAGGAAAAATATTGAGATGGTGTCAGTTCAGATTCGCTGCCACTTACTGCAACTTTCCCGTGTCCTAAAAGAAATTTTAAAAGCCTCATTTGCAAACTAATGCACTGCCAATCTACAATGGACGTGTAATTTTGATTCAATCACTGTCGGCCTGCGGCCTCATCTGATATCAGCTTCTTTCAGCTCACAGACAGGTGTTAATCATAGCACCGACTGTGAAACTTGTACACTGACAGCTCCTGTTCGTGTCGTCAGTCTGACAAATGTGTTCTGACTGCAGGCTTCCTGCTTAGTAGATAACCTGCATTACATGCAGTAACAGTTTAGCTTGGTGTAGCGATTCAGACTTATTAATGGTTTCCCCCAAGCCATTAATTTACAAACAAATGGCAAAATAGCTTCAAAAATAACTTTAAATTTATATTTTAGTCAGCAGCTTGGCTTTGTTGAACATGGTTCAAAACAAAGTAGAGAAATTGTGACCTGTACGTTATGAGCACTGGAAAACTGCTTATCAAAAACTAAAAGTATCAAAGGGCTAGCTGAAAGGGTTGCTAGAAGCGAAAAGTATCAAAAGGGTAGCTATCAGTACTATAACAAAGGCTAGCTAAAAGCTAAATGTAAAAGCTAATAGTAGCAAAAGGCCAGCTAAAAATAAAACAGTAGATAATGATAGTAAAAGGCTAGCTAAAAGCTAAAAGTAGAACAGTAGCTAACAACTGCAACACAACAGCTAAACACTAAAAGGCTACCTGAAAATAAAAGTAGCAGAATGTTAGCTTAAATCTAAAATAAGACAAAAAATGACAACTATCTTCGTATTCGTTTAATAATTAAACACTGTTGTTGACAGATTTATGTTCATGAAATCACAAAAGTTCCTTATCAGGAAAGATGTTAAATAGCAGTAAAATTTATTTTTTAGTCAATTATTCATTGTCTATAAAAACAAACATTATAAAAATTTAGGAGTCACATTTAGGAGTTTATGTTCTACAAAAAAAAAAAAAAGAAAGGTTAGAAGTGTAATGATACATTTCCAGGTCCCAACGCAAACTGTTGTTTAAAATTTTGTCTACGTAAAACTCATAATTGAGTTGTTTCTAAATGTTTAAAGGCAATACCTGAACTCTGAAACAATCATAAGACTTCAGAGATTTGATTTAGTGCAGCAAAGGATGTGTTTAATTTGAAAATGTTATAGTTTTCAGCTGGGCAAATGATAAATGATGTACAGTCCCATTTAACTTTGTCTAAGCTTGTTWAGGTCTTCCTGTGTGTCTCTTAATTACTCATTTTCCCTACAATAAMACACAGATGAGTTTATTGAAGGGTTAAGTGAGGTTCAGTGTGCTATTTAACACTTCAACATTTTGGTGATCTATGGAATGGAAGATGACCACTCTAAATAATGGGTCACCATGTAAATTAATGTGCCACTCTTCCAAGGACAAAACATTTTAGGCAACCACTACCTCAAATTAAAAATCGTTATTGTTGTCCGAGATTAAGTAGGCGGTAATTTGGCAGGTCAGATGATTTCCTGTAGATTGTGGATCACTTACATCTCCTGTTTGCTGTTTACTTTATTATTTATTAAAGGACTGTGGAGATGAAGGCATCTGTGCTGCTGCTGAATATAAAATTAGGACTGTGTTGCAGTTTCATGGAGTATAAAGTTGTACTATATAAATCCACTAAGAAAAAAAACAAGGAACTGGCTCAAAGTGAAATATCACTGTAATTACTGAAGTCAGGTTTTATCTTCAGAAGATGATAAGAGGATCCAGTGGGAGTGCACGGATCCAGATTTTAAACAAAAAAAAGGGGTGATGATGAAACAAATGTGGAAGCTTTACAGCAAATCTGACAAAGAAAATGAGATCAGGATCCTCAGCAAAGGTACTGCATACGTCCAAACTACAAATAAACATTTATACTGACGAAGTTCTACTGAACTACAAAACCATATTTGCTTCTAATGCTTGTGTCTATTTAAGACTTAAAACTAAAAGTTCCAAAACTTGCTTCAGTGGGCCTTTGAGTTCTTGGCTCCCTAATCGAGAACCTAATTAGACGTCTGGTGATTTCTACTTTCTTTATTTGACCATTTTTCAGGCCACTGGGCACATGGGAATACTCAGTGCTTCAGAAAGGATTTTTCCACTCTACAGGCCTTGATCCATGTGTCATCACAGATGTATCGCTGTTCTCTGTGTACACAGTTTTAGTTTTTGCCCTAATGCTGCCTGAAATGTGAATCCTATTATGCAAAGGTAGGTGCCTCCTGTACTCTCCTGTCAGGTTTTAGACACAAATCACTGGTTATTGGAGTGATCAAAATGCAGTTTATCACCTTTAGTGGACCATAAAAGTTACAGGTTCAGCATACAGCCCTTTAAACATGAATCTACAAACCACAACTATTGGCTTGTTGTAAAGGAAAAATATGACACTGGTTCAGCGACAATTGGTGGTATATCATAAAACATACATTTGAAAATGCATTAACAATTAATTATTTGCATTTAAAGGGCTAAAAGCAGATGGAATAAAACACTGCACTTTCAATATTTATTTTACAATTTAAAAAATTTCGAGGAATTTCGACTTTTTTTTAATCTTTTGTTGCCATGAAAGTTGGGCGATAACATATTTTCCTTTGATCSTCTGTGTTGCATGCATGTGTTTTTATCTGTTAGCAAAATCTCGACATGTGCAGATAAATGATTAGCTTTTAGAGTCAACCCAATTCAAGATGGAGCCACAGCAATTCACTGTAGCTGAGTGCTAACAGATAGCATGAGCTTTTTGGTTAAAACTGTAGCATGCAAGGTTGGGGGCTAATATGCATTGTTTCAAAGCATGCTGTCATTTTTTAAAATCTGAATTTACATGTTAAAAAATACAGTATTATTTAGGGAAAACATGTCTAACTTAAAGATGCACTAGCAATATCAAAAGTCAAACATTTGCAATACTTTGACATCACTTTGAACATCTGTGAGAAGAAATACTAAAGATATTTGAAATGTGTTTATCTGAGTAAAAGCTTTCTGCRTTGAGAACCATTGCAAATTGGTAAAATAACTCCCACTAGTATGTGAAGGTACTCTTGGTGGTTGTCTTTGCAACGGTAACACATGGGGTAAACTGGTTGTACTGTTCAACAAGTTCGAAAGGTATTCTCTTTGCGAACAAAAAATCTCATCCTCCCCAATGTTCTTAACCTTTCAGCCTTCAGCTTTTATCTCGCTCATGCTCTGGTACAAGTACGCTGGGTTGGCAGCCGTCAGGAACAAAACCTGAGTGGGCAGAGAAGAAAAGAAAAAGTAGCAAAGGCCAAAGCAACGCCATCCAAAAATAACTGCTGCCAAGGTGAGCAGACATAGGGAGGAAAACAGGAGAAATGGAGGTAAACATAATAAAAAGACTGATTTGAAATGCCTATGTACTGTAATTCACCCAGCTATACTGTTAGAGGAGCATCATAAAAGTGCCTCCTACACACACACACACACACACACACACACACACGGAGAAGGACTGCCCGTCTGAACTCTCATTCTTATTGTGTCCGTTCATTTAAAATAGTATTAAAGGTCAAATATATCCCAAGTTTAGGTATATTTACAAAATGACTAATACACAATTACTGATCCACTCACTTCTCGTGTTACACTTGTTTTCTATGAGCTCTCAGTCACCAAAGTTTATTATATTTTTATACAGTACAAGATTTAGACACAAACCAAAATAAATACTGCTTTCCCACTCACTAAAGTTTTATTTCTTTTTCCTCCAACTTATTGTTTTTTATGAAGTGTGACAGCTCCAATCGCCTGGAGAGTTTCTGTGTACTTATTGTATGAAGGTCATCTATCCGGTACAAACAATACTCTGGAGGCATCCGCCCACCGCTATCATCCACTGGTAAGGAAAGTGCATTTTACCTCGTGTCGGGCTTGAATAAGTCACTGAAAAGTTTTAATTCCTGACCTCTCACAAGCCCCCGACAAGACTGGTTTTATTATTTTATCTTAATCAATAGTGCAGGATCTTCAAAGTTTTTATACGGGCTGTGGGAGAAACATGGTACAATAAGATATTTGGATAATTTGAAGAAGTATTTCATGGTTCGACACAGTGGCATGTGTGAGGAATTCTTTTTATTTTTGAGGTGGATGTGTCAAATTAGCAGTTTTTATAAAGTCCCTCAAAGTGATACTTGAGTAAAAGTACAAATTTCACACCATCATACCACAAAATTACTTTGGTAAAAGTTAAAGTCTCCTTTAAGAGTATTAAGTAAAAGACTTAAAGTGATATGTTTTGTACTTAAGTATCAAAAGTAAATTTCTGACATAAAATGTACTTAAGTATTAAAAGCAAAAATAAAAAAACAAGAAAAGTATTGAGTAAAAATGAGAGGTTAGTATCCAAAATGCCATTTATTGGGAGGTGACCCCTCAAAAAACATTTTTTCTAAAGGACAAAATGTTTATAACGTATAAAAATGTTAATATTCAAAAATTTAGGATGTGCTACTATATATAT
>NW_013952530.1:172047-173483 GCF_001266775.1 Austrofundulus limnaeus | reverse complement strand
ACACACACACACACACACACACACACCAACAACAACAAGCAACAACTTTCTACTTCGTGGCTTTTTAAAAAGTGTACAAAGTAAAAAGTACAGATAATTGTGTAAAAATGTATGGAGTAAAAGTGACAAATAGGCTGAAAAATTCTTACTGAAGTAAAGTACAGATAAACAAAAATTCTACTTAAGTAGAGTAACAAAGTATTTGTACTTAGTTACTTTACAACTCAGAAAATTAGCTACCTTTTTTGTTTGTTTGTTTACGTGTTCTCCTTATGCATGTATGGATATCCTCCAGGTACTGTAATCAGTACTTATTCAACTAAAATGGCCCACTAGGACTTCATAGCTTCTTCTTGACACACAATACACAACAACTGGTGAGTGAGCATCGATAGAAAATTAAAGACAATTATGCATGCTGCATTCAAGGACTAAAAATCAGCCAGAATTGTGTRAATGTGTTTGTGTCTTTTTTCACTTTCTACAATAGGAAGTGAGAGCCAAAAACGCTTCATCCTGCTGCTCAGTTATTCGGGTTGAATTTCATTTTCAGTTATAATTGTCTTCAGGACCTGGCTGTTTGTGTGAAATTTAAAGACAAAACTGTCCAAAACAGATACAGSGAGCTAAAAATGTGTAAGCTATTGTTAAAAGTGTGGTGCTGGATTAAAAACGTGGTCTCAGTAAGTGCGATGGGCAGATGGATGCCTGGACAAGGCAGGTGGGGCGCTAGACGGACATACTTGAACGGGGAGGGGCCCCCCCCCCCACACACACACACACACACATTGCAGCCCACAACCTCTTGTTTCAGTCCGTCATGCCACCGTCTCCCTGCCCTCCATCCCCATGTTTCACCCAAGTGTAAACAGACCCACACACACAAACATTTGTGAGCTCATGGTTTGGATAGGAACTGGGAAAAGGCAATCGCTGCCATCTGTTGTGTAGACTTAAGGATTTCCCTGTTGAAGCACAGCAGACGTTCCAAAAAAAGTTCTTTTTGCACTATTTTTGTTGTACTTTTCCTATTTATTATCATATTTTACAGTTTTGTTTTATATCATTTTGCTTTTACTTCATTTTGTTCCCCTATTTATGTTTTTTTGTTTTCCCCTTTTTACGTTGGTATGTTTATTTCTATTTTTATGTTTTTAATTGTTATTAATTTTTTTCATTGTTTTGGTTTTAATTTGACTTGGCAATTTCCTTTATTATCTTTTCCTTTCTTTCTTTTGTGTTCTTTTTTCACCGCTGAGTCAGGGTTGTGGCTATATTTGCACTGGTGGTCCACCTGCTTTGATTGTTCTGATCTTTACACCTTTGGAGAAGCACTTCCTGTTCAGCACTCTCATCAATAACTAGAAGCACTTGGAGAGTGCAAACCTCTGCCAAGACCAATTTCCCCCATCCTGTAAGAGTTGATGTGTAAAAGC
>NW_013952530.1:169199-171505 GCF_001266775.1 Austrofundulus limnaeus | reverse complement strand
TAATAATCAAAGATCCTTCATCTATCAGTCAATAGTTTCTGAGAGAACACTGATGAATATCCTGAGATCACCTACTAAGGCACTTTAATTACCATGCTGGGTGTGAATGGAGAGGCCTCCACAGACGTTTCACAGCAACAAATCAGGATTTCTTTTTTCTCCTTCAAAAGTACAATTTTTCTTAAGACTGGTGATAACACTGGATTTAAGTCAAGATGAACTAAAAGTCAGAATTGGAAACGTGACTGTCGTGGTCAAAGTGAAAGGATTTTGTTTCAAACAAAATGCAAGTCAGTAAAATGTCCTCCTGTGTCTCTACAAGAGGATTTTAAAAGTAGTAGGGCTGCAGGCAAGGCCATCCATCAGTGCACTCAGATCTTTTTTTTTCTCTCTTTTGCTTATTTTACTTTTGTCCTTTGCAACCATTCTTTTAATATGTCAAACTCTACGTTAAAATTACTCGTTCCAGTTATAATGAAAACAGATGAAAAGGGAACAGATAAGAAAATGACATCTTTTCATGATCTAACAGATTTGTAGTTGAATCCGGTAATAAGTGATGACCACTATCTGGGCTGCTGGAGCCTCTGCTGTATATTTGATGCCTCATGAGCCAAATCAGAAACACAAAGGGGAAGAGAAAGAGGATGTCTTTATTTTCTCTGTTTTCATCTTTAATAAAATATCTAAAACTCAAGATGAACACCCCAAGCCTCAGAGGCTAAAGTAGCAGTTTGTGGCAGAGTTGTAAATTAACTAAGTACAAGTACTTTCTTACTGTACTTAAGTAGAATTTTGGAGTATCTGTACTTTAATTTAGTAATGATTTTTCAGCCTACTTTTTACTTCTACTTCTTACATTTTCACACAATTATCTGTACTTTTTACTACTTACATTTACAAAAATGCAAGAAGTAGAAAGTCGTTCATTTTATTAAATTTTTACTTGTTTTCATTCCAGCTGCTTATTGTAAAAAATAAAAACTATCCATATAAACTGTGCCTCCTAGATAGAGTGGATTTAATTGTGGTTGAATGATAAGTATAAATATATTAAATTCTGATACCGTATCAGTTTGTACACAAACAAATCATGTCTCACTGCAGCAGGACATAATCTTTAAAACAAAAGGACTGTACTTAAGAAGTATTTGTATTTCATGAATGATATTATTRCATTTGGCCGCAGCCCTCAGATAGATTTTATTTTGGGGAAAAGGTTTGAACAGCCTTGATATATGTATATAAACTGAAACAGTTAGACTAATGCATTTTAAATTTAACATAAATTAAACATTATTTTAATACAACAGTCTTTTCTGCATTGTTTGGGGAGGTCAACTCCTAATAAATGTCATTACAGAAAATCTAACTTCTCATTTTAAATCAATACTTTTACTTTTAATACTTAACTACAAACTATTTCAGATACTTTAAGACTTGTACTCAAGTAATATTCCTAAAGGAGACTTTAACTTTTACCAAAGTAATTTTTTGGTAAGATATTTGTACTTTTACTCAAGTATCACTTTGTGGTACTTTATACGACAGGTTTGTGGACATGCTTCAGTGCGGGGTGGGAGGGGCTCTTTTACTGCTGTCTTCTCACCAAACCTCGTAAGAATTTTTAYTCGTAACAAAAATTCCTGAGAATATCCAAAAGCACAGGACTAGCAAAAACAAATGTGCTTGTTTACCATCAAACTAAGAAGAATGTAATGAGCTGTGTACACTTGTTAGTTTGATCTCTTTTTTTTATAAGAGCTGGGACTGAAACGAGAAGCTGCACACGAAAAGAAGATTACACGCATGCAAAGGCCTCTTGTTTGGTCATTGTTTTTGATCTATAACACATCCATCAGAGATACAATCATTTTAAATTGTACTCATTTCAATATGAAATCACATCATTGAAAAAAAAAGTCTTACAATAGACTTAAAATGTGATTTTTTTCCCACTTTTTTTATCTTGTGAGCCTTCATTGGAGGGGGATTTGAACGGAGAAAACAGGGAGGAAAAATAAAACTAATTGTCAGAACTCTCTATCATTATGGCATTTTCATACCAAAAACCTATTATAATGTTTGCGGCATGATTGCATGTTGTGTAGTGTGAGTATCTGCCTGTGTGCAGATGTGTGATACGTGTCGGTCTTTGAACGAGGTAATTAGAGGCAATTACAATGCAACCGTATCCACCAGCAGCTTCTGCCTCGTTCGGCTCCGGCAGCTGTTGCATGAGACGGTGAAGAGGATGTTCAGCATTGTTTATTTATTTATTTATTTATTTATTTATTTACTTATTT
>NW_013952530.1:165272-168501 GCF_001266775.1 Austrofundulus limnaeus | reverse complement strand
GTCCAAAAAGGCACATGTTTAATGCAGTTGGTTCGGTTAGAGTTCGGTCTGTATTCACACCAGAGGCGAACTGAAGTGAACCTCACCAGAGTTTGTTTGGAAGCGGACCGAGACCACCTCAAAAAGCAGGTCTCGGTCCGGTTGTTTGATCCGCACCAGAGTTCGCATGAGTGTATTCACACCTGCACAAAAGTTCCGGACCAACGCTGGAAACGAACTCTGGTTCGTTTAAAGTGGAGCAAATTATCAGGTCTGAATACAACCTAAGAGCGTCTGCTTAGTTTCATCTTTTTGCTGTAATCCTGGACCTTTGAAGAGTGAAAACAAAAAACTCAGATGCAGGTAATTTACAACCTCTAGAGCAGGACCATTCAATTGGTGGTCCGAGGGCCCCATCTGGCCCGTGAGTGACCAAAGTTCGGCCCGCCAATTTGTTAATTTCTACTTTGACTTCTATAAGTTATTTTAGTTAGGCATGTGTGTTATCTACAGAACCATCAGAATCTTGCCGAAAAACTGGTTAAAAACCATTTCTACAGTGGTGGGCAGCACTAATCTAAAAATTAGTTCCGATAGCCCAAAAACCCTAACTCAAATATTTAGGTCCCCTAATTCCAAAGCACTAATGCACTGAAAGTTTTAGCAAAAGCTAATTCTAAAGCACCAAAATAAACCAATCAACACGAAAAWTTTTCAACAGACAACATGAGTCACATTTTGTCATGTTGCTCTCTTAAAACTTATCATTGACATTTCACAGGGTTCATATATTGTCACCTGGTGGTGAAGTGACAAACACGAACAAAATGTGTGGCAGCTTTCACCGTCAGCCGTTTGATCAATAACATTTATAGACCTCAGTTAGTGCTTTTCATTTTGGCTTTAAATTTAGCAAGTGCTAATCCACTAATAAGTTTTAAAATTAGCAAAAGCCCTAAAGCACTAATCAGGTAATTAGTTCCCCTATTAGTGCTTTAGTGGAACTGTGCCCACCACTGCATTTGGCAAGTCAGAGATGTCAAAATAATATTTGTGTTAAACAGGAGGCATAACGTGTTCTTTTTGTTTTTAGTTTTATTTTCACTACTTTTATAGGGTTCTGTATGTTGTATTCATGATGCAGCAAAATAAACTTTTTCAAAAGGTAACAGATCTTTGTAATACTTGGGTTTATTTACATAAAGACTTTAATTGCTGGATGTTTGGCCCCTGTGCTGTTGGTCTGCATTAACTGTGGCCCCTGGAGAAACTTGATTGAATAGCTAAGCTCCAGAGAATATAAAAAGTCTTGTTTTGTTTTGTTTTTTATCAACTAGTCTGAACAGAAGGTCATATTGTTCCCTCAATGATCAGCAAACAAAAGGCACAAGAGCAGGGTTTCAAATTCTATTTAATAACTATTGATTTGCATTAAGCACAATTTGACGCTTTGTTTAGTGTTTCAATATCTTTTGTTCACAAGAACAAATTAATATAATCGATAAGACACACTTTTTTGTTGCCATTCTTTACTGTGCAAATTCTAGAAGTATATGGAATATGAAGAAATAAACTTGAAAGTTGTTTTATTTTGGTTCTTTGTTCATCGCATTGAATTAGTTTCTTTTTCTTACTATAACCAATTTGAATCAAAAAGCATGTTTCTTTGTCACAAAGGATTTGCAAAGCTACTCACTTATTGCAACTCTTAGACTAATTTTCAACATCATAAAAACAATTGGGGGCAGTAAAGGTATTTTTTCTTTTATTAATTAAGAAGTTAGAAATCCAGGTACTTCCATCACCCTCTTTAAAAAGCTTTTATTTTTCTCGATCCCTTTCACTGCTAAAAGGAGAAATAAAAAAATAAAAAATAAAACACATGAAATGTGCTTTCTACCCTGAAGCGTGTCTTTATACTTTTCAACAGCTTGCAGAGAAATGCTGCAAACAACCCTGCATTTAAAATGAGTTTGCTGAATAAATAAAACATCACAAACATCCGTGTTCTTAAGTAACGGACCGCTGAGGGTTCCAGCAACTCCTCTGATAAGCTACTTTTAAAGTTTTACTTTAACTCAAAAATACAATTTTGAATGATTCATCCATTTTATCGATTTGTGGCGAGAGGAATCCTGAACTTTTCAAAGTTCGTATTTAAATTTGTTGCGTGTTTTTTTTAAAACCAATTCCCATTTGAATGAATTAAAGAGCCTTAATGTTTGTGTTGGATTAAACAAATTACAATTGGTGTATCCAAACTGGATCATTAATTGACCTACTTGCCGATGTGTTTTGTTGCTGTAATGAAATGTAAATTTTCTCAGATGTTCCCCTCACTGTTCAGTGTGTCTCCTAACATCTGGATCAACRGCACATAAAGTGGAGTTAACAAAAAGTGGACTCAAAAGAACAAGATGAGGGGATTGACTTCAAAAAAGAACATGTCTTTGATTACTGTGCTAAAACCTCAAAACTATTTCTACAGTCCTGCAGTGCTACCTAAGCCAATTACAGTTTGATGATAACTGTACTGTGTGATTAAAAAAGGGAATTGTCTTGCTTTAGTGGTAATAAATGCTCTAATAAATGCATCACATCAAAGTGATGCTACTTTAAAGCTGTGTGTGTGTATGTGTGTGTGTTCCATGGTTGGACTTGGGAAATAGATGTAGTACAGTAAACACAAGATGTCCGTGGACACGTTTGAAAGTGCGAGGATTTATCCTGAAAATGAAGATGTAATTACTTTTAATGAGGGATGTAAATTCAGTAACAAGTCAAGTGAGGCTTTAAAGGCATACAGCTGCTGCTGCTGCTGCTGCTAAGCAGGATGCCAGGCACTTCAGGGTATGTTGTGACATATGAAGAAAATTAAGTGGAAGCGTTATTATTTCTTTATTTTTATTGTGGGGTATTAAATTATTGCTGCATTTAATGTTTTTACCAATCAAAAAACAAATGTAAACTTTAAAAATTGGATTGTATTGTTCAATATTTTGGGGTTGATTAACTGAAATTTAGATACATTATATCTTATTTTTACTTATATTTATGTAACGGTTTGTAGTAATATACTGTAAACGGTAAGATAATTAATAAGTCTCTATTTAACATGTGCCTCGCTCCAGCAGTGTATACATACAGCAAGTAAAATAAGTATTGAACACGTCACCATTTTTCTCAGTAAATATATTACTAGAGGTGCTAATGACATGAAATTTTCACCAGATGTCGGTAACAACCCAAG
>NW_013952530.1:162159-164074 GCF_001266775.1 Austrofundulus limnaeus | reverse complement strand
TCATTAGCACCTCTAGTAATATATTTACTGAGAAAAATGGTGATGTGTTCAATACCTATTTTACCCRCTGTATAATGGTTTATATTTCAGAGATTCCAATGCTGACATGAGAGGGACCAGAGGTGGCGTCTYGAGTCACATGATTTGGACTCGAGTCAGACTCGAGCCAATAATATTATTGCCAATAATACTCGAGCCGAAAAAATATTCAGAGACTTGTGACTTGGACTTTTACACCAAAGACTTGAATCGGACTTGGCCCTGTTTACTTGAAAAGACTTGATATTTTACCCAAAAGTGGGACCCTTTAATTAATTTAATTCATTCTGTATTAACAAAGGCAGGCCAGATTAGAAAAAAAAGAAAAATTATAGTTAACCCTCTAAGACCCATGCCCGCTCCAGAGCTGGCATGGACACATTGAAGGGCCACTGCGACAAAAATGGCAGCAAGCTGAGTGCTCATTTCAACTGGGTTGGACAGCAGAGTCGTGAAACTCTATAAAAGTAGTGTTTTTATATAGTTTTTGCTTTTTATTTACTTCCAAATAAAGCCCTATTTATGTTCAATCATTTTCACCATAATTTTGTGAACATTTTTATGCATTTGCTGCGCATTCACTGAACGTTTTGTGACCAGGRAGTGCTTGAATGCAACATGACACCCATTTTTCTGACTTCCTGAAATGCACCACATTTCCAAGGCAACCAATATATATAATTTTTATCTGTACGCTTGTGGAGAGCGTGAGAGAGTTTTGGAGATTGGATGAAAACAGTGCGTAGTCAACATTATGGTTGTGCTGAAAATAAACAAACAAGACAAGGTAAATAATTTTTAAGGTGAAAATATAAGGGTAAATTCAAAATGAGCTAAAAACGGCCATTTAGACCCCAGACAGGACTATTTCTGCAGCTTAGTTTATTTATTATTTATTTTCCATTGTTTAACCAGGCAAGTCCTGTTGAGATCTCAGATCTCTTTTTCAAGGAAGGCCTGGGCCTGAAGGCAAAGTATTGTACATGTTTTGGTGGTGGGGAAATCTATGGGATAAATCTTGTGCCAGCAGGAATTGAATTTGAATTGCTCAGATTGAATCTGTATGTGCATAATTTGAAATTGAACGCATTGGTTTAAAAATAAATTTCACTAAATTTAAACTGAATTTAATGATTTGAAACTGAATTTAAAGTTCTGAATTTGAATTAATTTGCTTTAAAACTGAATTTTGGTCCATTAAAAATTCAAGCTATTTTTAAATTTTACAAACTTGTATGATTCAGGTACATGTCAGCACAATAATTTTGTCATAATTTTATTTCACTGATGAATAAAGAAAAAAGTTTCTTTGCAATGTTGAAAGATTGGTAAATTGCTCCACATTAACAAMAAAGTAACGTTGAGGATTAACAGTGTTTTACAGTGTAATAGGTCTAAAATAGAACTGTTGAGCCATGTCTTCTTTCTAATAATCGTAAGACTTCATGTAGTTCTGATTTTGTTTTATTGTTGTTAGATCCTCTCTCAGCAATTTTAACTATGTGAATATATCCTTACAGTCTGATATTGTGATATAAGACCCAGTGAGACATTCACAGCATATTTTCATGGCAGCAGCAGTCCATCAAATTGTTCACATGCCCCATGCATACTTTTATACACATTTTCCCGTGAATTACTGTGGCTGCGCAGCATGGGTTTGTAATGACTGGCTCACCAGGAGACTGCTAAATTAAAAATATAAATAGATCATAACCACTTGTTGAAATGTTTTCATCAGATTTGCCATTAACAGCATGATATAAATCCATTACCGGGGAATTTCTCTTTAAGTTGGCAATCGCAAGCAAAGCTTCAAAATCTCATTTTAGAACACACACACACACACACACACACACACACACACACACACACA
>NW_013952530.1:158743-159956 GCF_001266775.1 Austrofundulus limnaeus | reverse complement strand
GCAATGCCCCCAGCAAGCTTTGTTTTAACAAAAGCCTGTTAGCTGATCGTTCAATTTTCCGCTCTCATCTTCACCCCTCCCCCCAACACGCACACACTCCCCTCATTTTTTTCTTCTCAGCTCATGTGTCTGTTCCTCTTCACAGCTTTGGAGTGTGAAAAAGACAAATGCAGAGAGGGTAACTGTTAGTTTGATAAGGATAAAGTGCAATTATTGTAAAAAAAAGGAAGGTTTTTGTTTCTTGCTGCCCTCCTTTAATTGTCTCATTGTCAGTGATTCGTCCTCTCCCCTGGCACTTGTCAGTGTTTCTTTTTTTTTATTTGTTCGGAGTGGGTTTTTTTTTTTGCACTTGTCAAATACTTAGTCTGTGGTATTGATTGCATCATTCGTTCATCTCAAATACTCAAGTAGAACATAAAGAAGCCAGTTTCTGGTTAGTATAGGATTTTTCTGTATAGCATTTTATTCTGAATTTTTATTTTTTCTGTAAGTGAAAGTAAATACTAAGGAGTTAYAATAGTCCATTTTGAATATGTTTTTAAGTCTGAAAGTGTATGTGTCTTCACTGCTGAACAATCATTTTACAGTATTACAGTGGTACAAAACTACAAGCTCTAACAGTTGTACTAATAATCCCTTTAACTCAATTGCAATGATACTTGCAGTAGAAGAAACGTGCATAAACTGAAATTGTATGCACAAGAGAGGGGACGAGAATGTGCAAAACCAGTAAATACRTATCAGTGTAAGGTCTCCCAATGTCCTGTAGTCGCTGGTGTTGTTTGTGAATCTCTATCATTAGGGACCACTAGAGAATCTAAGTCTAATTAGGCTGTTTAGTAGAGCCAGCGGGGGAAAAAAAAGTTAGACTGAATTGAGCTCTGCTTGTGTTGCTGAGCCCTGTGAGAGAYGCTTTTAATGAGCTCCAGGCTGTGTTTTTACCATAATGTCGCTCTCCCTCATTTCTCTTACCTGCTCTGGCTTCTCTTCCAGTCCTCCAAACAGGMAGACTTGCATCTGTGTCCATTATTCATAAAAAAGAAACACAGAGATGTAAAGTGCAGCTTATAGAAGAGACATACATACGAACATAAAAACACAATAAAAGCAACACCTGCAGGCTATAATGCAAACCAAGATTTTGTAAAGCTTTGGGATAAGATGTTATTGAGAAAAATGAACAAAACGGTACCATAAAAAGGCAGTGTATATT
>NW_013952530.1:150508-158654 GCF_001266775.1 Austrofundulus limnaeus | reverse complement strand
TATATATATTGACCAGTAAGTGCAGTTGACCAGTAAGAGAGGACCTGACCCAAAAAGGACCGCCCTCCTTATTTACATAATGAGGCAGAAATGCAAAAGGTAAAGTAAAAACAGGACAAAGAATTGTAAAACCAGAACATGGAAATAAAAAGACTTGTGGGAAAGAAATATAAAAAAAATAATTAAATATAATCATTTAGGGAGACACAAATGCATCTACAAATTAAAGGAAAAACAAAAAAACTATATATTTTAAAACAGTAAAATGTAAATTATGTGATAACACACACAATTTATTGGAACTAAGCTAGGTCAATTACAGTAAATGATCAAACAAGAGGTAAAGCTCTTATTTTTTTATTTAACTGGTGCATCGTAAATGTATTTATTTATTTATTGGTCCATTTCTTTCTAATGATGTCAGTTTCGGTCCTCCATACACCTTTCCTCCAGATACTCAAACACGCTCCTCAGTCTCCCTTCCACATGCACCACTGAACCCACTCAGTCGGCTTTTCATCGGACTTTAATTTTCAGCCGTGATCGACCACATTTCAACACCGGCCCACTGCCTCTCCCCATTTTATAAGCATGTGGAAAAAGTCAACCAGGCTCTGAAGCGGCAAGTGGGGGAAACTAATCAACGTGGCGTTAATTAATGATAGTGGAAAGGCCTTTTACTGACTCGGGGTTTTAGGGGAGTATTTTTTAAAAGTGGAGTGAAGATACCTGGAATTAGGGACGTCTTTGGAGGTAACTCACAGAGTGTAAAGCTAAAAACAGTCCAGCCTTGGAATTGGAAAAGATCGTCAATGATTTATTATGTACTTGGGTTTGTTTCTGTAGGTGCAGCTCTATGGAACCATTGATTATTGTTGGCCAGTAGTTGGTTGTTAGTTCAGAAGTTCAGAAGTGAAAAAAAAAACAAACTGAACAGAGTTGTTTTCTTTGGCACTGTGCATGTGTTGCGATATTGATATGTTCACTGGTGAGAAGAAGAACTACCTTCAACTTAGGAAAGTTAACAGTAAGAAATCATGGAAGAGTCTGAGTGATYAATGATGAAATCTGTAAACTGCACATTTTTACCCAGAAATGGTCATTGTACATATAAGTCAACTAACACGACTATTATTTGGCCTTATGCTAACAGATTATTATAAAACAATTTTTTTGAACCTCAAAAAAKCCTGAACAACTGAATCTGTGAGRCGTTCAGTTAATTRGTGTCTGGTRTCTWTATCTGACACAACACGGGCCAAAAYCACTTTCTAATAAAAATGTGTCACATTCGTTGGACATTTTGATTCTGTATTTATTCATACATGATGTATTCATACATGAAGCACACAAAATCTAACTCCAGGTATTTTGAGGAAATCAGAGAGTTATAATTAACCAATCAAGTTTATTTGTATTGCACATTTCAGCAACAAGGCAGTTCAAACTGCTTTACATCATAAAAACAAAATTATTAATCATAAAATCTCTCTCAAATGTTTTACCGACCTTCCCTATTTTTAACTGTACACAATATATTTTATTACTTACTGTGTACACATCCCTGTGGTAATGTGAATGTTTTCTGTAAGTACATTTGAGAGTCCCTTAAGGATAAAGCCCTGCACCAGTAGGTGCCTGTGAAAACCAGGTACCAGTACTAAGTAGTTACTAGGTATGTACATACACTGTAAAAATGTGATGCATACTGACACTTACCAGGTAAGTACCAGGTATATATCCTGTACCTACCCTACCAGACTGCATTATGTAGGTACTGGGATGTGTACAGTAACTGATACTTACCAGTTAAGTACCAGGTACAGAATCAGTGCCTAAGAGACTACAGTATGTAGGTACTTGATGTTTACAGCAAGTAGCAGGTACATATCCAGTACCTACAAGACTGCATTATGTAAGTCCTTGATGTGTACAGTAACTGATACCTACCAGATAAGTACCAGGTACATATCCAGTACCTACCTACATGACTGTATTAGACAGGTACTTAATGTGTACAGTAACTGATACTTACCAGGTAAGTATCAGTTACTGTACACATTAACTGATATTTACCAGGTAAGTACCAGATACATATCATGAACCGCCAAGACTGCATTATATAGGTAATTGATGTGTACAGTAATTGACACTCACCAGTTAAGTACCAGCTATATAATCAGTACCTACCAGACTACATTATGTAGGTACTTGATTTTTACAGTAAGTACTAGGTACATTTCCAGTACCTACAAGACTGCATTATGCAGATTCTTGATGTGTACAGTAACTGATACTTACCAGGTAAGTACCAGRTACATTTCCAGTACTGCCAAGACTGCATTACGCAGGTACTTGATGTGTACAGTAACTGATAMCTAAGTAAGTACCAGGTACATATCCAGTATCGACAAGACTGCATTATGTGGGTACTTGATGTGTACAATAACTGATACCTAAGTAAGTACCAGGTACATATCCAGTACCTACAAGACTGCATTATGTAGGTACTTGATGTGTACAGTAACTGATACCTACCAGGTAAGTACCAGGTACATATCCAGTACCAGACTCTGTTGTGTATTGTACTGTATTATCTTCAGATTCTGTTCTGTATTTATTTGTTATGCACAAAATCTGAAGATTAAGASGTCTCTATAACAGCCTGCATAGATGGATTAGGAAGAGAATACACTCCTCAGTAAGATTATTATGTAATTCAATATATTTTACTTTACTGAAAAAAAAAACAGTTTGTTATAAATGTGGGTAAAACTTACCTCTTATTGTCAAATATAAATTGATGACTATGCAAAAATTTCGCATCCCCCCACAATGACCCTACCAGCTAAACTTTCCGTGGCCACAGTGAGTACACACTGACAGTTTGTCTATTCCATTGTTTRAGAACAATGGGTCACCTTGCCCTCCCTGATTGCAAAATTCCTTTGGGAGCTATGATGTAATGACAGTTTCTGATGCAGGCACGCTGACCAGTATTTTACTTTTGGTCTTTTATTGTTTTTTTCTCTCATGCCATTTCTTTTTTCTTTTTCTCTCTTTCAAACCCCACTTTTATTTTTTTTATTTGAAAAACTTTTTTTTTTGCACTCCCCATCTTAGCTGAACCCCTTCCCCCTTTTTTTATCCTTTACCTTGCGTTCCCTTGAACTTCCCCACCAACCCTTTGCCTTTGCTCGTTTCCCCTGGCGATGTCGCTTACAACCACCTCCCGTCTTCTTATTCCCCCATCTCCTTGTTAGGGGCAGGCTCAGGTGGCTGGGTGAGGCTGAGATGGATGAGGTGTCGGCCAAAACGTCGACCCAACAGCATCCTCAAAGAGCGGCACCAACAGCCGACATCCCACTGGCCTGTCAAGTACAACTGAGTCCAGTGACAGGTATGTTCTGCAGTCCCTGGGCTTCAGAGAGCGTTGCTTTTGTATTCTGAGAGAATTGTACAGGATGGAAATCACAACGGGCCATTGGGGTGGATAAGGAAAAAGAAAATCTTTGAACTTGAAATGTGAGTTTTGAAGAAAGTTGACTGGCTGTTTAGGTTTGTTGATTGCGGGAGGTCTAAATAACAACTGGTGTGAGTCTTGACCATGTGACCATATGACCGTTTCTTTTCACAAGTAAGAAGATTTAATCTTCTTTACCTCAATGTGAATGTGATCTGACCAGAATTAAGCTAATATTGTAACAGTTTCAAATTAAAATAAGTTCATAAAGCTGATGGAATCACTGATAATTACTGAATTGTTTAGCAGATATTAGCTTATAGCATACATTGTTTTACATCGTGTAGCTCTCTGCTGAATCATGCTACAATTAAATTCAAATTAATAAATATTTTCAAAGTTTTAATTGGTAAATATTTATTATATTTATTAATGACAGATAAGAAATWAAAGTATATGCTTTATTACTTGAAATCAAATTTTTTCAACTAGATATAAAGTCTAAGTCCTTCACCAACTGATCTGATTTAAATCACTGTATAATTAGATATTTTTATTGTATATATCTACCTATTTTACATGATTGTTGAATGAAATAACATAACTTAAAAATATAATAATTTATTGTAAAGAAAAATACAAAAAAAATTGTGACAGATCCAGTTATTGCTATGACGGCCTAGCCTGGTGAAAACCAGACCCTGTCCTTCCCTTTGCTTTGTACAAGGGTCTGGACTCGCTGCACAGAGAAGCGATTCTTGCAGGAGGCGTGGCCTCTGCTGAAGCGTGTGTGTTGTCGCTGGGAAGGAGGCTAAGCTAAGCAGCTAGCCAGAAATCGCGTGTGCTGTAAACAACCCTACTGAGAGGAGAAAAGTACCGAGCCGAACGAGACGACTGTAAATGAGAGCTGCTGCTTTGTCAGACAAATTTAATTTAATTTAATTTGGAAGCCTTATCAACACGGACTGGCTTCATTCACTTCCTCCACTGCCGTATGCTAAAATAACCTTCAGACACTGCGCAGAAAGTTAACTTCGTTCAAAACTCCGCCTTCTGTTTGCTGATTGGCCCAGGTAAAATAAACTACAAGCAGACACTGCGCAGAAAATCGACGTTCTGTTCTCTGATTGGTTCGGCTAAAAATCTGTCAGCGAAATCCTCGTCTATGGGAGAAGTCCCAGACGGAGCAGAGAAGCGAAACTAAAATTGAGTGAAACTGCGTAGGAAGGCAAGGGCCAGGCTAATGACGGCTATGAGCCGACATACTTTTTGCTCCATGCTATCAGAGATGCTAACAGTGGACGGGACAGGCAGGGCTCACTCTATAGGGTTATTTATCTCTTGGAYTGTATGTCACTTCTTTGTTCTAGAATAGACTACTAGTGCATAAAAAGCGAATTACTTTTGTATTTCTATAAAAGTGTGAAATGTACATTTCTCTTTGTCAAGATTTATCTTATCCGAACAATCTTAGTGCACTCTTTGTACGTTTTGTTTTCAAGAATGGAGACAATTACCATGAAAGAAATCAATGTTGTGTTTTTTTTTTTTTTACTCTCAGCTTCAAAGTGTTCAGAAGGATAGAATAAAAAGAGTAATGTAAAAGTTTTTGGACTTTTTTTCTACTTTGCAGTTTAGATTGTCAATCCTCTTCCACCTTGTTTGCCAAAATCAATCTGTTTTATGTTTACCCAACTTTGTATTTTATAAAGCTCCTTGATCCAAACATAAATAAAATCAATGTTCCATTTTCCACTAAAGTGCTTTTGGAGGGTTGCATTTTGCTGCTAATTATTGGTAGCAACAAATAAGGGGAAAAATTTACAGTGGAAAGTGGTAGAGAAGGAACGCAAAAAAAAAAAAAAAAACAACAACAACAACGTTGCCAACCCCTGTACTAGCATGATGACGTTTAACCTCCCTAGAAACCACTGGCTCTGAACAGCTATTGATTTGCTAATTGCTTTCACTTTCAATTCTATTGTTCCTTAAGGTGGTATTTAACCCTTGTGACATTCAGTATTCACTAAAGGAAAATAAATAAATAAATGAATAAATAAATAAAAACACCACATTTTAGTCTCCAAAGACCAGAGTATTAAGTCTTCTGACTGCAGTTAGTCTGCAGTGTAAAACATTATTATTTATGTTTTGTTATGAATGTGTTTAAGTTTTCTTACGTACTTTTCGTCCGCATACTGCATGGAAATAAGGCCTAGTGTCAGCCTCCCATTCCTGATTGGTCAGCTTCAAGCAGATTAAAATTCTATATCTGTAAGTTTGGACGAGGGTTGGGCATCGTCTGAATTTGAACAATTCTGGTTTCAATTCCAATTTCTCATTCCAGTTCTGGCTCCCAACGATTCCCGATTCCGATAGTTTCTAGAAGCAGGCTCAAAAACGTTGAAATGGTTTGAACGAGGCAGCTGCATAAAATTGTCCTTCTAACCAAGTCTTACAATCTTACATCCAACACTTACGATCGCTGCCACATAATGTCCGTTTGTGCACACACTACCAGTGGTGTTTGGATGGCTCGCACATTCTTTTTCATTGGTCTTCATCGGCTCATCTGCAGGGTTTTCTGTCTTGGTTTTGACCAGGTTCTTCTTCCAGTCGACGGACTGGGTATAGAATGGAAATTCCAGGAGAATAGAAACATTAGTCCCCGTTCCATTTGAAACTTGAGACTTGTCCAACTCTAGTTATAACTGTTGAAGACTAGATGGCATCTCAACCTTGACAATACWGAGAATAAAAAAATCTTTAACTTTTCAGCTGAAGTCTCAAAAATTTCCGAATGTTTGTAATAAACAAATTGTTCAAATGCATTTTGAGCAACCAGTTTTTGCAAATTATGATCACGCAATAAGACATATTTAGTCGTAATATAAGAACACACAATGTTATATAACACTTTATTTTCTTTCTTCTTTTTGTCCACTGGACTGAATCCCATTGAGGTAATTTTTACACTCATGAGCATTACCAAAATAAATAAATAAATAAATTAAAAAAGTGTGCTGTCACTGGTCTGATTAGTTCTTCTTTCTGTTCATCACAAGATGATTTGTTTGAAAATCATTTGTGACTTTGTTGACCAAAAACTTCCATTTTTTAAAGCTCAGCTGAACATCAAATCACAATAAAGCAGAAATAATCCATTATTCTTATTTATTTATTTATTTATTCAAACGATAAAATGATAAATATCACAAGAATGATTGGATTCTTGTATTCACATTTTGTTCTAACAAAAAAGCCTTAAATTGTAGTCCGAACTGACTATACTAAAGACTCACATGATTGTTGAGTTTTGACGTTATTTCTTAAAGATACAGGATGATAAATAAAGAACTTGTTTCAGATAAATTACCATGCTAAGCACTGATGCACGTACAAAAGAGGTGATGTCTCCAGATGAAATTAAGATTGATCTTAGAAAAACAATTAATTTAAAGGCTAACCCTAATCAATGGTAACCGTTTAGTACAAGGTTTTTATTAGCCTCTGAGCCATTCATTGCCTGGTCCAGCACATCATTATGTTTGCTGTTTCTCTTGTCTGATCATACTTTCCAGTTAGGTCACATTTGTGATAATTAAATGTGAATTATGGGGCAAAAAAAAAAAGAAAAAAATCAAAAGAAAAAAAAATCCTTGAGGCTTCAAATAAAGACTGAGATAGTCAGCTGTTTGAGGTCACAGTGTGTGTGAGCTTTAATGATTCTTATTATCATTTGAACCCAGTGAGGTAATTTTTACACATGTGAGCTTTACAGAAAAGCATGAACATGAAAGTCTTTTGATCTGTGTCAGCGCCCATACTGATTTCATTTTCTTTTCTTTTTTTTGCCAAATGTCACCAGTCTGATTAGCCTTCTTCTTTATGTTCATCCCAAGCAGTTCATTAAAGATGAATATTTGTTTGAAAACCATTTGTGACTTTGGTGACCAAAAGAACTTGTGAAATGTGTACGTCTCATTTGACTTCTTCCAGCTGCGGGCCCGTGGACACATCAGCAGCTTTAGCTCTGCTCAGGCTGGCAGCGGGTGGAAGCTTAAAAGGAAAGTACAACGTCGGTCTCAGATACAATCCTCTATGATTCTTCCCATGTGGTCCGTGTTATTATGCACGAATCGCACAGTGACCTGACAGCATAACAGCTAAAGTTATCACACACGACCACTTTGAGTTTGTGTGTTTTCTCACTTGAAAGAGGGCACAGGCCTGCTGTTTGGATCTCACTGGCTTGAGAGAGATTAGCTCCAGCTGGTGCACTGGCAAGCTGTCTTTTTTCCATCTTGACACTCCCAACACCACCACTACCCCACCATCCCACACAACAAATAGTACTACCTACTGTACAGGCAAGGGAGTAAGTATTTTTCATTGTATTGGATTTAACTCAGTGAATAATTTATTTCTGCCTGCAAAGACTTTTTTTTTTACTTTGAGTGACGCAGTGAGTTTTAATAAATACATAACATAAAAAAAACAATTTTGTTCATAAAAAGGTAAAATCATTAAGGTGCATCAAGCAAACTAAAAAAAGTTGTAGGGGCAATATCATGTAAAATCAACTTTTTTGGGTTTTATATCATGTTATAATGTTGTCCTGATGCATCTCAGTAATCCAGGTAAAAAATCAAAAAGAAAAAAAATTGTATAGGTCTTCTGGAC
>NW_013952530.1:142355-146457 GCF_001266775.1 Austrofundulus limnaeus | reverse complement strand
TTTCGATACGGCAGAAAAACCACCTCATCCTTAGTGCAAAAACATTTTGTCGAAAAACGTCATTTTTTTCGAAATTGACGTGTTTCCATTGAGCAAATTTATTTTCGAAATTCTAATTTGTGCATTTTCATGGTCAATGGAAACGCAGCTAGTGACAGCAACCTTCTTGTTTACAGCGTAGTGCTCTTCTCGTCTCCAGTTTCACACATTTCCACCAACTTGGCTCTGTGACTACCTCATTTGTTTCCATAGAGGCAGTGGCAGTTATGGATCAACTCCCACCCCTTTGGTTGCTTCAAACATAACACTGACTTGGGGACGAGCTTGACGTGTTGTGTGAAAAGGGTCAGTGTTTCCATTGCCTCGATTATAAGTGGACACACAAGGAAATCTTGACAGTTTTAAACTGGCTGCAATCAGTTATTAACACAACAGTAAGAACAGTTTGCTGCGCCATTCGACATGTCTAGCCATAATCAGGGTCAGGTCCTGGGGGGGCAGCTTTCTTGATCTGTGACCCTGTTTATTCCACTCAGACCCTCACCCCACTCCCGTTGGCATTCATCTGGAAACCTCAATGCACAAGTGTAATTATGGCCAAACAAGCCCCATATGTACACACAGGACCAACAAAGTCGGACACAAACGAGCACACTAACCCGTCGCTAGATGCGCCAACATTAAAACGACGCGCACACACATACACAAAGACAATAGTTTGTATGGATGAACACAAAGACAAACCCCATATGAAGGGTGTAATGGCATGCTAATCAATGCAAAGCCCTTGATATAGAGAAGCAGATGGCCTGAGGATGGGCGGCACAAAGCTGGCAGGTACATTTCTCCTCTACTTTCCTCATACACTTTCTCTTTTATCCTCTAACCATGTTTTTTCCCCTCTGTCACAATCGTTATAGTTCCCTTCATACTGTTTWTAAAATGTATTTTGTTTTCACTCTGTGCCAATATTTTTCTCCTCTAATCTCAGTATTTCGCACTCTTTCATCACTACGCCATTTTTCTTGACTTTTTTTTTCTTTTCTTGTTCCACAGAGTGGATATGAATAATCAACAGCGTGCGAGGAGCGTCTGAAATGCAGCTTGGATTCTTTAGTAGTAAACAGTAAAATGATGTCTCGAGGGCAGCGCTTTTAAAATCCAAACTTAAAAAAAAAAAAAACAAGTGTGGAAAAAATGCTTTGCAGCTTTTGTGCTGATAAAGGCCAATTGCTTCCTTTTAATGACATGTTTTAGCTTTTTCAAGTCAGGTAGCTTCATTTTCAAATGAAAGGTAAATGGATTGAAGTTTCTGTGGAAAAGTATGAATCAGCACAGTTTTTGTGTCCTTATTTTAAAGCTAAATAAGTGGCTGTGGAAGAAAAGTTACTTCACACCTACTATATGACTAATAAGAAAAGGCCATGAACAACCTCTCATAAAGCAAGAACTACTCATCATTATCGCACTTTCCAGAAGACGTGTAAAATAAAACCTTCCTGCTTTTGCACTTTACCTTTGAAAGCTCTCATTTCATTTAATTAATAGAAATCCAGTGGTCCTCACTAAGTGATTGTCCAAAAGAGAATAAAAATGTATTTGACAAAATATAGCTCAGACACATAACTTGTCAGATCCCAATTTTCCTACAGAAGTAAAATATCTCTWACCTCTGTGGTGAAATAAAATGAGTGGTGAAAGAATTGCATGTGTAAATGGTTGTTTACTTATTGGACCTACAAAAATACATTCTTTAGGTCCTGATGCATCTCAGTAATCCAGGTAAAAAATCAAAAAAAAAATAATTGTANACCTGAAAGAAATGAGAATAAAATACATTGAAAACAAGACTCTTGTATGATTCTGAATGTTGACAAAATCTAATCAAAAGTGGGGTATTAGGTATTTTACTGGCACATATTAAATTCTATGCCATTTTAATTTYCATTCATTTACAGRTCATKTCTATAACCCTGAYCCCTTACCCTAAACCTAACCAGCTCAGTACATASMTGACCCTAAACCTAGCCTAAACTCAWTTCACACCTTAGTCCTAACCCAAACCCAGAAACGGTTTATCCCCAGATGGGGATGGGACTTTCATCCCCATAAGGAACAGTGGGTYCTCACYRGGCTGTKTACTGGGAAAATGGTCCAAAATTGTCCCYACCAGGTAGGAAAAACATGTWYGCATGTACATACACACAAATGCRTAAAAAGTCAGCAAAGAAAATAAGTAAAAAGAAAATAATTTATTGCATAATGCAAAAAGTCACAAAAAAGATTATTGTTGTTCTTGTAATGGACAAAACAGCTAAGCAGCAAAATAAAAAATAGCTATTGCAGATTTTTTTTCTTTACTAAAAAGACTTCAATTTACTGGGAAGCATAAACTGTTGGGTAACAACCAGACTTGTGTGAAAATGTAATCATAAACAGAATTGCAACCCTGGTATTGCATGTAGGTTATTAGAGCTGCATCACTGTGTGAATTTACTGTACATCTGCTGGCTTAACCTATCAAATCAAACAGTCATAACAATGAAATCAGCAACTTTTTAAGTTTACAAAGTCATCTTTAAGAAATGTTTAACATTGGGCCCTTTCCATGTTACGCCTCCAGGATATTGCCACAAAGGTTTGATTGGTCAACCTGAACCAATTGAGTCAAGTCCCACAATCATCCTTACATACATGAAACCAGAGAGTAGAACCATCACTGCATTTCCATTGCAAACATGCGCAAAACTTTGTCGATATTCTGTTAATGTAAGAACAACACAGTTTCACAACTGCAGTGCTTCCATTAAGTAAGAAATGCTATTAAAGTCACGCACGAATATGTTTGTTCTCGTGATAAGTCATTACAAACATGGCGGCAATGGATGTAAACACATAGCATATTGCTACCATGACACTAGCGCTCATCATCAGAGGAGACGTCGGCGTCTTTTATCGAGGCTTTCCAGCTACGTACGCTGTGTTTTGGGGAAATTGTAGTCGGTGAGTTTACTATTTTATACTACTTCTGTGATATTAGTACTATTTCTACTTCCTGTTGTCTTCTTCGTCGTCTTTGTCGCCAGTAGAAAGAGCCGGTTGTTGATCACGTGACTCCTGTGATGCGAAAAAAGTGTTTCCATTACAGTTTTGTGAAAAACACAGTTTCGATACGGCAGAAAAACCACCTCATCCTTAGTGCAAAAACATTTTGTCGAAAAACGTCATTTTTTTCGAAATTGACGTGTTTCCATTGAGCAAATTTATTTTCGAAATTCTAATTTGTGCATTTTCATGGTCAATGGAAACGCAGCTAGTGACAGCAACCTTCTTGTTTACAGCGTAGTGCTCTTCTCGTCTCCAGTTTCACACATTTCCACCAACTTGGCTCTGTGACTACCTCATTTGTTTCCATAGAGGCAGTGGCAGTTATGGATCAACTCCCACCCCTTTGGTTGCTTCAAACATAACACTGACTTGGGGACGAGCTTGACGTGTTGTGTGAAAAGGGTCAGTGTTTCCATTGCCTCGATTATAAGTGGACACACAAGGAAATCTTGACAGTTTTAAACTGGCTGCAATCAGTTATTAACACAACAGTAAGAACAGTTTGCTGCGCCATTCGACATGTCTAGCCATAATCAGGGTCAGGTCCTGGGGGGGCAGCTTTCTTGATCTGTGACCCTGTTTATTCCACTCAGACCCTCACCCCACTCCCGTTGGCATTCATCTGGAAACCTCAATGCACAAGTGTAATTATGGCCAAACAAGCCCCATATGTACACACAGGACCAACAAAGTCGGACACAAACGAGCACACTAACCCGTCGCTAGATGCGCCAACATTAAAACGACGCGCACACACATACACAAAGACAATAGTTTGTATGGATGAACACAAAGACAAACCCCATATGAAGGGTGTAATGGCATGCTAATCAATGCAAAGCCCTTGATATAGAGAAGCAGATGGCCTGAGGATGGGCGGCACAAAGCTGGCAGGTACATTTCTCCTCTACTTTCCTCATACACTTTCTCTTTTATCCTCTAACCATGTTTTTTCCCCTCTGTCACAATCGTTATAGTTCCCTTCATACTGTTT
>NW_013952530.1:139071-141375 GCF_001266775.1 Austrofundulus limnaeus | reverse complement strand
TCACATGGCTATCGTTGACACCTAATTAACACCTATTGTTAACATGGGGTGGAGTGATACTGGCAATAGCAGCACTGTAGGAGGGGGACAACTGAAAACGGAGGCCTCATTAAACAGACCTCATTAAACAGAGGTGGAGGCCTCCGTTTTCAGTTGTCCCCCTCCTACAGTGCTGCTATTGCCAGTATCACTCCACCCCATGTTAACAATAGGTGTTAATTAGGTGTCAACGATAGCCATGTGATGTATTAGTCACATGGAGGCAGGGCTTAAAAGCCTGAATTTTGCCTGAAACTCTCAGACTGAAGAAGTCTCTTGGAGRAGAGACGAAACGTTTCATTAGAAGAACCCGTCCAGAAGACCTATACAATTTTTTTTCTTTTTTACATTCTTTAGACTTTCTGTCATTAATATACCTTTTGTATTTCCCACACAGAGTCGTAAAATGGCCAAATATAAAAGCCTGACAGGTGATTAGATTTCACCTGTTACAGTGAAACTAGTGATAGTTTCTAAAGGTCTAACATTGCCAACATCTGCTCAATACGTGTGGCAGTTATATTTTAAAAAGTTTTCTTTCTTTAAATTATGCTTGTTTCTATTGTTTGGGATACATCTAACATATTTTAGTTTTGTATTGTAGGATTTTTTTAAATGGTTTACTGTTTTTCAATAAAGTTGATGTCTTACTGTATTGTATTTTTGAAAATACAGATATTTTTTGGTCTATAACTGGGGGAGTAGTGGTGTTACACCAAATCCTGAAGATGTCAACTTCAAATGGACCAGGCCTCCAGTCCTTAGGCTACTAGACAGCAGTATTTGGTGAAGTGGATATTAGAGTTTAGTAAAGAACTGTGTAAGTTTTGAAATGAAGTAGCAGGCTGTTTTTGGACTAAAAATAAAAATCCCGTCTGGTCAACTTTCCCCCCAGTGATCCTGTTCTCCAATGATTGCGTGCCAAGAGCACCATCCATAGTTGTGTTTTAGTGTTTGTTTCATTAAATCGTGGTCTTTCAAAATGATTGGCAAGAGCTGCAGCTGGTTTAAAAGAAGACCAGAGCAACCTCTTCTCCTTCTGTTGGACAGAGCGCAGACTGAACGCTTCCTAGACTACCTATCCCATCTGGATGTACAGAAAAGCATTACAGGAGGGGATTGACCTGTGCAGATTGGCGTCGTAACATCTGTGGTGAATATCTGCATTACATACGGCATGGTTATTACTTCTCTTACTGTTCAGAATTTTATTTATTTATAGTTTTAAGCTGGTTTAAAATTAATGAACTCAAATTTTCACTTTCAGGTTTTAAATGAAAAATTTTGATCTTTTTTTTGGTTCAAAAAATGCATTCAGTAAACTAAGGTTCAAGGAAGTTTGTTTAATATAAATTTCACTGTAATACACATTCATTCTCATGTTATTTAGAATTAATTATTTTGATCAGCGCTGTTTAAAGTACATCAAAGTGATACTTGAGTAAAAGTACAAGCATCTTACCATAAAATTACTTTGGTCAAAGTTAAAATGTCCTCTAAGATTATTACTGGAGTAAAGGTCTTAAAGTATCTAATACATATTGTACTTTTGTAGGCATATATACAGTATATAAAATGTGTACACATAAATATGCCACAGACATCTTCATACTAGAACACATATACTCTCTGTCCTGCTGGAGTGTGACATGATTTGAGTCATGTGCACCTGTGATGCAATGTGTACAAAATACGATAACAGAATATAGCTTCATTTATACTTCTCATCCAACCACAATTAAATTCACTCTATCCAGGAGGTGCAATTTATCAGGATAGTGTTTTTTGAACAACAAGTCAGAATGAAGGAGTAATGACTTWCTACTTCTTAACTTTTAAAAAAAAAATGTAAGGAGTAGAAAGTACAGATAATTGTGTGAAAATGTAAACAGTAGAAGTAAAAAGTAGGCTAAAAAGTACTTAAGTATAGATAACCAAAATTTCTACTTAAGTACAGTAACAAAGTATTTGTACTTAACTCTGACTTTTTAACTGTTACTAGTGTCTTCCATGCAGATTTAAGAACTTTCGCACTTCAGTGTTTACATTTGTTTAAAGCCTCGTAGGTCAAATAATTGATTCACTGATGTATTGAGTTAATGTTTTCAAACTTTTATTTCGTATCTTATCTTTACAGGTGTGATTCAGTAAAAAAAACAAAGAGCAAACAATACAGCGGGTAAAATAAGTATTGAACACATCACCATTTTTCTCAGTAAATATATTACTAGAGGTGCTAATGACATGAAATTTTCACCAGATGTC
>NW_013952530.1:122092-138001 GCF_001266775.1 Austrofundulus limnaeus | reverse complement strand
GGTCATCATTTGGGACTGAACCAGCTGATATTAACTTGCACTGACAAGGGGCAGGCTTGCGTTCAATACTTTTTCCCTGTGTCATTCCACATTATTACAAATAACTTCATTTCTGGACATTTATGGTTTGATTTCTTTGTATGTATGGATCTCTTGGGTTGTTACTGACATCTGGTGAAAATTTCATGTCATTAGCACCTCTAGTAATATATTTACTGAGAAAAATGGTGACGTGTTCAATACTTATTTAACCCGCTGTTTATAAGTTGGCAGGTATGGTAGGTTGACTTATACACCGATCGCTGAATTATGAGAAGAGTTTTTTTTTTTTTGTTGAATCCCTCAACATTTTTCTCTGTGTGTCTGCAGAGCACGTTGTCACCTTGGGAGTTGTTTATTGTAGTGAGAATATTGTTTAGTCTACGGCTGTATTAAGTTTATAGATGATTCTTTTAAGGTGAAAACTTAATGTATAACTCAAACATTTCAAATGACCACTATGCCAAATTGAGTTGCATCAGCAGTTTGTTTTTAACCACTGTGGTTGTCTCTCATGGGTCGTCATGTGTACAGGGATAACATCATTTGTTGCAATTATAAGCACAGTCACTGCATACAATTAAAATCTCACTATGATGCTGCGTTGTCTAGACCAGTGATTCCCAACCAGGGGTATGTGTACCCTGTGGGGTACGCGAGCATATTACAGGAGGTACGTGGAAAAATTTCCCAGGTGTGTAAAAAAATAAATAAAAATAAGACTGAGAAATGTAGGGCCCTATGATTTCTGCAATGCGGAAAATGCAAACGGAATCACGAAACTGATAGAAATGGAATCATGTATAAAATGMGGAATCTTGTAGAATTTGCTAATTTAGGGTATTTGGACAATACAAAGTATTTTGGATGCTGCTGTTTCCTGCACCTGCCATTACCTGGTTCATTTATTTAATTATTCACTTTCAAGGCAACTTGTTTATCTTTAAATTCAATTTGAGTTGGAAAGAACACAATGCCTGAGAATTAAATGTTCTACGGGGTTAAATAAATAATTTTCATTTAATAATCAGCTGTACATTGTATTTTTGGAAAATCATCATTACATTTGACTGAAGGGGTACTAGTGGGTACACAACTATAAAAAGGTTGGGAATCACTGGTCTAGACTTTTGCTAAATATCCCTAAATAACATTAATGCATGAAAAACAAAAGAGGTGTTGATGCCGCATTCCTGTTTGGCAATAGGTCATGGGAGATTAGCTCTAAGGGAACCAACAGACATGGACTTCATGAGTCGTACCTCTGTTCTACCACAATCCCACTACATAAATGTGATATAAATGTTAGCTCAATGACTAAACCTAGACTTTCTCCCACGTGTGGATTACTACACTGAAGCTATTCATTATTCAGCATTCTGCCAATGAGGCCAGGAGTGAAGAAGGAGATGAAGAGATCAACTAAAACAGAATGACAAGCAACTTGTTTGTTTTCCAAATAATTAGGAAGACAACAGTGTCCGCTGCAGCTCAGGTTTGAGAATGGAGAATAGACAGGCAACAGAGTCGTAATGGTGCTGACGGCTGTGTTGTTTATTCTGTCATTCAAGCCGATTTAATCATGCTGAGAATCATAGAAAAAGACAGGAAACATTTTCGTGATGAACCAGGCCTTATTGTCTCGCATGTGAGCCGAATAAATACGGAGATTGAAAGAAACCCTGTTGTGGAGTGATATTGTTCGATAAAATATCCTGGTCTTTTTGAATGTTTCAAATATGCGGTTTTGTTCAGCTTATTATTAGACGTATCTACTACTGGATCAACTGCACCATGTTAGTTGGCAGCATRGTAAAAATTTCTTATTACTACCAACTCCCTTTGAACTGCAGTACGGTTTATTTAAAAATGCAGTTAGACTTGCTGCAGGATAAATGTAAAGTAGAACCTCTTAGACAACAGTATTGATTTTCACAAGCAACTCTTCCATTTAAATAACTGAGCCATAAATAACATACCTGCACAATTCTTCTTTATGTCATGTTCGTCTCAGGATCCTTTTCAGTGTGCCAAATAAAGGGAAAATGGGTAGCTGTGTGAATGGGACAGAGACACAACAGTGTGTGCTGCTTTGTATCAAAGCGTCTATGTTAATCAGCTGGCTGGAAATGAGAGGTTGAAAAACTCCGGGTTCTGTGGGCATTTGGACTACATTGCTCTGTTGTCCTGGCCAGGTAAGGCATTCTGCCAGCACCGGGCTCTTTGCCAGGCTGAATTAGAAATGCAATCCTAGCATTGAAGCACTGGCTCCATCACAAAATTAACCTGTGGACGCCACTGTGAGAGAACTGAATATATACAACATTTCTGTGAAAAAATGTATGATATAAAAAAAACTGAGTTTCTATTGGAATGTTTTCTTACTGCTTAAAAGATTAATTTCAGAAACAAATTCTTAAAGACTAAATGATGCATCACATTTGTGAATTAGACTAGAATGGAAAACAAATGTTTGTCTGGGGTCAACGTACATCTTTGACAGGTCCAACAATTTGTGTTTAATAAACAGATATGTGAATTCTGTGCAAGCATGAACATTTAAATAACTTTACGTTGCTTTTTTTTTTAAAGCAAACTAGCAATCTTAAAATTAAAGTGCCTGTGCATGTTTCAATTATMAAAAGTCAAAGAAAACATCTATAAGAAACTTGACATAATTCACAAGATTAATTTTGTCACATAACTGGCATATTTTCTTTCGATCTTGCCTTAGCCAAAGTGAAACAGGAAGTGACACCAAAGGGGAACACTTCCTGTTTATTCATGTACAAATATCTCAACAACTGTTAGTCTCAGCAGCATGATTTTTTTTTATTTTTTTGCAGAATATTATCAATGTTAACTTTACAAAGACGCATTCATATTTATTACAAAACACTTTGATATCACAGGCACTTTAATATGACAGGTCTGAAAATGATTTCAATCAGACAAGAGTGAACTAATAAAAAACATGGCATCAAACAATAACTGAACAATAAACAGTTTTATTACGGGACTTAAACGTCACCAGAATMAACGCATTTGTGGGCCTGAATTTTTTTTCATTTTTAGGAAACTTACTGGCAATGCAGAACGTGGGAAACAGTGGTCCAAACACGACTCCTTGGGGAGCAAAGAGAACTAAATGTGTAGAATAAACACAAAGATCTGAGTTGTTCRTAACATTATTAAAGATTTTTTAAATCAATTTACTTGTTGTCCAGCACACTGTCATGTGATAAAATAATACAAACTTTTTGAGACTGAGATAATTGGGATGATCTTAAAAATCTTTCATAAATTCATCACTGAATCTCTGCTTCTTTATTTTGGGACTTGCATGTTTTTTTGTAAACATTTTAATTCTTTTGATTTAATCTGCAACTTGGCTCTGCAGCGAGTTGTGAACATCCTTTAGTCATTGCCGTTGAAATAGTTTTGTGYAGGATGAGGCATGCAGTGAACCAGAGGCATGAATCCTATAAAGTTATCATTCCACAAGCACTAAGACAGCATGTGCTTAATTAAAGTTGAGTTCTGAACGGTGTGTTTTACTAATCACTGCACCAGGATTGCTTATATATGCTGAATATATTTGGATAAAAAATAAGTCTAAATTAATACTGGATTTTATGTCTCATCTCCCACCCCAACCCTTTTTATGAATTCTGTTTTTCACTTTTTTCTTCCTCRGTTTTTTCCTCTCTGCCTTTAATTCTGTCAATTCTTTTCTCTCATTTTATAGTTCTCTCTTTTCTCTTAAGCTTTTCTGTCCCTTAACCAAACAGTTGTAACTCTGTAATTGGATGTGCTGAGATCCTTAATGAAGCAGCTGACGGCCCTCTGGCTGTCCTATCTTCTCCCGCTATAAAGAAATGTGCTGACAGTGTAACAAAGAAGTTATGGGGGGAAGTTTTGTGAAGCTGCAGTWAAATCTTAATTTTGCATCTAGCTGAACTGCAGCATGTGTGTCAGTGTCAGTTTAGGAATATTTATGTACACCCGTATCTCAAAAAGTGAAACTTCAGGGTTTGCATCTGATTTGTTTTGATTCCATCAGAGTTTWAAAAAAAGCAACCTCTGAGAACCAGATAACAGTTTTTTTAGACTAACAGAAAAAAAAAACTATTCTCAAGCTTTAGATTTCTCCCTGGAAGCTGGCTATTTAGATCCCTTTTTTTGTCTTAAAAACATCGAAGTGTGAGCCTCAGTAACTTGCAGTCTTACATTTAGAATTCTAAGAGATGCAATCCCAATTAGCTGCGGTGGTAATTGTGAGTTCTGTCAGCTTATCGCAAAGTGCATATGCTTGAGGAGTGAGGTTTTATAAATATGATCACAATGCCATGCCAGTTGCATTCTCAGAAACTGCTAGTTCACATGTTTGCATTAAAAGGTTCAGGTTTAATTTGTTGTGAGCATGTTCGCTGAAATAAAATATAGGATRTGTATTAGTCTGATGTCATAATCCTCACATCTTTTCATCCAACATTTTCATGAGCATTTTCATTTATCATATAAACAAGTTAAAATTAGTGATCTTACAGTTAAGGCACATGGCACGCTTGCAAAGTTAAGAGACACTAGATGAGTGTCTCAGACAAATCCTGGGAACAACCTCAGAGATTTCTGTCTGGAAGAGTGCAGTCCTGGGAACATTTAAGGCCAGCGTCACACTACAAGATAATCATGCCGATTTTTGCCCTTCCGACAATCTTAAGGATGTCCAGATTATCGTGATGGCTCTAAAGATAATCATAGCATCGACCATATCAAAATTGGTGTTTTTCGCAAAACTGCAATGGAAACACTTTTTTCGTATCACGGGAGCCACGTGATACGTGATACAAAAAGACGACGATGAAGAAGACAACAGGAAGTAGAAGTAGTAGTAAAATCACCAAAGTTGTAAAAGTTGTAAACTCACCGACTACAATTTCCCAAAAACGCAGCATACGTAACCGCTCACAAGTATAAGGGGCTTGTCACTTGAAAGCCTCAGTAAGATGCAGATGTCTCCTCTGATGAGCGCTAGTGCCATGGTAGCAAATATGCATGTGTTTACATTTATTGCCGCCATGTTTGTAATGACTTATCGCGAGAACAAACRTWYWCMYGTGACTTTAATAGCATTTCTTACTTAATGGAAACATCACAATTGCAAAACAGTGTTTTCGACATTAACAGAATATTGACAAAGTTTTGTGCACATTTGCAATTGAAACGCAGTTAGTGTCAACAGTCACGTCACTCGTGTTCTAATAATAGCCTGGGTGAAGGTCCCCATTAGAATTACTTAAAAGTAAGTAAGTACATCTGAGGGTGGCGGTGTGTGTGTGTTGGGGTCTTTTTTACTCCCCCGTTCCCCGTTGGCTGTCTGGGGATGGGGTCCTGGGGGGGGCCGACCGTCTGGTGGGACCTGGGCTGCGGGCGGACATGGGCTTGGAGGGGCTCTGGAGGGGCTCCGGCTTCCCTGGGGCTGTTCGGGCTCCCGGAGTCTGGCTCCTGGTTGCTGTGGTTGGCCCGCTGGCTGGGGTGGCTGCCGGAGTCTGGGGAGTGGTCGGTTGGGGGTGGGCTCCTGGCCATTGGTAGGGTGTGGGGGTGGTCCGGGGCGTGGCTTTGCTGGGGCGGGGGGCTGGTGATCGGACTGGTGCGGCCCGGGCTGGGACTTGGCTGTCTGCTCTTCTCCACCCCAGACTGAAGGGGTCTACCTCCTGGGTTCGGGTGTGAGCTGCCCTCTGCAGGGGGTGGGTGCATATCCTGGGCCTGGGGGGTATAATGTATGTATGGGGAGTGTGAGTGGATTGTGGCGTCCATCTTGTGCGTCTTTGAATGAGTGGGTGAGAGGATGAGGGTGGGACTGTGTGATTGTGTTTATGTATGCTTGTATTTTTGTCAGGTTGGGACTTAGGCGGCCCCTTCTTCGGGATCATTTAAGGGCCCACTACTCCCCTGACCATGCTGTCCTCTGGAGGGTTGTGCCTTTGCCCGCCGGCGCGCTGGTGGCTCTCGTTGTCCGGGGCTGGGTGCTTGGGCGTGTGCCGGCTCGGCCCGGTGGCTGCCCGGTGGGGCTGGGGCCCCTCTGGTCCTATCGGGCCTTGGCCTGGGGGGGTGCGGCCTGGGGGCCTGGGCCTCTGTGTCCGTGCCTGGATCCACTCTGGCACGGTGGGTACCAGCAGGGCCTGTGAGTTCGTCACTGCTGGCCCCAGGGGTTGCTGTGTGTGGTCGCTGGTGGGGCTCTTCCGGTTCTCTCCGGTGGTCCTCTTTGGGGGGTGGGTGGGCGGCCCTTCCGGCGCGGGTGTCCCTAGGGGCTGTGTGCTTGGGGTCCCTCTCGGGGTCTTTGGCACTGGTCTCCCAATGTCGGTTTCCGGCTTTGCGGGTCGCATCTGTGGTCCCCCCACAGTCACTTTGAAACATTCCACGGGAGAGATCCATGCATGMTCACAACTGCACACAAACAGGTGTTTACATCCTGGGTTTTCTATTCGGGCACTGACTGAAGGGTATGTGGATATGTGTATGTATGTGTGCATGTATGTATGTGTGCATGTATGTTTGTGGGTATTTATGTGTATATGTATGTATGTATGTATATTTATAAATGTGTATATGTATGTATGTGTATGTAAAAAAAAAAACTATATATATACATATATATATATGTATATGAAAGTGTTTGGATATGTAGATAGGGGTATGTTTATATGTATATGTATACATTTGTATATGTATATGGGTATGGTTTTCAGCAAGGCTAAATTCATTATAATTATATAGATATGCATTTTTGTTGCTGTGGTTTTGCTAACTTTGTTTTGTAGGTGTGGAGCCAAAAGTCCGGTGTGCTGTCTTGTGTTTTCTCAACATATATTTTACATATCTTCCAATCTCTTTTTCACTCTCATTACATTTCACTTTTTTCTTTCTTCTTCTTTTTCCTTTATTAATAAAAAAACATTTCATAATAATGGTGTGGAGAGGATGGCTATAAGGGGAGAAGGGAGGCCATCAATAAAAAAAAAAGGAATTACTTAAAAGTTTTGACAAAAGATTAAGTTTTTTGCTGTTCTTTAGATCTCAATGCAACAAACCTGTTATGTGGAAGAATAGGTTGAACTGGGTGTTTAACAATGCTTCTTGGCAATAGATTCAAGGGTTTTTACTGTCATACCAACTTCGGTTTGTGGTATGAAATTTGGACTCAGGTCCCAGATTAAGAATCCACAAAATAATGCAATATAATAAAATAATAATATTCATGTGTTAATAATTAAAAGAGAAACTCTTATACACCCGGGGTTACCAGAAGCTCAAATCAATTGACAATAACAACAAAAGTGGCAGAGGAGATTTGGCAAATTTTTCATGTGCGCTGCCCACTCTGCTCTGCTGCTCATCTCACAAATGCACGTTCCTTACAAATGTGGCACCATTTAAAAAGGAAAACAACAGGCTTTCCAATGGTATGTTTATTGCCAAGAAGCAATGAAATAATCTACTAAACACTGATTTACTTACTCTACTCTACTATAATAGGCATTATTGATCCGGTGTATAATCCTGCTCATTGCCACAACAATTAATCTTATTTTTTAATAAAACCACACTTTTTTAAGATGAAACAAGAGACCAGCACATTTTATCATATCAGCTTACTATTTAAACTCAAAACTAACTGGTTTCTGAAAACAACTGGGTAGATTTCAGCAATTAAGTGCAATTGTTTAACATAAAGGTAGGTATGCTGCCCCTCGGCCCTTAATGAGTCTGCTTAATGATTTTCATAATAACAGGCATGGGGAGGTGATTTAAAAAAAAGAATTAGCACAAACGATTAGCTCTTAAATACTGCAGCTCACAGAAATTATGGTAATTTAGCGTGCACTCACAGAACACTAATTCTTTGGGTATAACCCTACCTTATCCCATGTTCCAAAGTAAAATGATTTAAAAACAAAGCAGAGACATGACCCAAGTAGTGTGCTAATCACATCTCATTTCTCAAGCAGCAGCAGAGAACAAAGTCTWTGCACATGGCTGGCAATTCGATTCAGAAATCCTTTTACTTTGGGGATTATTCCTAGTGCTAATTATTTCTGTAAAAAAAATCAAATCTACTTTAAAATATACATCGTCTTTAATGGGATGGATGTAAAAACTAAAAAAATAAAATTAAAAAAATAAAAGGTATATTTATGTGCAGAGCTCAGTTCCTACAATTATTGGTACAAAGTACTGATAGAATTTATGTTTTTACTAAAAAAAAAGGGAATAGTTCTGCCCGAATAGTTCTGCATTAGCATGTTGGTGGGCAATGCAGCATCAAAATTATATCATTATGCTGCTATTTTACAACAATAATATCAATCATAATCTAATCAGAGCTATGAAGGGAGAACTGAGCCCACTTGAACTCTGTGTTGACTGTTTTGGGTAAATTGTGTCCGGTCGGTGATTAATCACACTCCAAGCGTTCTGATGATGTTGACGACGTTTAAACCTGCGTCGATGAGCTTTTAACTTTGTGCAAATATGTCGAGGCTAAGCATAGTAACAATCTGTTTGCATCAACACCTTGCAACACTGCAGGTATAATAATGTAATGCCATTTACAAAGGAAAAAAAGTGCTCTTTATTGGCTATGATTATGGGGAAAAAAACAGCCACTCAAAATGTGGCTATAAAGCTCAATGTTCACTTGACTGCAAAAAGTTTACTTTTAACAAGAAATACTGTTCTCATTTGAGCCTGTTTTTGTGCAAAAACCTGCTTAATAAAGGAATTAATTCATCTCAAAAGCTTGTCAAACACCTAAACCTGAACACCTGTCTGGTGCTAAAATAAAATCATGGATGTTATATACCCACCTACAATCCCACAGCTGTCATCCCAATTACCACATACAGCATACAGCAGGCTATTTCTTGCTAAGGTGTTGATACAAAATCAATGYAAACTGTGAGGAACATATCATTTATTAGGGATAATGCATGGTTGAGACTGTGGAAGGAAAGGAGATCAATCCCAACTTATTTTGACCCATTATTTTATTTTATTTATTTTTTTCAAACAAACCACTGTGCAGAGTTAATGGGCTACATTTAGTAATGGACAGACACTGATTCTGGAGCCCATCAATGTCAGCAGGTTAGGAGTCCAGCTAAATTATGATCACAATTAAAACCTTTCTGATGTAATCTTTGCAAAAGCAGAGTGCTGCAGCAACGGTGTTAGCCCACAGAGATAACTCTCAGAGCGTTAGCATTTTCTTAATTGTATTATTTCCTATTTTCTACCTTCCATCTACCAACTCGTCTCCTCTTCTGTGCTCCTTCCTTCACTTCCTCCAAAATGAGATGGGGTGATGGACTTCTCCATTACATGAAGGCTATCAAGGGAGTGGCTAATGAGAACAGATAAAGCTCTATCAGCCAGCTGAACCATTATCATCCCTTATTGTGGCAAAATCTCATTTGACTGTGTTTTAATTAAACAGTGCTGGCTAAGTAAAAGGCCGCCTCGTATTCAACTTGGCTGAACCTGGGGCACCACAGCAGTATTCATTTGGCACAGGTAACTTTTAATCATTCTGCCAACGCAGCATGGGACTCAACCTCCACTGTGATATGTTATTGATATGTAGGCAGCTTATTAGAGGTCCCCTTTTTTTCTCCTGGCTGCCCTGACTTGATCTTTTCTAAAGAAAACAAGAAGAAAAGCTCATCTGTTTCAAGGTCTGCTGTATTTTTTAGCATCAAGGCAAAAGAGGAGAAAAAATGTGAGGGAAAGTGGTAAAAAGTAAGAATAAAGTTCAGTTCAGCAAAGCTTAGCAACAAAACTGGCTTGTAATCACCCCCACCTTCTGATGTACACTCACTTAAAAGTTTTTGAACAAACTCTCCCACCTCCTATGTTCTGGAAATTGTCAGGCTGCAAATAAAGTTCTGCTAAAAAAGTTTTATGATAAGARCGTTAAAAGAGACATTGGTTGTGTTCAAAATCAGAGGATGCGTCCTTCGGCCGAATTTATTGACCGCTTACATCACTGTGCCACGCCGGAGGCTGTCCAAATTCGAAGACTCCTCCGATGCGGCCGACGTGTCCTCCCTTTGCCCCGATTTGAGGGATGGGTACTGTGGCTGCCCGATCTGTCCCGGAAGCACGATCCGTACGGTCAGCTCATTTGCGCACAAGCTAAAAGAAGCACAGCTCATTTGTGCTAAATGATAGACTTATGGAATGTGCTTGATTTAAAGGCACAGTGTGTAGGATTTGTTGTTTTCAGCGACATCTAGTGGTTGAGTGGTTGAATCATCCTCCCTGGTCCTCCCCCCACCCCCACCCCCCGCTTCCAAACGCAAAGGAGTTGCTACGGTGTCTGATGATAATTCCAACCGCGATGTCTACCAGCAGCTTCAGGACTAGTGATGTTTCAAGTGGTAAGATTGAGCTTTAATAAGTAAAATTATCCCAGCTACAATGACAGACAACAAATATTACATTTATAGTATTACAACTAAAACCGTTTTTGACGCCGCCACCGYAGTTTGTCCTTCATGAGCCTTCGTAGACAAGATGKCGGTGCAAGATGGCGGCTGCCTGTAGTGGCGACCCGCGACCATGGAGATATAAACAGCTTTTTATAAAGGTAAAAATAATAAAACAAGGTCTTTGTCTGCAATGATTAGACATGTTTTTTATTATTGTCATTAGTGATTATCTCAATTTCGGCTAAAAGACTTGACAAAATCCTACACACTGTGCCTTTAAGAAAAAAATACTGAAAATAATATTTTCTATACAATAGTATTCTGGAACAGTTTTAGCATCGTGTAAATTTTGATTAAAAATATATAGATTTACAATGGGTATATATTTATTTATAACTAGAAGCACTTGGAGAGTGCAAACCTCCACCAAGACCAATTCCCCCCATCCTGTAAGAGTTAATGCTCAAAAGCAGAGAAGGAAACACATTTGCTGAACAAGTTCTGACGTAGTGAACATTTAAGCAGGCAGTATGCACGGGGTTTCTTCTCGGTGGAGCCCAATGTGAAAAAAAAAGTCAGACTCGTCACCCGACGTTATTCATCGTCAAACTGGTGTCGGATTAAGCTCCTAAGTTTTCATCAGTCACATTTCACCATGTAAAACGTCTGTTTTATCCCCTTGTATGAGTTTTTAATGGTTTGACTCTCTTTATAAAGTGCCCCCCCCCCGTCTCCAAACTTTGAGGCCCGGCAGCTCTCTTTTGTCCTTCGAAGGACCCAGCCCCTGAATTTGGACGCAGCCATAGAAACAAATGGTGAAGTAGGAGAAAGTGGTTGAATGCAAAACGTTTTTCTGTTTCCTGAGTTACTTGTTTGTTGCATGGTTAGCATGTACAGCACATCTCAGAAAGAGTAGGTGTGTGTGTGTGGGGGGGGGTGATTCTCCTTGAATGACACTTGAGGATGAAGAAGCTCGTATCTCACAACCTCCTGTTGTGACGAACCAACCAAGAGCTGCTCAAAGTAAGAAAAACTATTTTCATCTGTCTTCTTTGTTTGCACATTTTCCTCCCTTTTCTACGACTTCTTCTGTTTTTGCTTCCCTGACATCTGATTGCAAGGACACACATTAAAAGGCCGGGATGTGAACTCTCCCAAACAGAGCCAACCACACATAGTCAAATCAGCTGAGGCGGATATGTAGCGGCAGGTATGAACAAGGCCGTAGAGTTCGTGTCCACAAGAGTCAGCGTTCTTTCGGTGSTTGGTGAGAATTTTCCACTCAACCTGTGATTGTTCTATTGTGGCAAACTAGTACCGCACTTGAACCTTAATTTAACTGGTATTTCTTTAAATCAAACGCTTTAGGAGTCTGAGCAGTGTTGTTTCAAGAGTTCAAACTGCACTTTAAGTTCTTTCAAAACGATCATCACCTTGGTCTTTCAGGGCTGCCGGCGCTCAGAGGAAAGATCAAAGGTGTTAAATAACTCGTCTTGCTATTGCTGTCAATGGGTTTATTAGCCCGTGCCACAGAGATGTGTCCTTCATTAGCCTCAGTAAAATGTCAATCACTGGATGTGAGCGTGAATGAGTGTCCCTACTCAGCAGACACGTGTGGAGCCTCTGAAGTGCCGGGTCTGATCACTCACTGAGCGTCAGGCATCAGATGAACATTAATGATGGAGAAAGAGAGGAGGGGCCCTGAAAGCATGCATTAGTTAGAGGGCATGGAAGTGTGTTTGGCTGGTGTGACCTTGCATGACTGAGGTAAACTGATAGTCAGCAGTAGCTAGGGTTGAAATAGTCACATGGTTGTTATTATTACCAGCCACTAAAAATGAAAGGGTAGTAATGTTGCAGTGTGTGTGTGTGTGCGCGCGACTGTTGTCATAATGTCTCCTCAACCACTAAACAAACTGTTGAAAGTTAAGCAACTTTAATAAACACAAAATGTCTGAACTCAGTGAATTTTAGTTATTGGACTGAGTCGTCCTCAACTTGTTCAAGTGCTCCATRTGACCCATCACATCGAAACGAAGATTAAGTCTAAATGTGGTATATGGAGAAAAGGACAAATAGTGTTTTAMTTAAAACATTTGCAAAAATTGTACTTTGTCAAAACATAATGAAGAAATGCTTCATCATAGCAATATCATTTGAAAGAACTGTCTGAAATATAATCATAAAACAAAAATTTGAAGCACTGTTTTGAGCAGTAGCAACCAAAAACTTGATTTTGAGCAAAAACGCCTTAAAATTTGGAGATTTTTCTGTGAGCTCGAAATGTTTTTGTTTATTTCCAGCTGGGAAATCTCAATATTCAATTATAATCTGAAGTTTCCTCTTTATAATGACATTTAAAAAAATCTTCATTAAAACTAGAAGCACTCGGAGAGTGCAAACCTCCGCCAAGTCCAAYGTCCCCCATCCTGTAATAGAGTAAATGCACAAAAGCAGAGATGGAAACACATTTGCCGAATACGTTCTGATGTAGCGAACATTTAAGCAGCAGTATGCACAGAATTTCTTCCCGGTTGAGTCCAATGTGGAAAAAAAGGAAAAAAGTCAGACTCATCACCCGACGTTATTGTTGAAAGCTTTCGCATCGGTGCTGCGTGATTTAAAAAAACAGAGTTTCCATTGTGTGTCTAATCACACAGACACACACGCGTCTTCCTATTTTTGTGAGGACCACGCACAGGGGTCACAACCACGCTCTGCGCATTCTTTTTTCCCCAAAGTTTGGCGAGAGGTGGATAGAGGGGCGCACAAATAACTCTTGACTTGATCTGGCCTCAGTTAAATAATWATAAAAATGAACAAACAAACAAACAAACAACCTCCGAGTCTGAAGTCCACCGCGTCACTCCTCTTCCGCAGTCTTCATCGATCTGTGCACAAGCCTACCGACAATGTGGCGTGTTTGAGGAAATGGGAAAAATGGGTTTCATGGTGCAGTCACGCACTTCCTGGTCACAAAACATTCTCTAATTGCGCACCAAATGCGTAAAAATGCGCACATTATGGCAAGAATTATTCATCATTACATCTGGTTCTAAAATTACTTTTATAAAGTTTGAAATCCAAACACTGAAAGCTGTCAGTTTTTTACAGAAGCCCTGTGAAAGCATCACAGCTTTGCCGATCTGAAAGGATTAAAAGGAAAAAAAATCCTGTATCCGCATCATGATCCGGAACATCACCAAAATGTAGTGGTGTGTTACTTGGCCCAGTACCCACATGTGATGTAAATGTCATGACAATCCGTCCACAAGTTTTTGAGTAATGTTGTCCAGAGACAGAACGACAGATYGACTGACATACGTGACTGAAAACATTACCTCGCCGTTCGCGGAGGTAATTACTTAAAATTAGGATTCAGACCAAATATAATTGTATTATTGTAATCAATAAGACAAATTAAATCATAAGTTTGGATCCACTTATGATATCAGAAAGTTCCATGCATCAAAATACTTAAACCTTATTTCGATATAATGGAACCTCATCCTTAATTCATACATGTCAACCCCATTGGCAGTTAGCCTGGATTTTCCTTGACCTTCAAAAAGCCATAATATAAGCCCCGTACGCAATGCAGGGGTCATATTGTTTTCATACTGTTTATTTTATTTATTTATTTTTCAGTGATTTTCAGTGGCTGTACCGATCAAGATAAGCTGGGCAGGAATGCAGATGTGTCCGACCTACGCTGTGTCAGCCAACGATTTTACGATAGACCACATATTTGAGGAGGGGCTCCATCCGAAAAGGTGGTGTCTGGATATAYAAAAATGTTTCTAACAATAACTATTCAACAAAGGAGCTTCAGATGTTTGTTTTTTTTTTTAGCTCTGATTGGGCTGCCCACCAATGAACACCCCCACCCCTCTGGACCCCCACCCAACACAATCAATCTGTTCTGGTGAGTTCTGRTGCTTTGGGTACATGTGGTGGTCATATGTGTTACCGCTATGCTGTATCTAGTTTAAAATAAAAGTAGTACTCTCACATTATTATTAGAACAATAATGTTGTCTTAACTTTTATGTGAAATAACGTGCCACAAAAAGAAAGAAAATAAAACCTTCAAAACTGGCTAAGAACTAAAAGTAAAGTTTTAACATCATAGCCTTTATTAGTTCAGATATAGAAGTAATTATCCTGCATCAAGTGACTTTATCAAATATAACTAAAGTCTGGAGCGATAGTTCCCCTCGTAAAAACTGCTGTGTTCGTTTGACCCCAAAATATGTCTGGGTATTTGAATTTAGCAAAACTAAATAATTGATTTGAATTGTTTGGGAAAAACTAATAGCTGCTTCTTTGATCGACAACCTTCAAATTGTTTAAGATCCATATTCTTTGACCAAAGCAGTAAGCAGCTTTCATCAGAACAGTCTCATCGAATCAACTGCATTATTAATGCCACATGTAACCAGCTTTGTGATGATAATAAACTAAGAATAAAAGAGCCCTTTTTACAATTAAATATCAATTATCTTACATATAATGTGACAATGCAGACTACAATTTATGGTAAAAGTCAAACTGAAAAAGTTTGTGGATTTAAATCAATTCATTAAATTAACAGGATGAAAAATGGAAAAAATGAACAAACGTCTCACACAAAGGCAACACTGTCACCTTGTCAGATTTTAAGATAACATCATTTATAATGTGCTGAATCTGCATTGTAGTAAAATCATTTGACAAAGTTAGTGGCATCGCGGCGCCGTGCTGTGAAGATAAACATGCACACGAGGAGAATTACATGACATCCGTCAAAGTAGAGGCGCGTTTTTATTTACTTTTTTTTTTGGGGGGGGGGGGTTCAGCACTGTAAATAGCTGCAGGTGAATTTTTAACAGGCTTTATGTTCCACAGTTGTGTGTTTAAGAAGAGCACATTGTGAGCTGATGTGAGAAACATGTGAGAAGAAACGCTGTGAAACATGGAGCTAAAAAATAGCATCGGTAAGCTTTCAACAGTTCTGACATCTCTTACAAAACTATCTACTCATCAAATGCGATACGACAATGCGTTTTTATTGACRTCTTGGCTAAACAGGCATTAAAAATTGTCTTCGTTCTTTACATTCACAACTTTGTTTTTGTTAGTTTGTGTTAATAAAATGTGCTCTGACCTTCCCTCTATTACATTAACTGGTTTTATTTTTCCCCTCAAACATTCCTTTTCTTTTTTCCTACCAACTCATGTCACGGCCATTTTCACATTCCTATTCTGTGGGGAGAAGATAACCGCAATACAAGAGAGGATGAGGAGTTCTATTGTTCTTAAGAATATGAACTAAGCTCTTTGTGTGTGTGTGTGTGTGTGTGTGTGTGTGTGTGTGTGTGTGTGTGTGTGTGTGTGTG
>NW_013952530.1:101901-121343 GCF_001266775.1 Austrofundulus limnaeus | reverse complement strand
ATCCAAGTCAAGTCTCAAGTCTTTGGCTCCACATCCAAGTCAAGTCTCAAGTCTTTGGCTCCACATCCAAGTCCAAGTCTCAAGTCTTTGGTTCCATGTCCAAGTCAAGTCTCAAGTCCTTTTTGCAAGTCAAAGTCAAGCCTCAAGTCCAATGGCTCCAAGTCCAAGTCAAGTCTCAAGTCTTTGGCTCCATGTCCAAGTCAAGTCTCAAGCCTTTGGCTCCATGTCCAAGTCAAGTCTCAAGTCTTTGGATCCAAGTCCAAGTCTTTGACCAAAAATCCAAGTCAAGTATCAAGTTTCTTGACCTCAAGTTCAAGTCTCATTGCAGTTCATCAAAGAAATTCCAACTATACTAACTATATTCTATAAACTATATTTTAATTAAATAAAACATAGTATTATGTTTTAATATTACTATGTGTACAATGCCAATTTTCTTAAAAAATAAAGATGTTTTCTTTGACTTTTTGTATTTGAAGGATAGGCATGTCAGAGGCACTTTAAAGCAATTATATACACACCAGAAAACAAAAGCATGTGTATTGAGGGAGTGAGCATCATGAGCCGGGCAGTGAAAAGAATTGCGTTGTTCGCGAGTCTCAAACCACGAGTCCAAGTCAAGTTTTAAGTCTTTAGGGCCTAAGTCAAGTCTAAGTCTCTAGTAATAGGGACTTAAGTGTGACTCAAGTTTAAGTCTGAGATACACGAGTCTCCATCTCTGTGATCGTGACCTGGAATCTTCACCAGCATTAGTCAAACTTGTACAGTATAACCAAAACTAAGCTGGATGAGTGGCTGCACAAACTGCAAAAACACTCTTCAAGTCTCACTCCAAACAAAAGCCTAAATGTTTCAGAAAGATTTTTTAGGAATTGATTAAAACAGGCGTCTATCGGGGTGGTCGCCTTTGGACATTTTGCTCTGGCATAAAAAGGTTATCAGGTATTGACCATCCTGAAAGCTGACATTTCCTGTGTAAAACCCCGCAGCGTGGGAGAGACCAGCAGCATATTTATTAGCATTATTCAAAGTGAGACAGAACCACGTGTCRTTAAGGTTTACCACACATTCAACTCGTCCCGGCTTTCTCTATCAAATATCTTTTCATACTTGGGCTTTGCTTTGTCTSTGCAGCACTTTCATTCCTCATCATAGAAGTGGGCACAATAGGCAGGGCTCATTTAGAAGGCCTTGATTTTGAAAGGCTTGCACAGGCAGATGTTCGAAATTGTCCTTTAGCTGTTGCTAGGTAACAAGACATAGCAGAACTAATGTAATTAGCTAACTTCAAGAGGAAATATGAAACTTAGCATCTATTTCAGGTGCAGCGTGTCATTCGGTCTGTTATCGCAGAACACACTTGTACAGAAACAACATGCCAGGTTACAACCACAGGCACGTTATTTATTTATTTATTTATATAGGTCCTGTGGTCCGGACCAAAAGTGGACTTTATTTTTTCATTTGTTGCGGTTTGCATTCACATTGTGCTTTTTTGCAATGCTCTGCATGTTCTGACCCACTACATGCTGGCAGCTAGTGTTGTAGTCAAGACCACCTAACCGAAGACCAAGTCAAAACACAGACCACAGTGTCTTGAGACCGAGACAAGACCAAGACTTTTAGGGTTTGGACCAAGTCCAGACCAAGACCAAGGCAGGGCGAGACCGAGACAAGACCAAGACTAGGGGAAAAAATGTGTCCTAAAAGATGGAGTATTGTGTACACAAGTACAGTGGGAGGAAAAAGTATTTAGTTTGATGTTTTGAAGACATCTTTTACCGCTCCCAAAGAACCACTGCTTACTTTCCTGTAGCGCTGCGTGTGAGTGAAGAGAGTGGGGATGGGTGACAGCCGATAACAAAAGTACATAAATAACAATAAGTCAGGTTTGGATTTGAATCAGTAGCTACATTTTAAATCCAATGAAAGCAAGATTGTTAACTAATAAATTGGATAATAATCTGGCTGTGATATTTCCACAGTTGTGGTCTTGACTGTTCTTGAAATAAAATTCCGAGTCCTCAATGTCCAGACAAGACCAAGTACCAGAGTTGTAAAGTAAATAAGTACAAATACTTTGTTACTGTACTTAAGTAGAATTTTTGGGTATCTGTACTTTACTTGAGTAATTATTTTTCAGCCAACATTTTACTTCTACTTTTTACGTTTTCACACAGTTATCTGTACTTTCTACTCCTTACATTTTTTAAAAAGGCAAGAAGCAGAAAGTTGTTACTTTTATTTCATTTTTGCTTGTTTTCATTCCAGCTTGTTAGTGTAAAAAATAAATATCCATATAAATTGTGCCTCCTGGATAGAGTGAATTTGATTGCGGTTGAATGAGAAGTATAAATATATAAAATTCTGATACTGTATTAGTTTGTACACAAACAAATCATGTCACACTCCAGCAGAATATAATCTTTAAAACAAAAGGACTGTACTTAAGAAGTATTTGTATTTCATGAATTATATTATTGCATTTGGCCGCAGCCCTCAGATAGATTTTTATTTTGRGGAAAAGGTTTGGGCAGCCTTGATATATGTACATAAACTGAAACAGCTGGACTAGTGCATCCTAAATTTAATATACTGTAAATTAATAATTTTAATACAATATAGTCATTTCTGCATTTTTTTTGAGGGAGGTCACCTCCTAAATGTCATTACAGAAAATCTAACTGCTCATTTTAAATCAATACTTTTACTTTTAATATTTAAATACAAAAAATATCAGGTACTTTAAGACTTTTACTCAAGTAATATTCCTAAAGAAGATTTTAACTTTTACCAAAGTAATTTTTTGGTAAGATACTTGTACTTTTACTCAAGTATCACTTTGTGGTACTTTATACAACACTGCCAAGTACAAATGCTGTTGAGTCCRAGATAAGACCAAGACCATAAAAAGTGGTCTTGAGACCGGTTTAAAGACCAAGACCAGTTTCATGTACTACAACACTACTGGCAGCAGAGCTGCTAAGCAGGAGACAACAAATCAGGTATGATTTCAGTTTAGTTAGCTTAGCAACGGTGGCCCGTGAAGTCCAAAAAGGCACATGTTTTATGTAGTTGGTTCGGTTCGAATCCAATCTGTATTCACACCTGAAGCGAACTGCAGCAGAGTTTGTTTGGAAGCGGACCGAGACCACCTCAAAAAAATGCGTCTCTGTCCGGTTCTGAACCAGAGGTCGCGTTCACACCTGCACAAAAGGTCCAGACCAACACCGGTAACGAACTCTGGTCCGTTTAAAGCGGACCAAATGTGTCAGGTGTGAAAACGACCTAAAAGAGCATCTGACTTCCATTTAGTTTGCTCTGATTGGACAACTAAAGTTTGGAATGAAAAAAAGGGGGGGGGGAACAGTGAAACAGGGTCATTTTCTGCTCACAGCCCATTGAAGCGTGGTCATTTTCGACTCGAGAGTGCAGGTGCTTCTTCAATAAAAGCAGGGCGACACAAGTGGATAAATGAGAGGTGCCTGGAGCACAAAAGCGGAATGCAAAGTGCTTCAAACTCATTCAAAAACAAACCACAAAACACCCCCTGCTGCTAGAAACGCATCATGTATGATTATAGCCCAGAGGCACAACATGCCAAATCAAACCTAATTGTGCCAAAGAGGACATTCATGTCATTGCTCTGCTAAAATCGCAACCCTTGAATTTTTAGAAACGCGCGTCAAAGTCTTTTGAATCGGCAAACCAAAAAAATAAATAAATACAAAATGTGACATGTTTAATTCAGTGAAAACTGTAAAGTAATGTGATAAGAATGGTATCTGTTTTTGCAAAAATCCATATCTTGTTTGTTTTTTTTTTTAGTTTAGACGTCAGAAAATGAAGCTTTTTTTCCTTTTACTTACCAAGAGGTTTCACTGAGGCTTTATTGTTCATAAAAGTACCTTCTCGTATTTGATTCATCAACAAAATAAAGAAGTCCATAAAACTGAATAGTGCTTACTTGAGCTTTTAAAAGTTCAATAAGCTCAAATGTTTCTTTACACTGTAATATCAGGTTGTGCATGATGCAGGTTTTTTTAAGCTTTGTGATTTTATTCACCAACTTGGCCTTTGCTTGAGAGCCTTTTATAGGACTGAATAAACATTTCTCTGAAAATAACGGACAAAACATTTCACTGAAAAGAGTCAATACTGTGACCAAAAAGTAGTTAAAAAACAAACACACAAAAAACTGACAGTGAATGAAAAGAAAAAAATTCTTTGAAGACCTCTTTGAAAGATAAGAACATTAGGTTAAGTGTAAGGAGGAAACATTTGTTAAAAGTGCATATCACCCACTGTTTTGCAAGATTTTGAGCGATAAATGCTTAGAGTATGTGTTGGAGATAGGTCTCACCTATATTTTTACACATATTTAGCTAAAGTTTGTGTTGGTAGCAAAAAGAGGTCACATCTCTCAAGATCTCACAGTTTTGCATGAGATCCTGCATAACGTCTTTTACAAAATTTGACCTGAAAGGCTTTAATTCTGTCCCTTCTCAGAATGTGATGTTAAAAGTGCCTGCGACATCAAATTTTTGTAATAATCATGAATGCAATTTAGGCAAGCTAACACTGATAATATATTGCAAAAAAAAAATCCACGTTGCTGAGATGAACGGTTGTTGAGATATTTGCATGTGAAAAAACAGGAAGTGATGTCAAAAGGGAATGTCAGCATGTAAACAGAGTACTGTTTTAAAAGCTAACAACACAGACTGTAAAGAAAAATCTGATATTTCTTCAGATTATTTTAGTTGCTATCAAAGAGAGACAAAGAAGAGTTAAAATTTAAATAATTTTGTTTTAATAAACAAAGAGCAGAGAGTTTATTTTATTAATGAGTTCCCCTTTGATGTCACTTCCTGTTTCACTTTGGCTAAGCCAAATTTAAAAGAAATTAGGCCAGTTATGTGACAAAATGGGTAAAATCATGTGTACAATAACAATTTTCTCAAGTATAAAGATGCTTTCTTTGACTTTTTGTATTTGAAGGATAGGCATGTCACAGGCACTTTAACATACATGTCATGGTGTCCTTGAGCAAGACAGCCAACCCCCAACTGCTCCCCGGGCGCTCACATAGCTACCCGCTGCTCCACTTGGGTGTTTCTCATGTGTGATGGGTCAAATGCAGAGCGCACATTTTGTCATTAGCTGCGTTTCCATTGACCATGAAAATGCGCAAATTAGAATTTCGAAAATAAACTTGCTCAATGGAAACGCATCAATTTCGAAAAAAAAAAAGTTTTTCGACAAAATATTTTTGCGCTAGGATGAGGTGGTTTTTCAGCCGTATCGAACTTGGTGTTTTCGCAAGACTGCAATGGAAACACTTTTTTCGCATCCCGGGAGTGACCAACAACCGGCTGTTTCTACTGGCGAAAAAGACGATGACGAAGAAGATAACAGGAAGTAAGTAGTAATATCACAGAAGTAGTAAAATAAAGTAGTAAACTCACCGACTACAATTTCCCAAAAACACAGCATACGTAGCCGCTCCCAAGTAGGGACTTGTCACTCAAAAGCCTCAATAAGACGCCGACGTCTCCTCTGATGATGAGCGCTAGTGTCGCGGTAGCAACATGCTATGTGTTTACATCCATTGCCGACATGTTTGTAATGACTTATCGTGAGAACAAACGTATTCACGCGTGACTTTAACGCGACATTTCTTACTTAATGGAAACACCGCAGTTGCGAAACTGTGTTTTTTTGACATTAACAGAATATCGACAAAGTTATGCGCACATTTGCAATGGAAACACAGCTAGTGTATGGGAACATGCATTGATGACCAATAAAGTACCKTTACCTTACCTTAAATCTGACATGAGAGCAGATGGACAATATGCATTCTTTTATTGGATTGTGAAGTGTAGCTGACTCAAAACAGGATATGTAAACTTTGCATAGGGACAGACATCAGTCAAAGCAAGGTACCGTTTATCTCTGTCACATCTACATGATAATTACATCTCCTGACTAAACGGAGTTCGATTGGTAAAGTCAATAGTCCGGCTGATCTTTCGCTTGACATTTTCCCGTCGCACCATAAGGTGAGCAGAGCATGTTGTGCTGTAGTCCTGCAGACTCAATGCCTTGACATTTACCGGTGTGCTCAAGCAGTTTTAATACAAATCTGGCTATTCCTGCCTCGGGGGTGAAGTTAGATGTGGATTTGATGTGATATCAACATCCCTCAGCGGCACTTGAACTCTTACCTGAGATGGACCGCTGAGAGCGAGAGTGGAGATGATTGGCCTCGTGCTCGCTCTTCAGTGAAGCTCTGTGCTCCCGACCCCCACTTTTTTTTCTTTCTTCAGCTGTAAAAAAAAAAAGTAGCTTTAAAGGATGAAACTCTGATTAGTGAGAGGTTGAGAGAGGGTAAGAGGAAGAGAGACGGCGCAGACGAGATGGACAGAGGGGAGGTGAGAATGAGGGGTGAGAAGGGATGGGGGAGGGGGATAGTGATGCTGAAGCAGGGAGCAGGAGAGCTGGAATAAGTTGAGCGGAGACAGAGATGAGAACTCAAGGATGAAGGCTTTAAAGAAGACGAGCGGGGTGGAGGTGGAGATCTGAGGCGGCGTATCAAAGTACGGGTGAAGTGCAGGAATGATTAAGAAAGGGAGGATGAATTGAAAGCAGCAATTAGGAGCAGAGGAGATGGAGTTCTGTACAGAGGAGCAGCTGCACTACTCGTCTGCTGCACATTAAATACTGTAGTACATTGAAAATGTACATTACCGTTCTTAACCTTTATTTAGCTTCTTAGTACTTTCACAAGCTGTAAAGGCTTGTTCTTCTGCGAAATCCCAGATGAAGTCTGAGGGTCTCACACCGACATCAGTCACTGAAAATAGGATGCAAATACAACATGTTTTTTTATTAAAATTAGTATTTGTAGGAACACTGATATCATAATCATTTTTTAATAATCTAAGTACTCAGTACATGTAGCCGTCATCCACAAAATTTACCAACGCATTTTTTTCATTTAAAGGACACAACATCCACTGACATGAGAAACATATTGCGCTGATTTTGTCTCCTAGGTTGTTTTTTTTTTTTTCTTTAAGAGATCTCTGCAGTACATAAAGGGGAGTTTCTTGGTGTGTGGGCAGAGTTTGTCCTAACCACGATTGGTCAGACTGACTTGTCTTGTGGGACAGGTTAAAAGATGAAGTAATGGTAATAATAAAATGATTGTGAACATGTAAATATAATTTATTGGCTTTAAATTTGGTGCAATTAGAACCTTCTTGTCTTGTGTTATGAATATAATTAATATTCATATAAAATAAAATATTTTTCCAGGAGGGTTAGGACTGTTTTGACTGAGAAATATTGTTATACACCCCTCCACATGTAAAGCATTCAAATTTTGTGCGGCTATCAACTTTTTGTCTTGAGTTATGTAAAATTAATAGTTATATTACAAAACATACTGTATTTATTTGTGTCCTAAATCAGAGGAGGAAAAAATGAACTCATCAGTGCAGATTACATTTTAGCTGTCTTTCTTTTAATCATTATGATAATTGTTTATGATGTTGTGATGTGTGTTGTTTTTATGGGGGACATCAAACAGATTATATAAACAATTTTTTTTTTCATTTTTGTATGGACAATAAAGTTTTATCTTATCTTATAACACAACCTCAAGTATAAMTCGATCATTTTTTGAGCTTAAAAAGCATTAAAAAATTTAATCATCATGTATGAAGCCACCACTCATTTCAGACAGACCTCGATTTTTCAGCCTTTGCGGTGCGCCCTCTGGTGGCCAAATATTATTTAGAAAAAAAAAACCCTGTGTGGGTGTGTTTTGCTGCAGAGCTACGCAGGACGAGTAGCTGAGGTTTCCGGTTCTGGACTGGTCACTGAAAAAACAATCTGCTCTCAGACCAGAGCAGAAGCCGGTTGTTAATTTAAGATGGATTTATTAGAACATGCAACTAAAGTCCAAGTCTTTTTTTTTTTTTTACATCGCCTCGGGTGAGAAGAAAAAGAAAACAAGATTTTCTTCGTCTGACTCCGGTGAGTAAACAGCTATGGTTTATATGCTTCATTATGCGCGACTTACAACAAAAGGGAGGGGGAATATTTCTGTTATATGTGAAGAAATGTCAAAACAAATAAATATGGTAGGTGCTTCCTGGTTATTTTGCCTCCCCACAGCTGCCCAGCAGTCATCCAACATAATCATTTTTGGCTTCTTCAAACTCCACACAAAATAGTAAATCCGACCAACCACATCTTCACCAAAATCCTCCCACAAAAGTCAAACAGACCAATCACGTCTTTGACAAACCCCTCCCACACACCAATAAACTCCCCCTTAATGACTGCAGAGATCTACTTCCCCTTTAAAGTGGTCCTAATAATTATTTTGGCAGTCTTGTCAGTTTCCTAACGGCCTTCAAATCTTCAAACCAGGAGTGGAAGTTTGAGAGCAGTTTGGGAACGACAACAGTTGGTTGTAACTAACTCTGTCTTGATGAATAATAATCCGATTACATTTTCAATCTGGGAACTGTAAAGTAGGACTATAAAAGTATATTTTGCAGTAGCAGTGGGCTAAGGCAGCAGCACATAAACTGCTCTTAATGAGATCATTCTAAATGAAACAAATCCCACTATCATCGCCAAGGCCACTAATGTAATACACCATTCAGTAATACCTTGACCTCTTGTTTCGCTCTTCTTCTCTGCCTACCTGGCTGTGTCAAGCTGTCACTCATAAACCAATCATAATCTAACATCTCCCTCCTCTGGTCTTCTGTCACCTCTGACCCTGCCCGTGAACTTGGGTCCCCTCCAATAAGGCTGTCAGACTGACTCAGTCATCTGTGGCCGCAGACAGAGCCGCCAATCATCTGGGATAATCGGGATTGGGCCGACCCTGGGCTGACCTGGCCTTGCAGACGGCTGACAGCAAGAGGAGCACTGAAGTGAAACCTGCAGAGTATTTTAACAATCTGTCCGCGCACCTCTGCATCAAAACACGCACTTACATATAATGCAAAAAGCTGTACACAAACAGGACTACTGCAAAAAACAGAATTTCATAGATAATTATTAGGATTTAAAACAGTATAGTAGCACAGTAATCTACGCTCTATATATTTTTTCATTTATAAAGTTGACTGAAAAAACTTAAAAAGGTGTTTCAGGCTAGAGCAGAGGTGTCAAACTCATTTTTACCGAGAGCCACGAGTGTTATGGTGGCCCTCAAAGGGCCAGTTGTAATTAACTTTGACGTTTCATGTTTAACTTCGACTAAATATCATACCTCCTTGCAATAGCTGAGCACTGCTAGCAAACAATAACTGAGCTCTGCCTGGTATTTCCTGTATAGAAACAACGTTTTAACACGTCCTCTTATAAAMACTGAAAGTAGAACTGACTAAATGTGAAATCATTAATAAACAAATACTATTAAAAGTAAAGTAGGAGAGTTTTACTCACTGATGAGTAGTAGTGAGTAGCTGCCATCTTGAATTCTGAACTCTCCCACTTTCCTACAGGGAATTCCTAATAATCAACATGGGAGATGTAGTTTATGGTCGATGTTGGCTTCAAAGCAGCTTATTTTGAGACATTAATATTGTGCTATCCAAGTAAAATGCTCAGTTACTTAAAGCCAACAAATGGAGTCTAGATGAAAGTTCAACTCTGGAAGACTAATCTGCCTCCCCTACTTCGTCCAGTCTGATCGTCAGCCAAACATCAGTCTACCACTACCCCTCCTCCAGCCTCGATCTTCCGGCTCCCATGGGTTTCCACCTCCTACGACCACCACCACCACCAGTGTACGGGTCCCGGGGTGAAGAAAAACTCAACTTAAGCAGCTCATCTGAGCTTACAGCAACTCACGTCGCTCACATCCTTTGCTGGGGTCTGAGCGCCAAACTCTAATTTCATTCATGTCAATAAACCTCCTAACTTTAGTCTGTCTTTGTGTGAGTCTTTCCAGGTTGAAGTATTATTAGTTCATCAATATTATAAAAAACGTTTTTCATATTAATATTGAAATTTTCATAYACAGTATATTTAATTTTTTTTGGTCCCCTTTGGTGGGCCAGATGGGACACTTGTGGGCTAGAGCTTAAATTAGGAAACACTCATGCTGGTAAATAATTGAGTTTAGGCTATTTTGGTCAAACGTTTAGCTAAACATACTTAATCTCATAAGATTTTGTTGTAACCATGTGATCTTTGCACAATCTGCATTTAGATTTGCCAGTTSGGATGTTATCAGTCCATTAAATGGACGTTATTAGCAGTTATCAGTCAYATTGACTGGCATCAGACTGTCCCGACTGTGTCCCCTAGTGGTTTACCAGTGTCATTTGTTGGAATGCAACAATTTGCGACCGCCGGAGTCCGGTCTACTTTATCATGGCCCATGCCATTTTCTCTAAAATTAACCTTAGTGCCTTTATGCCTCATACTAACCAGCTGACAGACTGAAGCCATTCTATTGGACGGAGAACCCACTAGGCGGCACAGTTGAGACAGTCTGAAGCCATTCTATGGGACTGATAATGGCTAATAACATCCATTTAATGGATGATAACATCCGAAACAGGTGACTTAGATTATGTGTTGTGAATGACTCTCTACAGCAAATTAGCTCAATATCTTTAATATTGGTTTAGTTGTGTTTTCTTGGGTCAGTTGTGGCAGCTCTCTTGAATCAGTTTAACTCCAAAAGGTAATAATTTATAGATGGCAACTCAATGATTATTTTCTGTTAGTTTCATTACAATCTGTTTGGTTGTTYATGAGACATTTTTCTAACAGGACAGACAAGTGAACCCGCTCTGCCTTTGGTGGTGGATGATAACAAATTTTTACTAATAAATTAGTAAATTGAGCCAAAAATATTTTCTCATATTCTAGTTAAGTTTTAACTTTGGACAATTTTAACAAGATGTTAAAAATTGTATTTATTGAGGGTGAAACATGGAACACTTCATATCATTGTTCGTCATTGCTTACAGTGGTGATAGCAGCACAAATGACAGCTAATTAACATCTGCAGCCTTTTGAAGTAACATGTTCTTTTAGCATATTAAACTGATATATTTATCATAGAAGAATTCAGTATTGGATATTTAATCAGAGGCTTGATAAGTTAATAATAACCTTAAAATAAATTCACTATAACTGCTTCTTTACAAAGAAAATGGTCATCACTTCTTTTAAACTTCCAGTCAAAAACCATGAATTACACAACTAAGTGCATTTTCTAAATGAGTGTGCATAAAAGATGAATGTGCCCTCAGGGTCTGAAAAGTAAACTCTATGCAGGAATATGTTGGACTTGCATTACTTTTGGCAAAGTTCGGAACTTTTGTGTAAAGCTTGTTTTACTCTGCAGAGTAAAGATTTGAGAAAAGTTGATAAGAATATGTTGTWGGAAAGCCTTTGTGCTGCAATTCATACAGAAATCGACGATGGCAAGCTTCTTCCTCGCTGGCAAGTTTTCTACATGAGAGGCACTGGAAGTTGAAAAATAAATGTTGGCTAATTCAATATTTGATTAGTTGGCTATCAAACAAAATAAAATAAAAAGTAATAAATATATGCTCAATCTTGAGAATGAAGTTTGGTATATTTTAGGAGCTGATTGTGTTTAAAGTTATGCAAGGTAAGAAAGTTTGCTGCTAGTGGGGCTACAGTACAGTTGATCAAAGCTAATAGCTCAGGGGCCAGGAGAAGGGCGTTGCCCAGTAGTACGGAGGAAACACTTCATTATGTAAAACAGAGATTCTTAATCTATGGGCTGCGGCCCAATTGTGGGCTGCGACCGCCACCTTGAGGGCCTCAGAAGAACAACAGTTTTTAACTTTGGGCCACAGAGGGCAGTGGGACTGCATTGATTTTGAATAAGGTGTAATACACTTTCTCGCCACTAGTAGCGGTAGTGCACCACTCAGATGTTTAACAAGTTTTTTAATATGTCGACGAAGAACCTTAGAAACCTGCCGAGAATGGAAATCTATTTTAAATAAAAAGTAGAAGCAAAAATGGAGACAACCCGTCGAAAAAAGCCCAAGTTTGTCACTAATATGAAGCTTCTGCTTCTATCATGCAATATTTTAAAAGTTCAAAACATTATCAAATACAGTTGCAGATACAGCTATACTTTAATTTGCACTTCAAATTATTTTTTTGCAGTTAATATTTTAATGTATTTTAAAGAAACTTTAAACATGTCAAAAACTGTTGTTACTATTATTGTTTGTCACTAATATGAAGAGCAGCTTCTGGTTCTACCATGCAAAAGTTTAAAAAGGCTTTATTTTCATCTGTACTTTATCAAATTTGTTTTAAGGTTTTTTTTGTATTTGAAACATTTGAACATTTTTCATTTATTTATTTTATACCCACAATTTTATTTATTGAATTGTCTATTTCATATATATATATATATACACTGTATACATATATTTGTGTTGATAAGCCTGAGTGGTCTTTTGATTGACCTTTGTATTTGTTCAAAWAATTGTTATGGGCAGGTTACAATATAAAAATGTTTGTCATAATCATGTCTTGTGATTATTTGACAGGAGTTTTACTTTTAAAATGTAAGTGTATTTAATTTAGTTGTAATATAAATACAATAAAAATTAAACCAAGATTTATAATAATTATCATTTTTTGATCCGTACATTGGTCATGTCTGACTGGGCCTCATGCCACTTTTATGTTCAATAAATTGGGMCCCGAGGTCAAAAAAGGTTAAGAACCCCTGATGTTAAAGAATTAGTATTGTTATTTTTAAACATTGTTCTTTTTTGTTGAACTGAATTTGATATTAAATATTTACAACTGAGGCTCATGGTGGCTCAGTTGGTAGAGCTGATGCCTCTCAGCAAGAAGGTTGCCGGTTCATATCCTGGCCCAGGGTGTACCCCGCCTCTCGCACTGTGACTGCTGTGTATGGGCACCAGYCACCCCCGTGACTCTGAAAGGAATTAGCCGGTATAGATAATGGATGGCGTTACAGCTGATTTAAAATATAATTGTATAATAAATTAAAGCGGGCCGGACGAAAGTCACCCATGAGCTGTACGTGGTCCCGTTGAATCCCCCTGAACTAGGCTTTAATTTAGTTTTAAATGTCTTAGCAAAATGTGAATTTTAAACTGTTACAAAAATTACCATTGCMGTTCCATTGGGAGTCAGTAGAATTCATATTTATGAACAATCTAAAGACTGAAGTTAAACTGGTTCACTTTAAGGCACCTTCAGACTTGACATGCCCAACAACACACACACTCACACACACAGCTATCTGAGGAAGACACCAGCACCACAGCGTCTCTGTCTAACTCCCTTTCTGCCTCCTGAAGAGATTTCATACATATTCACAAAGACAATTTTTGGTGGGTACCATGAAGTACCCCATGGTTAAAGTCTGTTTGTGGCAGGAAGAAGCCTCTGTGTGCCACTGCTCATGGTGCAATATTATATTACAAGAAACAGAATACATGACAGCAGTGAGAAGTTCTGACTTCACATGTAAAGCTGACTGGATCTGTTGGGTTGCTGTTTTGGAATATCTCTGTTTTGAAGACTGAATGAAATTATGTAAAAATCTGTGACATTATAGAAAACACTGAAATGATCAAATTACAACAAGGGAGTCTCCTATATTGTTCAAGCCAAGCATTTATTATTTATTTAAAACAAGACATATGGTAATTTGAAGCAATGTCACCACCCTTAAGCCCAAACTCTACAGAACACATCTAGTTCAACCATTCATACTGTAAATCAGTAGGTATAGCTTAAAGAGGACTTTTAAGCGTCAGCTTCATGAAGTCTGAATTAAAAAATACCTTTTTGTTTAACTTAACTTAACTAACCACTCCACCACAGCCACTCGTTACGTCGTTATCATGAAATAATGTGGACCGTTTTCTCGAGAAAACAAGTTAATTTCCAATGGTTTTGATAAAAAGGGTTGATTTCCAGATGGTTTTCCTCTTGTGCATCATTCAGTAACTACCTGATCCCCTCAGCTGGTCATCGATAAAGTTTACTATTTATTTATTTACTGTTATTTAACCAGGTAAATCCCATTGAGATTGCAGATCTTGTAAGGGTGGCCTGGGCCTGAATGCAACCTAGTGTACACAATTTTGTGTCATTWTTTTTTTATCATAACACAGACAGAAATTGCGATTTGTAGCCAGTGTATTGATGTTTTTTTAATTATTATTTTAGATTAAACTGAATGGGGTAATTATGTGGGGAAAATCTAAAACAGAGCAAACTCTGATTTGAACTGAAGTCAGCTTAAAATAATATATTGCTAAAAACAACTGAATTGTTAATATTAATATTTGTTTTCTTCATTATCATTGAAATCATTGTTAAGAAAAAAAACTTCTCTCTGGATGAAAAACATTTTTTGTACAATAATAATAAAATAAAATAACTTTGTCAACGAGTTACAGGCATATACATTTTTTTCTTCAACTTGCACCTTAAACAGATCAGTTTTATCACTACAATTTATGATATTTCTCTAGATTTTTTTATTATATTAAACATTAAATGACAAAAAGGACACTGAGAAGATTACCAGTATCTGCATGGTTTAAGTCTTCGCTGTCTTTGAAAATGYATTATTTACCTTTATTTAACCACACAAGTGCCGCTGAGATCTCAGATCTCTTTTTCAAGGGAGGCCTGGACCAAAATAGAATAGTTCAGTTTTTCTCTTTAAGTTTGAAGAGTCATAAGTTGGATATTTTTGTGCGTTAGTTTTACCGTTTCATCCGTCTGTCTGTCCGTTTGCCCAACCCTTTTGTCCGTTTTACCATTTCATGTTTACATTTCAAAACTTAAATTTAATTATTCTTTCTCTATAAAACATGTGAAATATATATTTTTAATGGAATGGAAAAACAAAGTCCTTACGAGTAGTGCAAAAAGTCAAATAAATGTGAAGTATTTGTCATAGAGCATTCAATCAGTGCTTATTTGCAGCTAAAGGCACCCTTAAGTAGCATGGCCTTCAAAAAGGGCTGTCAGTTTTTGCAAACATAATGGAACATAAAATACCACAATTCCAACAGAAATGTTTTTGAGCTATTTGTCTGTTGTTGGCATAGCAACAAACTTAACCAGGAAGGTAAAGAGCGTTCCACTTAGTTCGAGTCCCTGCTTCAACAGAGAGAAAACCAGTTGTTTAGATTTATTGTCTTAATAGGCCACTCTTCACAACAAATCCTAAACGTATACACTCCGGGTCGGCACAGAATGTACAGATTTCTCTTGAGATCAGGTTATAATTGAAACAAAACAAACAGGCAGAAATAAAACTAAATTATATTAGGTTGTTTTTTTTTCCTCCTTGTTTAGACAGTTTGGTTWTTTGATTGCTTTTTTAGTCAAGGCCGTGCTTTTCAACTAAAACAAAATGTCACCGATGCCACGAATGCTCTGACCTGTAGGGTGGAGGCAGGTTTTTGATTATTTTTCCATTAGGTTTTGTTTGATTTCTTGTTATTTTGTAAGAAGTTTGTTTGAGAGTATGWGTTTGGTTTTTGCCTTGCTGTTGTTTCTGCCAAAACTGAGGGTGGATGACAACAGTGTTGGGCAAAATCGCATWRTARGYTATTAGTAGGCATGACTAGGTTATTTTAGTGCTTTAGAGTTAGCTTTTGCTAAAACTTTCAGTGTGTTAGTGCTTTAGAATTAGGGGRCCTAAATRTGTGAGTTAGTGTTTTAGGGCTAGTGGAACTAATTTTTAGATTAGTGCTGCCCACCACTGATYATACTTACACAAATTTTAAACATCACCATTAAACTTGTTGACTCGAGTGATAAAAATGCACACAGAGAAGCAYCAGATAACGTATGCAAATGCTATGTGTGATATGATGAGTGAAAGTCCCCATTGTCAGTTTGGTGACCCACGTCGGGGTCACCAAACGTAAGAAATACGTGTTTAATATCGGCTGAAGTCAGATGAAAACACACGTGTTAAATAATTTGACCTGTGATAGGAATAAATGTCATACAACCCAGAATTCTGGACCTGAGTGAGGTTTATTTGTCACCGGCTGACAAGCCAAACCACACTGCCTATATATTCTGTATATGTATATACAGAATCTTCAATGCCTGAGTTCGCCCCCTGCTGACCTACGGCTGAATCACCAGCATTCAGACAAAGACCTCACCCTAATGGTTTTAAAAAACAGTCTTATGTGTTGTATATGAATTCGGACATGTAGCTACTCTATTTTAATTAACACATAATAGATCAAACATTATACAAGTATTATAAAATAATGAAACCCTATACTCTGGTGTAGTTTTCTATCATCAGTACTAATCGTACTAATCTATAAATAACTATAAATTTCTTCACATCTATTAATTGTTGTATTAATTGTTATCAGCTAAACGCCACAGTTAATCATGATAAATTTTATGTCAGTGTTGCCCAACCCTAATGACAAAAACCATCTTCTGCCTTTCTATTATGCKACACACTGGTTTCTTCCCAGCAGGCAGAGAGTTTTGTCCCTTTTGTTTCATGCAGGTCCTATATGCCCTCTATGCTTGCCAAACATTTAAATAAAAAGTATGCTTTTCACTTGCAGACCACACAAATGCTAAATATGGACTACTTGTGTTGAGCTTTTTTTGTGTTTCAGAACCAACCTTTAGTGTTGTTTTACAACCTTGAGCAACAATGAATAGTTTTTCTCTGTCCTCYGAATTGACAGACATCGTCGGAGTCAAGTGTGTCAATATATTGATCGGTCCCACCCGTCTCAGTGTTTCTGTGTTGTGAGTTATGTTGAGAAGTTACAAGAAAAATGATCTGYGAGGTTAAGGTGCCCTTGGAATTGAGATATGTGTTTGCTTAAGTATTTCCCAAAGTTTGGCTCTGAAAGAAAAGGGGGTCATTCTGACTGCAAGAAAGCTTCAATCAACACCAGARGAAAGAGTGGGATATTTTCACTTTTGTAATAGTTGCAGTCTTTTTATTTTTGTTTACATTTTATTTTTGATTTAATCAGTTGTCCACAAATTAAATCTGTCTTTTTTTCTACATTTATTTGCAGTGGGGTTAAAGCTGCAGTTGGTAACATTTATAAATAGGGATGCACAAATAGGAAAATTTCAGCCGATATCGATATCTGATACAATTATTACTTTTACGGCCGATAACTGATATTTACTGATATTACACAAACACACAAATTGTATTATAGATATATGCACAAACACACTTGGGTCTTTTTATGATACCGTAAATAAACAACCTGGCGTGGCTCCCTACTTCAGTTATTCCTGGCTACGCAGCATCAATATCACTATCATGATCAAACAGATGCCGCTCAACCAACAGTCTCCTCTCCCAAAACAGAAACACAAAGTTAAAAAGTGGGAAATCAGTATCAATATTTGCCCAGTTTTACATATCGGACCAATTACCAATATTCTAAAAAATGACAAATATTGGCCGATACAGATATTAGTACCGATATATCGTGCATCCCTATTTATAAATGTTTTTTTTTTGCATATTTGTTAAAACTGTCACTTTGTTCTGACAGTAGAATATGAGACAAATGATGAGTGGAAAAAWAACATACTTTTCTGGCTCCCCCCAGTGGTCTTACTGTCATTTGTTGAAATACACCACTCCTGGTCAGAAACAGCCAATCAGAGCCAGGGGGRTTGTCTTACTGGGGTCAATCACACAGGCCAAGTCCATGGTTTTCTCAGAACTTAGGGTTTAACTACTTTAGAAGAAAGATCAGCCCAAACACATTTGGAGACTGTTCATATTGGCTGTTACAAATCTATGTTGGGTGATTTGCCTGCAAGTGGTCAGCTCTGACACCTTTGTTCACACTGGATGGTAAACTGGGTACCCAAAAATGTGTTCCTATTGGATCAGTCATCCAACATAACACTGCTCAGATGGTTGTCCTCTGATTGACACAGCACATTAGTTTACAGGGAACACTGAGTCCAAAAACAATATGAACTTTTTGCATTAAGAACATGTTCACTGTTTTTAACACTATATTAATTTTTTGTTTAGTATTTAAGATRCCTCGGAGTTTACAGATCTACTTCACGAGTGTAAAATGTCTGTTGTGCACATGTAAGAAATGTTTTTTTTTTCAGCATAAAGCTGAAGACAGAGGAGTCGTTCTTTGTGTCTTGCAGGTCTTTCCATCTTACCATCACACAAAARGAAAAGTGCATGGGTGGATGACCCAGATCCAGCAAAAGAAAAGGCAAACAGAAATTGGACAGATGACAAAGGGGAGGAAGGAGATGAAAAATTTCTGAGTGCAAAAAGAACGTGTGGCACGAAAAAAAAAATCAATGTGCCACACACAAAAGTGGATCATGGGTGGGAAGAGAAGTGGACAGAGTTTTACAGAAAAGGCTAAGGTGGCRGTGAAATGGTGTGAGTGGGAGAGGGGGTAGGGCTGCAAGATGAAAATGAAGAGGAACAACTGCAGCTGATGAAAGGATAGATGGTGGTCCATACGCAAGGGGACATAAGGAGAGGGCAAGTAAACTGAAGCGCTCTGTAAAGTAATGAGAACAACAAACGGGGGAAAAAAGAAACCGTAAGAAGGCGAACCTGTGGGGAAAAAAAGGAATACAATCAAAACGTTGGAGCAAAAGATGGAAGAAGTGAGTTAAAGTTAATAAATAATGCTCTCCCCTTCCCGAGCAACTGTTCAAGCTTCATAATACAACACTAAAGCAGCAGTTGCTGCAGTCGTCGTTCCATTCCAACTTAGATTCATTTATTTTTGGAAAAACATGGGACCATAAAAATAGCTGAACATTACGTTTCTAGTTAAATGTCTATTTTGTTCGGTTATGGAAGGCATTGTAGTGAAGCTCACTGTCGTCAAGTGCTGTCACTGCAGTTGTGGGCTGTTTGTTTGGGGTCTCAAAGGCTGGGTAAAGTGTCTAATCCACCACTGGGGGGGGGACGGGACAAAAACTTTAAGTGGGCCAAGACCAATTGAAACGAGAATAATAGTGGATCATCCCTGCAGAGAAGCAGGTTGGTGGGAAGACTCAATCTGGACTTCAAGATATTCTTTTTTTTTCTGTTGATCTTTTGTGTCTAATTGATTTCACGTTGGTTCAGAAAATTGAAACTACAACCGATAGAGGGAAAAAAAATCAATAGGTGTCTCTGAATRAGGACAATAGGTCCAAGTCAAACAGAATAAAGTATCATGTGCACAAAAGACATCCACATATTCAGGTCTCTGGAGGTTAGGCAGAGTTCACAATGTGCAGGAGTTTTTTTTTTCTTACTCCATGTGTTTCCACAAGAATCTTTTAAAACAGGGGTGGGCAATCGTGGTCCTCGAGGGCCGCAGCCCTACATGTTTTACATTTTTCCTGGC
>NW_013952530.1:99601-101219 GCF_001266775.1 Austrofundulus limnaeus | reverse complement strand
AGAGAAGCAAGTAAAACAACAGGGCTGCGGCCCTCCAGGACCAGGACTGCCCACCCCTGTTTTAAAACTAAAGTTTTCTTTAAAGAGTGTAAAATGCAACATTTTACACTGTATTACTTGGACAAGAAAAATCAATTGTTTGATTAGGATAAACTTGATGAAAGTGAGGAAAAATAAACAATTCACTTTTTTAAATTCTCATCTCATATATAAATCATTATATAGCTTCCTGCTTTGCACAACTTTCCCCAGGCTAAAATCCTCTTCTGCACATTCTTCACATTTCATTTAAAGGAATGAATGCTTTTCTTTCACAACATGACATGTGGGGTTCGGAGAGAGATGATCGTTTTTTTTAAATAGAAACGCATAAGAAGTCTGTTTGTCTTTTAAAATTTGGATTGACTTTATCATCAAAAATGTTAGTGGTCTGTATATCTGMGCCTGTTGTAATTTGGTAAATCTTGCATGCTGTTTTTTTATTATTTCATGTTGCACTGATGTTCTGCTCATCGTCCGTTAAAAATAAAACAGAAGGCAATTCCTTTCAATAAAAATCACAGTTTAAAGACAGAAGAAAAMCCCTCAAACAGAGAGATGTCATTTAAAAAAAATGTCTAAAACTCATTTCTTGTACAAAAAAAACCTCTAATGAGATGACAATAAAACTGACTGCAGTTGAATTGTTTAATAGCTCTGCGAGGCCAGACACTATTATCGCCCATATCCTCTTTCCTGACAGGATCAGCCCAATTTGTCATCTTGTATGGTAAAACATTGTTAAGAGTGCTTTCCGAGCTGGACGGAATAAGAAGGACTGTTGTAAATGACATAACATGAGCGRGAACCTGTGGCTTACACACATGCATACAGACACGGGCGTGTAGAGATGAGAAGCGGCGAAAGGTCAGAAAGATCCACCAATTACTGCCACTCATTACTCAGAGCGAAGAGAGGGAGCCGAGGATGAAACCGTGGGCTCAGAGGGGACAGCTGGTGGTGAAATGATAATAATGGTTGGATAAATTATTTGTCTTTCTCACCAGCACTCAAGCGCTCCCCCCTCACCCCCCTTTCTTCACATCCCTCTTTTCTCACTTGAGCTCCTTTTGCTCCATCCTTCTTCCTCCATCGTCTTCTTCTCTTTTCCCGTCCAATTGAGGAGCTGCAGGATTGTCCCCCCACACCATCTTTTTTTTCTCCCCCCTCTCATTTATTTCAATTTGTCATGCTTATCTCTCCTCCCTCAGTGCAAGAGGTTGGCGGGAGGTTGAAGGTGGGGGTTGGCGGGGGAGGGGGGCTGAAGAGGAGAACGTTGAGAAAAGTGAGGGGAGATGGGCAAAGAAATTGGTATCTGCGCTCTTGCCGTAATGAAACATTTAGATGCAGGCGCAGCTATGCCTCCGCATTAATGGTTGGCAATGAGAGCCTGAGTAAAAGTGTAAGTGTGTGTGTGTGTGTGGGGCGGGGGGGTTGAAGTATTTCACCAAAATCACCCCTCAAATCCAGTTCAGATTGGAATACCAACACATAAAAAGGGATGCGAGCGTCCCGCTATCAGCACTTGAATTTTGTGTTTGTTTTAAGTTTGTAGTTTTCAAAAAAGTGAAGAAAAAAA
>NW_013952530.1:90487-98492 GCF_001266775.1 Austrofundulus limnaeus | reverse complement strand
CACTACCAGTGGACGGGATGGGCGGGGCTCAGTCTAGTGATCTTATTCAAGTCTATGGTGGGTACACATTAAAYCTGCTGGGCTACCTAGGTGAAATTTACAACAAACCTACCCAGGTTATCTTGAACTGAGTCAAGTTGGTATTTTTAGTTYGAATATTCCACCTTAGATTTTGTCTGTTAGCAAAATAACAAAKGTRAAACTGTTCTAATGTTTGTTATATTGCTCTATGATGATAAAATGGTGAAGATATTACCTAAAAATGATGACTGTTAAGGTTTGTATTTTGGAGAAAAAAAGAAAATAAAAAGATTAATTCATGCTCTGCTTAACACAAGTCCTTCAGAATAAAAAAAAWKWAAAAAAGATCAAAACTTTGATTTCAGTGGAAGCTAAATAAGCGTTGGCCACAGTCTAAGACCATCCCTCAGGCCTTATGGGGCTCTGAGATGAATTTGCAGCACTTGTTTCACAGCTCAGATGTGGCAACTTTGAAATGAGGCCATTTATTAAACACTGGCATAAAAATCAGAGCAAAAATGAGCTTTGTTCCCTTTAAAAGTAGCTTCTGTTAACATTTGGGCCTGTTGGTGGATTTCCAACAAGCCCACAGACTGTCACATAAGTGTTGTTGCCGTGGATCTGCCCTCAACACTTGTCAYTTCAGATCTATGGCCTAATGCATGCCGGTGTTGCTCCAAGGCTTTGTGCTATTATTTATCACTGGCCAGTAACTGAATATGACACACAGAGATAAAGGCACACCAATATGCAGGCTTGTAAATACACAACAGACTGGATCACACAAACATTCACACTTTAAATATGAACCAGATGTACAAGAGAGAAGAATTTATAAAGTTGTTTTAGGCACTTGTTAACCAATGATTATGTATGTAGTCATTGACTATCGTTGAGGAATTGAGATATAGCTGCTTTGGTCAAACCTTGACACTGATTATCTACCCAAAGCTGTGCTCAGAATATGTTTTATGGCTGACTTTCAGCTACTACCACACAYTTTAGGCCAATATCTGCAAAAATGACTGAGTATTGGCCATCTTTGTGTTCAGTTATTTGTGAAAAACCTCTTAAACTGAGCTGACTCCAATTCAGTTACCGCAACACGTTCTCATAGCCACCCGCGGTTTTCCAGGTTTACGCCACATAGGGGTCTTTGGGTTGGGGKTCTGTGGTTAATATGAGAGTTATAATGGTTAATTTTAGGTACTGAGGTCAGGGATATGATGTCTACAGCTAATAGAAGTTCAATTTAGGGTCTGGAATGGTTAGTTGTTGCGCATTTCCTACTCTTTTCAAAAATATGACAACACGCTCCTCCTCCTCCGTCTCATCTTGTTAAAAACTGACGTGAGGGGAGTGCCCAAAACTTGGACGCAGACGGCTACCTGACCAAGCGTCAACATGTTGACGAGTCGGGAGTGAGAATGGGTTGGCCTACATCCAATAATCCCTTTTTTGAAAGTTTCATTGGAATTTGTTCCGTCGATCTGGAGATATTTTGCTCACAGAGACACTGACAGAAGCAGGACACATTATCACTTACCATTTGCCTGATTTTGCAGTGTTCAATAATTAACAACTAGCCCTTTCTTTGACATTATTAGTTATTTTCTTTCATTTTTTTGGCATTTGTTATTCCTGATTTAAAAACATGTATTGATGGTGTTTTGATTATTACTATAAAAACACACTAGTGTCATTTATTTGTTAAAGAGGAGGTGTTATGCAAAATTAACTTTTTAAGCTTTATATCATGTTGTCATTTCCTAATCAAAAACATCCCCAGGGTGTTTGTTTTGACTCATTCATGCATGTTTAAGAAATCCTGTGGTAGCCATGTGGAGCTGCCTAAACAYTTGATGGTACAAAGCTCCACCTATTTGTACCTAGTTCCTCCCTGGAGCTCTGTCTCCAGCCAAGCTCTTTAGAGATGTGATGTTCACGAACGATCCAAATCTTTTGAACTGCTCCTTACAACAAACGATAGGAACCAAAACTCTGACAGTAAAGAGCCTTTTTTTGTTCTTTATTCCTCGTAAAATCTTTATTTTTGCATCCTTAACCACAGGGACAGTTACTCCTGCTTTGACCTGATGCATCTCAGTAATCCAGGTAAAAAATCAAAAGGAAAAAAATTGTATAGGTCCTCTGGATGGGTTCTTCTTTAATGAAACGTTTCGTCTCTCTTCCAAGAGACTTCTTCAGTCTGAGAGTTTCAGGCAAAATTCAGGCTTTTAAGTCCTGCCTACAGGTGACTGATACTCACATCACATGACTATGGTTCACAGGTGACTGATACTCACATCACATGGCCATCGTTCACAGGTGACTCATACTCACATCACATGGCTATGGTTCACAGGTGACTCATACTCACATCACATGGCTATCGTTCACCCTAATTACTACCTATTGTTAACAGAGGGTGGAGTGATACTGCCAATGACAGCGCTGTAGGAGGGGGATAGCTGAAAACGGAGGCCCCCGTGTGAACCAGTTTCGGTTTCAAGATGGCGTGTGAACCATAGCCATGTGATGCGAGTATCAGTCACCTGGAGGCAGGACTTAAAAGCCTGAATTTTGCCTGAAACTCTCAGACTGAAGAAGTCTCTTGGAAGAGAGACGAAACGTTTCATTAAAGAAGAACCCGTCCAGAGGACCTATACAATTTTTTTCCTTTTGACTCCTGCTTTGACTTTTCAGGAAAAACAGGTGGAGTACAGCACCGCAAAGGGAAATGTGAAGGGGTTTCCAATTGGTAAAACACATGGTTCCACCCATTTCACTTGATGACATCATACGCTTTACGTTATGACATATTTCCCTATGTGATGACRTAACTTGTTGTTTGAACGGCTTTATGAAACAGCTCATCGAGGTCCGGATCCCTTTGAAGAGCAATTTATCCCATCTCTAGAGCTCCTCCGTGGAGCTTAGTCTGTAGCCGAGCTCCCGCCCCACAGAGCCCCCATCCCCCTAAAATGTGCTGGTGGGAGTGTCAAAAATGATGGGAAGTTCTTAAAGACAGAGCCCAATTTCAAGGCATTTAGATGATGCAAAGTTAAATTTATTTTTGGTATATTATTTGCACAACATCTAAAGGTAATTACTTGATTGTAGTATAGAATTAAAGTATATGCCAGGGAAATACATAATACCTCCCCTTCTAATGCAAAACTACACACTATTGTTGGAAAAATATAGCACAAAACAGACACTACGTATCATGAGCATGACTCATCAGAATTGGAAGAACAAAGCAACGTGTGTGTGATGAGTAAAGACTAAACAGCTTTGAGTAAAAACTGATTGAGAGACATTGATGCCTAAAGACACGGTTACGCAAGAAATTTGTCTTCCTTTATTTTTCTTTTTTTAATGAATGCCTTTTTAACTTGTCCTGCTTCTTCTTTTGTCATCCTGAGACACACACTATCTGTAAGCTAATGGCTGCCAGAGCCCGACGGCCTGCATAACTCTTCCCTGTCTGACACTGTACTGTCATATCCGGCCGAGGTTTCATTAATTCTCCATCCCAGAATCAATGACTTGCCTTTGTAACGGATTTGCGGTCTCAGGCACTTTCTTTAGTTCTCTCTCTCTCTCTTCGTCTTACACTCTCCAATCCTCTCTGTAGTCCAACCTCAAGGGAAGAGATGTAAAGACGAATGACAGAAGGGTCGTTTTACCACAAGCAGAAATGTCCTACAGATGAGAGAACTTGCCCGTTTGTGGGTTGGTGTGCAAGTCCTGCGCATGTGATTATGGTTCAAATCCAAACAGAATAAAAGTATTATACCTCTCAGAGTGTTTGCATCAAAAGCTGTGTGTGTGTGTGTGTGTTGTCATGGATTGAATGTGACGTCTGTAAAAACAATGCCGTGGCCTTAAAACCCTCTCTGACACGATATGTTATTGTCATCCGTTGCAAATCAGTTAAGGAAGAAATTTTCCAAAAATATTTTACATCTCTTTTGAACTGAAATGTCACTTAGCTTTTCATCAAATCATTGCTTTTTAGACTACAACTATCTTATTGACAGATAGAACAATTTTATTTTGAGTTTGATACTTGTTATAGCATTAAAGTATTTATTACTGTAACATACAACATTTAGTGTTTTTTGTTTGCTACATTGTTTCAAAATATGTCAATATAAGCCTAAATTTTTTTAGTAGGTCCGGATGACTTTGTTGCAAAAAAAAAAGTTTTGTCTTTTCTCCAAGAAACCTTATCCAAGGAGTTGCAGGTAAGCTTCACATATACTGTATATATTTACAATAWTATTTCTTTCTTGTCTATCTATAAAAAAGCCACTGATGATGAAGAAGCTAAGATACTAATATTCAGATATTCAGTACTGCTTTCTACTGAAGTGGCAAAAAAAAAGAATATTTTTTGAGAGCACAACTAGTGATAGGGACTATGTAGTTACACACCTCACATTGATACAACACAATCAGACACATATTAGCTGTGTTTCCATTGACCATGAAAATGCGCAAATTACAATTTCRAAAATAAATTTGCTCAACAGAAACACGTCAATTTCGAAAAAAATTATGTTTTTCGACAAAAATGTTTTTGTGCTAGGAAGAGGTGGTTTTTCGGCCGTATTGAAATTGATGTATTTTGCAAAACTGCAATGGAAACATTTTTTTCACACCACAGGGGTCACGTGATCAAGAACCGACTGTTTCTACTGGCAAAAAGATGATGAAGAAGACGAAAACAGGAAGTAAAAGTAGTGGTGAAATCACCAAAGTAGTAAAATAAAGTATTAAACTCACCGATTACATTTTCCAAAAAATGCTGTATACGTAGCCGCTCCCAGGTATAASGRGCTTGTCACTCGAAAGCCTCGATAAGATGCCGACATTTCCTCTGATGGCTGATGAGCGCTAGTGTTGTGGTAGCAATATGCTATGCTTTTACATCCATTGCCGCCATGTTTGTAACAAATTATCGCGAGAACGAGCGTATTCATGCGTGACTTTGATAGCGTTTCTTACTTAATGGAAACACTGCAATTGTGAAACTGTTTTATCGACATTAACAGAATATCGACAAATTTTTGTGCACATTTGCAATGGAAACGCAGCTACTGTTTCCACATTTGAGATTTCAGGAATTTTTTGGTTGAGAACTGAGTCACCCGATACATGAGGTCATGTCTTTTCCTTCGATGATGTCATTTCCAGGAGATGTGACTCATGGCGCATTCCAGTAGGACTGGTAAGTGGAAATTTCCTTGATCCCATACGTAAATTTAAACTGGAACAGCCCCTCTGGTAGTAAATCCCATTCATATAATGAGAATGACTGTAACTACCCCCAGTTTCGGTTTCAAGATGGCTGCTACTCTCAGCTTTAGTTAGCTAACTTTGTAACTTTTACTGCTGTTGAATGTTTTTGTGCATGTTGAACCACTCGTACCAGCGGTACATTTTATATGCATTCTGTAGGTATTAAAATCAACATTTATTTGCATGACATACATAGTAGAGCCTTCTTTTTGTTGTTTATATTGTAACAATGTTGTAATTGCGGCATCACTATAATCACCTGTGGGCTAACTGGAATGCGGTTTCATACGTGTTAGGAAATTACGTCACTACCACTTCCCAGTTCTGGAATACAATGTAAATGGAACGCACCATCAGTTCTGAAGTCAAAGTTAAAAGCTAATGTGTCATAATGAAAAATGCTAATTGCTATTTTGCTCTGAGCCAGAGGTAGGTTCTGGGTGACATGATCCACAGTGATGTGATCAACTATAATTCTGCAGATAATTATCCATGTCTGAGAATTGRATCAGTTTCCTGGTGTGGTAGTATCAGAGTCATTCCCAACACGTGTAGAAATAACAGATCATACAAAGTTTTTGTTTACCATGTTAATAGTAAGATTTATTGGTAATATGCAATCCTTCAAGGAATGGTACACATTCTCAAAACATTTTTTTATGAAAATGTGTTTTTATCTAGCTTTACAAGTGGCTACAAGCAGTGTTTTCAAGTTATTTAGGGTATTACAGGAAAAGCTTTTATTTCCATGTACAGTAACACATTATAGGTGAGCCGGTAAATACTGAAATTACAGATGAAAAATATAAATAAACCTGCAACTCCCTTTCAGATCTTTATTTTGTGATTTATTTTTATTTAATTGTTTCACAAAAAGAACATAACTCCTTTTCCAGGGAAATTAAAGAACCACATTAAGAAAAAAACTAAATTATTCGTTTTACAATTTTCTACAGCAGTTTTACTCAAATTTTGTAATTTTTTACAATCGTATATTTGATTTCAGTCTTACATAAATATATTCATATCAAATACATCTAATACTATATTATTCAGCTTAATCATATTTGTCATATCATTATTACAAATTACTCAGCTTCCCCAGAGAATCCTAACAGACAGATCTGCCTTCCTCTCATGCAGATTTTCATTCCTGCATATTTAATTCTCCACTTAAGTTTATAAAATAAGAACGTGATCAGTCAGTGGATTATGTCAGTTTAATAAATTGCAGCTGTTAGTTAACCATCATCCTCTATTAAATCCTCTCATCACCTCAGATCGGTTTGATCTGAAACCAGATAATGGTTTTGTGAAGTGATATTGAAATATCTATTTTTTTGTTTTGTTTTGTTTTGCTTTACCCGTCTCTTCTCAGTTCTCACTGGAGAGCAAAGCGTGGCAGCAGGACCTGAGCGTTATCTCTCATAACGTGTGGGGGGAAAGACACAGACAGACATAGAGGTAGGCCCCCGTCTTTTTKTTTTTTTTGACCCTGCTGTTTGTCAGGAGACTCAATCAATGTGTAATTACCGTGGACAACGATCATAAAAAACAATGCCAGGAGCCCTCTCAAGGTTACCCACCTAATTGTGTTATTTATAAATATGGAATGCTTGTAAATGCGGCTGCCACACTGGATGGAGGTAACGGCTGATGGACATGATATATTTCCAATTTGCAGCATGAGATCTATGTAGACGGGTCGATGCAGCTAAGAGCTGTTCTGACTGTGGCTAATAACGCTGATAATGAAGGCTCATGCTCGAGTCTCGCTCTCAAGTAAAACAGATAAGAACCTTGAATTCATTCAACCGCATTTGAGATGTCAGTAGTTCCTGTGATAGCGTGATATTTTATCCACACTTCACAGGGGAAGGTGTGAAATATTAATGAAGTCAAACGAATGCCATAAATTCCCAAATAATAGCCTGTTTCATGTTTAGATACTGTGTACTTTCTGAAACAATACCTAAACAGAATACTGTAGATAACCTGCAGTTTCTATACAAGTGTACTTTGTCATAGCAATATATCCAGTTTTAAATGTTACAAATGTAACACTTTAATCTTGATTCTAAGATGCAACATTGGAAGATGGTCAGCTCACTGAATAAGATGTTTTCAAATCTAGAATATATTTACTGTGTCCAAATTCAGACGCTCAGTCCTCCGAAGGCTGAATTTGTCGGCTGCTTAGGTCAAAACGAGGCTGTGAAGGTTGTCCAAACTCGAAGACTCCTCCGATGCGTCTGACAAATGTGTCCTCCTTTTCCCCCGATTTGAGGGACAGGTCCGATGGATCCTTCTCGGCCCACCATATCCCATGAGGCATTTTTTTTTACCTGTTCGCAATTGCAGACAAAGAGAAAGAAAGATGTACGGCTGCAACAACGAATCGATAAAAATCAACGATTCAAAGCGTTGGCAACTAATTTCTTTATTGATTCATTGTGTCGCGCGACTTATGCTTCCCTCGCCATGTCGCGGAGCGTTGTCAATGCTGGCTGACCTAAATAAAGTTTAGGAAGAAAAAAAACTCTACCTGTAAAGATCCGCCCTTTGAGACTCTCGAGCGAAAAGAAGAGACTTTGAACTTTAAGTTTTTCAGTGTGTAGGATTTTGTCAATTCTTTTAACCAAAATTGAGATAATCACTAATGACAATAATAAAA
>NW_013952530.1:79999-90261 GCF_001266775.1 Austrofundulus limnaeus | reverse complement strand
AAGCTGCTGGTAGACATCGCGGTTGGAATTATCAAAGTTTTTTGACACCTGAGAGACACCGTAGCAACTCCTTTGTAATGCTAATATGCTGATATTTTGCTAATTTTAATCTATTTTGCTTCGTTTTAGTGTTTTTCACAGTTGGCAACTGGACATACGCCGGGGTGAGGGCGGGAAATAAGCAGAAGACTAAACCGTTCAAATTTACAGTCACTTTTTTCCGGTCTTCACAATCGTCCACCTAGACCAGGTCCTTCAAAGGACCCAGTGCCTGAATTTGGACACGGCCACTATTTTTGTACTTTAAATACGATACAAACAAACAAAATTGGGGTTCTCTTGGCCAGAGTGAGTGAAAAAAATAAGATGTGATTTGCAGTTTAAATAGATCCTAAAATCATAAAGTGAAAAAAAAAACATCATAGACATAAATAACCATAATTTTGAATGGAATAATTGTTGTGCAGATTTAAAGTGCACTCTGTGTGAAATAAATTGTAAAAAGAAACAAAAACAGAAAACCTTTTGAGCTTACAGATACTTTAAATACCCAAATTGGTGCTCTCAAGCACAGAATAAATGATCATTTTTAATAAGTCCTATTCAGTGGTAAAACTGGTGCTTAGAYGAAAAACCTGAACTGGAAAAAAATAAAAACAAGTAGTGCAGAACATGTTCCGTTCTGATCTAGTTTCTCACATCCTACTTGAGCTAAGAKCTCTAAGAGTACAGCAGCTCACTTATGATCCAATCCTAGTCAGAGAATACAAAAATATTCCTCACTATCCATCATCCCATTTAATCCTTGTCTTCATCCTCTTTTGGCTGCCAAGATCCTCATTCAGTGAAACAGACTCTAATTCTAAAGTATCTATCAGCTGTCTCCTCCATGGTTAGTCACAGTGAGTCAGCCGCTTTCATCAGGCTCCCTGAGCAATCCAGCTCCCCAGCTCCTCCTCATCACTCCTACCCTTCCACCAGCACCTGATGCCCCCTGGGGGAATCGTGTCAATCCTGAGCCTGTAGGGGGAGGACTGACATGGGCCCCGAAGGACAGCCTGCTCCCCTTTGCTCCTGCTCAGTGAAGGATGAAATTAGCCTGCGATGGACCGTCCATACCAGTGGGTCACTTCAGCCATGCTTTACCAGCACCTTACCRTAAACACCACCACTACAAACTTCTTTCCACAGCCTCAGTCTCCTTACTGCCTTATAACCTCAGACTAACCTCACATTCATTATGACTTTCTGTCCCACGGCTTAAATCCATTCAACCCCCCAGCATGGGCTATAAAAGATGTTGCACAATGGTTGGAAATGGTATTATGTTAGGAAGAATGCTGCGTTATCTGAAGATAAAGTTTAGTGTGCTGCTGTCTGATTGTTCTTAATCAATGGGCCTCATGCAAGAACCGTTCTTACGCACAGATTTGTTCTTAAATTGTGCGTACGAGGGGGGGGGGCATACGGTGCACGACGGTGTGTCTTCTGAATAAATGAAAATGATTTAACACAGTTGTTTATAATTTTAGCAGCTCTTTTTATTCCACAGCTGACCTGCTAAAAATGACAGATTTTCTTTTCTGGATCTCTGACAGACGGACTTCAATCTCTGAACTCGTAAAGTTCTTCTTTTTAGTTTTCGCTGTCATTTTCATGAATGGACACTTCCTGATATCTGAGGCAGGAAACATAGCCTTATATGGTGTTGTTGGGGTGGTAATTATGCTAATCTCCTCTCGCGTGCACGAGCAGCTGGATACGAACAGGTGGAATTTACGCAGCTCATTTACACACTTTTCAGGAAGATAGAAGAGTTTGTTGAATCTGACGTGACATGTTCGTACGAGCTCTTTGTACGAACAAAAGTAAGAGAAATTTTGGATAAGAATACGAACATGTTTTTGCATGAGGCCCAATGTTCTTGTTACTATGTGAATGTGTTTATGTGGAAAAGTTTGAAAAACATTCAATGGGCAATCATTTGGCTATTAGCCTAGTCTAGACTAAGACGTTTGCCTCTTTCCGTATTAATTTCCTTTATTTTGGACAGGTTAGTCCTGTTGAAATACAGTTGTCCCATTTGCAAGAGTTATACAGAAATAAAACAGTAGGGGAGACCGGGGACAGTAACAACAAGGGACGGTTGCAACACGTCATTTTTCTCCGAACAGAAACAAGCTAGAGTGATGACACTCACACTGTACATGCTCAGTTAGATGTCCCAGCTTGCAAAGAAAAAGTAAGCAGATTCAAAAACTGCTCCAGGATTTATATGAAAAGAAAAAAAATGTTTTTGAGGAACCAAAGTATATATTTTTTTGCCCAGCTTTATTTTTGTTATACTGTTGTCACTGTTTTTGTGATCCAGCTCAAACTTATATGGTTTAAACAAGTGATATGTTGACTTTTAACTAATACAGTATAGTTAACACGTATTCAGATCAGCTTATTTAGCTAACACATGAGGTTTTATCATGGTTGACAGGAAGGGCTGTTGCAACTGTCCTCATGTGTTAAATCCATATAAAAACAGAGCACATACAGATGATATCAAGATGTTGAAATTAAGTTTATACTTAAAAGGGTATTGGGTATTCATGACAATTTTATAGTTTAAAACTTATAAGTGTTTAAGATGTATTTTCTGCAGTTGTTTTCAACAATGGTTTTAAAATCCCAGTTTGTTTCAATGTAAATGTTGCATAATGTAGGCGCACAGTGACAATAGGTAAAACAAAAGTTAATTGCCTCACAAATTGTTCTGTGATTCTTGTCTCTAAAAGCCAACTGTATTTTATATCAATTAGAGTCTTTGACATCTGTATATAAGGTCATCAAGGCAAATCTATATTCATCATTTGATCAAAAATAATGAATAAATAACATTGTAATATTATTAAGACTTACAGTTTTATAAATTTTGCAATAATATAAATATAAAAATAATAAAACTTCTATTTGAATCAACAACAGTGAAATATATTGTATTAATAATATGTTGCAACCACCCCCAAACAATGTTGCAACAGTCCCCAGCACCGGGGTCAGTTGCAACATCTGACGTTTCATTTTCAAATGCAAATTGTGAAGAATGTACATTCTTTAATCACCTATAAATGGTTTTGACTATTAACAGACAGATTTGGCTTGTCTAATTCAAATCATCTCTGAGGAACAGAGTCAAATGTAAAAAAGTGTTGCAACTGTCCCTGGTCTCCCCTAAAATCAATACAACCAATAAAATACATTAATGCAAAATAAACATATCAACAAAAGTACACCTACCCACCTTTAAAAGTAACTTAAATCAAACATATGTTTGCACTCTATGGTTACAGTTACACTGCAGATCTTAATGTTCAATTATGGTTTTTTGCAAAAATCCAATTTTTTTTGTGAGTGAGCGTTCACCTTARATTTTAAATGGAACCTCACTAAAACTCCAGTGGGAACTCTTCACGACACTGATGTAATCCAAATGCAAAGAAGGTGACGTGACGTCACATTCAGCTTGAAATTTACAGAATTAGCTAAAAATGGATGCTACATGTTAGCATATCGATTCTGGGGTTGTTGTGCAGTCAGAGCCGGTTAAATAATTACCTGACCTGCTGGTTTAGTTCACATTTTAACTYGCCTCTGAMCGGATGCTCCGGTGCAACATTTTATATTTGGAAAGAAGCAACGTGCTAAAAGAAAAGTATTGATCAAGCAGCTTTAGCCTCAATATGGTCTCTGACCAACTTTGGACGTTATAAAGTGTTTGTCGATTCAATATGTTTTCAACACTCTGCAGGCTAACATTCATTGAATGTCCTTATATTTCTACAGTTTATTAGATGTGTCCCACAACTGAGTTCCTGATTAGCTTTTTTTTTCCTTTTCACCAAAAATCTTTGAAATTTGACGCAAAGTTAGTTAAAGTTTGTGTAAGACTGGGAGTCAAACTGGAAACCATAATTTATGCAACAACAGCTTCCTCATGTCTGCGTATCATTTTTGTTGCAGATGAATCCCAAAATAGCTCCATCGTGTAAGCCCATTCAGACCCCCCCCCAAAAAAAAAAAAAAAAACCACACACAAGTGCAGCCTTTCATGAACACTGGTGCCAGAAGTCCCCAAAGTTAACGGTGCAATTACCGTGAGTGTCTATTAAAGAGGGCATAAAGGACGGGTGAGTGTGATTCAGCACTACATCAGACACATAAAGGAACCAAGAATCGGGGAAAAAAAGAGGTGTGAATTCCCCTTCTTAGAGCAAAGGAGGACAATTATGCAAGGTTTTTAAAGGATGAGATAAGAGCTTGCCTTTARAGTCCATTTACTCCAGAATGAGTGCTGGATTAGTTAGACAAGAGGAGAGTTTGTTGTATGATCGAAGGCTGGAGCTAAATGACTGTCATTTGCTCTTCATTGGAGAATCAACTCCCCTGTGTAACTAATTACTGCTGAYATTTCAGATTGCTGCAAGTGTTTTCTTTTCTTTTCCTCTGTTTGAGAATGTCAAATAGCATGTGTTTTAAAAAAAMMAACAACTTAYACAAAGTTTTTATTTATTTTTAAGAACTCCCTGAAACATGCACTCATAATACACAATTAATGGCAATAAATGGATTAAGATCAGGGGAAACCGTTGGCTAAGGTAAGCCAAAGAAAACGACTTCCATCCTCACCTGCATGTGGTTAAACGGTCCACAAGACAAGCTGCTGTTGTCACTTTCAATGGACGTCACAGTAAAAATGCCACCTTTCAGAGCCAATTCCCTTAAAATGTCAGGGCCATCCTCAAGAGCCTTAAAGGAAGGCATCTTTTTAAAAGCAATATCGGCGGTAAACATATAAGGCAGAAGCTGTCTGTCTGCTTCTGCCATCAGAACGTGAAGGAGGATAATAATCACTGTGCAAAAACGGTGCTGGCAAGGCGTGAACTTCACCTTATGTTCTCCTTCCAGGAAGTTGAATCTGACTAAAATGCACCTATTTTCACTCAAATAAAAGACGAAGCTGTGATTATCCCCCTTTTTTTCCTCCATTAATGCATTTCTGAACGTTGATACTAATCACTTTTCCTACTATTTCAAATAAAAACTTTATAAATGTGTATGACATTTAAGTCTCTTTCTAAACTGACATCGTGTCCACTTTGTCTTGGACCTCAAAACGATTAGCTGGTTAAACCACTAGAAGCTCTGCTGCTGTAGAGACGGTGGTGACATGTGTCATCACAGACAAGAGCCGATCTCTGAGTAAATCTTTGTTTCAAGACCTTCATTCTAAATTTAATCTGACTGCTAACTCAGAAAGAAGCAACCTTTTCCTTACAAGAAAATCAAACTGACAAATTATGTAGTAGTGAAAATAAACCGACTTTGGTAAACGATGTTTAAAAGGGACATATCATGCAAAATCCACATTTTAAGTCATTMAAYGCATTGTGTTGTGTACTTGAAGTCTCTGTGAGTGCAGAAAAGTTTAATTTAGTCTCTCCCGTTGCTGCATACACATTTTTATATTCTATCCGGGTTATATTTTTCAACCCATTTAGTTTTCTCCATTTTATGAGGTTTTCTGAACTATTACATCACAGAATTTGCAACAGACCAGCCAAATAGGGTGGTCTTCCTCTCTGGGTCGGACTCTGGCTCCAACATTTAAGGCTGGATGGACAGGTCYTCAGTCTTCAGTTGTWGACACTGTTTATTTAATTTGTARATAAAATGTGTCTGAATCACTATAGTCTCCTCAACTGTAATTTCCCTTTGGGATCAATAAAGTAAGTTTTAATTGAATTGAATGGAATTGAGACAGCCTCAAAACGAGTTGATCTGAGACACATCTCAGAAAATGACTGAAAGAGGGGCTTGTGGAGTTACAATAAGGAGGAGTTCAAATCAAAGCATTGCAGTTCCACATATATACCCTAACTGAATGATTTAAATGAAGAAAAGAAGGATTTAAAAGCAGGATATGTCTACTTTAATTGCATATTTATGACCTAATCCCCAACCCAAGTGATACACTGATGGAAAAACAAACAAAAATTGTATCCGACTTGTTTCTGTACAATCTTTTACAACTCTATTGGTCATTGTTCTCATTTGTCTATGATTTTATGAATCACGCACACACACACACACACACACACACACACACACACACACACACACAGGTTTGTGATTTATACCCCGTGGGAACCGTGGATTGACTTCCATTCATTTTCTGGTATTTTTATGTCCTAATCCTGACCATTTACCCCAGAATTAACCTCACAGGTACCTACCTGACCCTAAAACTAACCTAAACTCAATTCACACTTTGGTCCTAAACCCAACCCCCCACCAGAAATTATCATCCATACGCATGGGCATGGGGACCGACGCCAATAGTGGCAGGTCACTAAAAAAAATAGACATGGCCTCCACACCAAAAATGAAGGGTTCTTTTAGCCCACAAATACATATTGGTAAGCAATGATGTCAGGTGTTTCAGTGTCCACTTAACTAAAACAGCCCCACTTTTTGTCCATATCAGACCTTTTAAATGCCCGTGTTTRCCAGTGAGAAGCCGGTGAGGGATTGTCTCATCGTTGCAGCAGTCGCTCTAATGGTGGATTGTGAAAGAGACTGCTGACAACTGCAGCAGTTAGGGTGATGAGGCCGAAGGGAGGGATGACAAGACCTGCAGAACAAGGGGAAAGGGGGGGGGGGGGCTTTGCAGACTATGGCAAACATATAAAGGGGAAAATAAAGAGAAGTGGAGAAAAGGGGGAAATTTCTCACTATTATGTATTTCACGCTAGACTGAGCATTTGACATATCCAATTTCTAACCTGAGACACTTACTGTGTTTTTGTGTAACTCAAAGGGGTTATAGGGAAGGTTATGGCAGTACAGATTTCTGAGTGTGTGTATTTGTCTGTGCTCACAGTAGTGAAGTTGAAGCCAGAGCTTTTTTTGTATTGAATATGTTGTTTAAATATGCTTTCAGAATCTAAATGCAGCTATCTCACTGAAGGGTTGTTTATCTCCTAATGTAGCTCTTTAAATATTTGTGTGTTTGTGCAGAAAAGAAATGATCCCTTCACATTTGTTACTGTCTGGGGAGAACCTTTTCATTGCCCTCATGCATGCGCACGTGCACGCTCGCACTCCCCCTCCAACCTCTCCCGAGGCACTTTAGGACTTTCATCACCATTATAAGCTCCTAAAAGCCACCCTGACACGTGGACTATTGTTGTCATTCGAAGACAGTTTTTTATTTTTCAAATTAAGCATTAATTATTTACGTTWGTTATTTTAAGTCACGTCTATTTAATCTACACACATTTTATTTTTTAAAAAGTTGCTCAATTTGATTTCTCCTGCCTAAAATTTGTCACTTTGTATGAATTTATACCCCTTTTTTTTTTCGCTATTCAGATGTTTTATTTTATTTTCCTGCCTTGGATTCATCCACTTCCCTAAAGCTGACCTGGTAGCTCACCAATCTCATTGTCATAATTACCATCATCACAATCATTATTATCTTAATTGGCCTTATCTCCTCGTTAGCTGCTCGTTAGCTAATTGACTCGGAGAATATCCCTGCAAAAGCTTTGCAGGGCAACACAAAAGGCAACAGACGGAGATAAAGGAGAGACATCTGCCTGTTGAGAGAAGAGGAAAAACTGCGACAAGCCTCTGCTCATCTGTCACAGTAATGACTGTCTCAACAACTGTACACAATTATGCGAGGGGGGAAAATAACTAATGCAGCAGCCACCATGCTAGTTACACACAGGGACTCACATTTTCCTGGTTACACTTACAATAAATGCACATGGAGATGCAGACAGCCAAGGGAACACAAGTATAGAATTWAAAAAGGTCCAAATTATACACACACTATTGAGCTTCAGTGTGTTGAAAAGCCAATTACAGGACAGTTTAAGGCCTGGAATGAAATACTGTAATTACATTGCACTGATCTGTGTAAAAAGTAGAGGGTGGAATAGCACAAATATTCAAGTTATCATCTATTCAAGCTCATTAGAGTTCTCGGTTATCCATTTCAAATAGTGTCTAAACGATACAAGAAGGAGCGAACTAATTTTACGCTGGGAATACTTCGGCTTTTCAGAAATCAAAATTTAAATATTGCTCTTTTTTCAGTGTCTCCTAAAAAAAGAAAGAAAATTCTTGAAGCCGTTATTTTTCCAAAACAAAATCTCTTTTTGCGAATTGTCTCCCTTTTCTTTTTTCTTCTGTTGTTGACACTTCTTTGCTGCTTAATCATTTGTTTCTTTTTTCTCTCATGTTCTCCTATTTTCCTCTAATTATCCCTGCTTTCCCTTTATCTCCTCTTTACATTTTGGCACTGTATTAATCTTTCTTTCTGTCACTGTGTATTGCTTTTGGGTTGCAGACTCAGTTGGTGTCACTGGTAATAGGGTCTCATGGGACTTTTGTACACTATAGCTGTATTCTGAGAACAGTCTAAATAATTCGAAGAAATGGGATATTATCTTATGCTATTTTTAWAAAAAGKGTGTGCGTGTGTGTGTGCACAGTTGCATGAATGCAATAAGAAAGGCTGAATCATAATATATGACCTTTTACCAACACAAGTGTGGGTAAAGACTTCTGAAAGATTTGTGTACAAAGTCATTCAGTCTATGCCAACACATACAATGTTTCTGAAACTGATCTCATTAACTTGTATCACAGATAACACACATTTCTGAATTGTCAATACACAAACAAAAAAGGTCACTTACTATAAAACATACTCTTTTAATTTAGACTGAGCCTAGCGGGGAAGAGATAACAGAGTTACTGTTTAATTAATGGTAATGAGAGAGCTCACTACCTTGCAAAAGCTGGCAGTCAGGTCCACTTCAATGGACCAGAGCCTGTTGTAGGTATCTCAACAACAGTCTGTAGGACTGCACTGCAGGCCTGGATCAGATGTCAACACTCAATCCACTGGAGGGAGTTGAAGGACTRTAGACAAGCATGGGAACTGATAAAYGGCCCAAATCTTAGGTTTGGAAAAGCTCTCAGTAGCCGTGTTTCCATCCAATTTTAATTTGAATTWTGAGTGAGTTTTTAAAATTTYGCAAAAGGGAAAAAAAAAATTAAGAAATGCGAATCAGACMTGTTCCCTTCAATGGGCTTGAAGCAAATCAATTACGTCAGACACATGCTTGTGGTAAACAGGAAGTGAAAGTCACATCTCAGGACAATGGAGAGAAGTTATCAGGAACGTGTTGCTACTATCAGGAAAGTTGTAATTATTCTGTCATATCAGCTGGTTCTGGTGATGTTACATGCTGCCTGGAGGCATATAGAAAAAAATGCAATTCTCTTCACATTACGGGAATAACTGAGAAGACGCGACAGCAGGAGGAGGGTCCTGCTGCCAGTAGTGGCTGAAGTCGCTCTGGGATCGGTACCGGTACCAGACAGAGAGAAAAGTTGATCAACCATGTGAGGTAAATGTTTGCTATGTCAGAACTTATTCGGCAAACATGTTTCCATCTCTCCTTTTGTGCATTAACTCTTTAAAAAAAACCCACCTCAAGAGAGCGTATCAACTTTTTTGCAAATTTGAGTAAGTTTTTTTTGAATCATGCTGTTTCCATTCACCATTTCTGATGAGATACTTCAAAATGCGCATTGAAAAATGTTGATGGAAACATATTGCCCTAACGAGGAAAACTCTACGTAAACTGGTTGGAGTCCTAACTAGGGTTGGGTACAGAAACTCGGTTCCAGTATGGCACCGGGGCGAACATCCACAGTAGTACACAGACCGAAACACAACTCTAACTTTGGTGCTTTATTTCGGTGCCTCAAAGAAAGCTGTTAATTTGTACCCTCTGGTGTTCACTGTTAACAGTGACAGCCTCGGCACACAATCTCCACGGATGCGGTTCGGCTCAGCTCGGTCTCGGCCCAATGCGTCTCCAAGCGTGCTCCACAGCCACGGTGTCTCAGAACCTCCTCTCCGGTGGTTCGGGTAGAAGCGAGTACAGCACGCTTATGATTTTAACGTCAGCAGAATTCTGCTCGTGGATTAACTCTTGGATTGTCTGACAGCAAATTTCCTCCTGGAGAGATCCGTTTTCGTTTAGGAATACGAGCAGGCTACCCGCCCATGGTTACACAAGCACTTAGTTAAACAACCTCCTCTCCGGTGGTTCTGGTAGAAGCGAGTACAGCAGCTATGATTTTAACGTCAGCAGAATTCTGCTCGTGGATTAACTCTTGGATTGTCT
>NW_013952530.1:75355-79857 GCF_001266775.1 Austrofundulus limnaeus | reverse complement strand
ACGAAGAAATGCAAATCAGACGTGTTCCCATCAACTGGCTTGAAGCGAATCAGTTACGTCAGACGCATGGTTGTAGTAAACAAGAAGTAAAAGTTGCATCTCAGGACAATGGAGAGAAGTTATCAGGAACGTGTTGCTACTATCAGGAAAGTTGTAATTATTCTGTCATATCAGCTGGTTCTGATGATGTTACATGCTGCCTGGAGGCATAGAGAAAAAAAATGCAATTCTCTTCACATTACGGGAATAACTGAGAAGACGCCAACAGCAGGAGGAGGGTCCTGCTGCCAGTAGTGGCTGAAGTAGCTCTGGGATCGGTACCGGTACCAGACAGAGAGAAAAGTTGATCAACCATGTGAAGTAAATGTTTGCTATGTCAGAACTTATTCGGCAAACATGTTTCCATCTCTCCTTTTGTGCATTAACTCTTTAAAAAAAACACCTCAAGTGAGTGTATCAACCTTTTTGCGAATTTGAGTAAGTTTTTTTGAATCATGCTGTTTCCATTCACCATTTCTGATTCGATACTTCAAAATGCGCATTGAAAAACATTGATGGAAACATATTGCCCCAACGAGGAAAACTATAAGTACACTGGTTGAAGTCCTAACTAGGGTTGGGTGCCGAAACTCAGTTCCAGTATGGCACTGGGGCGAACATCCACAGTTCATAGACCGAAACACAACTCTAACTTTGGTGCTTCATTTCGGTGCCTCAAAGAAAGCTCTTAATTTGCACCCTCTGGTGTTCACTGTTAACAGTGACAGCCTCGGCACACAATCTCCACGGACACGGTTCGGCTCGGCTCGGTCTCGGCCCATTGTGTCTCCAAGCGCGCTTCACAGCCGCGCTGTCTCAGAACCTCCTCTCCGGTGGTTCGGGTAGAAGCGAGTACAGCATGCTTATGATTTTAACGTCAGCAGAATTCTGCTCGTGGATTAACTCTTGGATTGTCTGACAGCAAATTTCCTCCTGGAGAGATCTGTTTTTGTTTAGGAATACGAGCGGGCTACGCAATCCAACGACATGTGAAATAACTGCCTTTTTGGGAAAGGCAGAACTTGTAAACACTTCCTGGAGAGAGGTGAAGGAGACAAAGCTGAGCAGTCCACGGGAGGTTTCCAACAAACTGGCCGCCCATGGTTACACAAGCACTTAGTTAAACAACACCATGAAAATAAATAAACAAATAAATAAATAAATAAATAAAAAAGTGAAGTCTGAAAAGTAAGACCACAGTGGCTTTTTTATTTTATTTTATTATTCTTTTTAACACAACAGCTGAAGCCGCTGCAGAGGGTCCCCACATTATCACACCCACAGAGTGAGGGACACACTGCGTGGAGACACACGGACACTGAGCAGAACCGACCCGACCGAAAGTGAATCCAGTAGAACAGAGTTCATGGAGAGGGGCTGAACAGGTGCCGCTGCAGTGAACATTTATATATTATACTGAATATTATAGTTGAGATGTCGAAAGCAAAACGGTCCAAAGTGTGGTATCACTTTACAAAGTAAGATGCAGAAACTTCAACCTACAACAAATGCTTTAAAAATATTTGGTGCAAAGACAAACTATTAATGGTTTTAAGTTAATTTGTTGGTCAATTTCAAGTTTTAGTTTGACTCAGAAATAGTCATTGCTTCATAAACCTCTGTGAGAGTGTGTGTGTTTTATTTATTTATTTTTAAAGTAACGATTTAAATACAGTTTAGGAACCGGTACTGTTTTGAAAGTATCGATTTAGTACTGGTATCGAAATAAACCCTTTCAATACCCAACCCTAGTCCTAACTTGGCACAATCTGCTCAACCACCACAAAATGGTGATATGACTCCATGACAATGGTCTGTGTGATGTCTGTGGCATTGAATTAGAGACCTCTTCGCACTACTTAGGCCACTGTCTGGCTCTGAGTGGTCAAAGGAAAATAATTCTTGGGGATCCCTTCATCGATCCTGAGAAGCTCAGAACAATGTGTGCTACTAACTTGGTGTCCACCTGAGGGATGCAAAGCTTTAATTCAAAGCTCAGTGTCTCTTTGGGGAGATTAATGGGCCCACTTGCGAGGCCCCTGCTCACATGGGTCACTCATTCCCATTCACCAACACCAATAGATTGAGCCTTAAACTAGGACAGTGGTAATATTTCTTCTTTTTTTTTTCATTCTTGCAGATGGCAGAACTGCTTAAAGTGTGACAGATTCACAAGACCTATTGACACCAAACTAAAATATCAGYTTATTAGTTACCATGGGTAATTTGTAAAACAGGTTCAAATCATACTAAACTAGTTAAACAGTATTAGATCATTCAGTTGGTTGWTTCATTGGACATTAGGAGTTTAACTCAGCTCAAAGGAGTTGCTCATGATTTTCCACTGCTGGTTTTTCAGCTACTGCTAGCTTACAACTGTCCAAATTATGGGCTGGTTTCAACAGGACTAGAGTCTCCACCTACAGCCAATATCAACACTTGTTATAATTTTGTTTAGCTTTTTATTTCTTTTAACTGCGCAACATCTAAGAATTGTCCAGTTTTAGACTTAATCTAACAAGTTATCAGGAGATTCTCCTTGTACTTTCTCTTCGTCAATCATCCTATGCGCCTTTGCTGTGTTTGTCTTTATTATTGGAAAGAACCARATAAATCCAACAGTCAACTGGGACAAAATCACAATGTAAACAAAATGTCTATGTGTGTTTGCATGTACTGTACMAGCCAAGCATTTAGAAACATACATTCATTCAAACTGGGTAAATACRTTTTTTTACTCTATTTTCTTTCTGAATAGTTAAAATGTGATTAGGTAGAATTTCGTAAAAAGTAAATTGTGCAACTTTCTGACATTTTACTGCATTGCAAGTCAGTTTCATTCAAAGTGGGAGAGCAAACTGCTTTGCAAAGCATTGAGAATTGGAAAGAGACATTAATTTGGTATCATCATTTGAAATGTCAACAGGTAAAATTGTTTTGCGGGAATTCTGCTTTCTCTGCAGACTTACATACAACAAAGGACAAGAAAAGAGGAGCAAGAGAAAAGGTTTTAAATTACCAAATTATTTTAGCTGAAAAATAAAATCCCCCATGGGCTCAGGAGCCTAACAGGGATGACTATGTTACAATCCTACTGTGTCTGAAAAGGGTCAAAAATCTTGAGGGTCAGGTGGGTTTTATCACGCCAAATGTCTTATCTGACATTTGTCACAAGGACAAGCCAGAAAAGATAATTCGAATGAGGTGCTCTTTCAAATATTTTTTGGTCACTGTTTCTTTACACACATACACACATGCATGCAGACACACATCTTGTGTACTTTTATCTTAACACACAGTGTGTGCCTAAGTTTGTCTGCAAGCCTTTGCCTTTACATCTTTCAATATCTTATCTTCAAGCTAAACACCCACGGTTGGCATTTTAGGACGACACGTACCGACAGTGCATACACAGATAACCACCGATACAACTTTCTGTGACACACAATGGCCCACACACAAGCTGTGAGTGTGTGCATGTGTGAATGTGGGCGAATAAAAGGATGCTTGTTTGTTGTGCTCGTTGTGATGTGTGGAGTGATGCTTGTTGGTCGGTTTGCATCTCTGAGAAGAGAGAGTTTGTGCGCTTGCCCACTGTATGTGAGTCACTGTGTTGATGCGTACATGTGTGTTTCTTCCGTGTGTTTGACTGGTGCTAGCGATGGTACGCACTGATTATACAGTAATGTCAGGAAGCCAGCAGGCAGCCTGGTTTTAGGCACAGTAGGAGGTTGCACCATCATCGCCATTATACCCGCCTCGGTTTCACGCTGAGAAATATGCCAGCYTGGACAAAAGGGTGTCTTTTCAACATTTCATTTCATTCTGGTCAGACCTCAGACTGGCTGTAAATAGCATGCTGTTTCAGTTTAATTGCTGGGTTGAGCTGCAGATAAAACCCTTTACCATGAAGTGCTGGTCATTTTGCAGGAACTCTGTTAAACACAATTTTGTGTTAACTGACACAAGCTAAAAGGGAGATTTTTCCCCCCTCTCAGAAATCAAATAACAACACTTTGCCCTTTTGTATTTTTTCTAGCCTTGCAGAAAGCTTCAATTTCTTTTTATGAAATGTTTTGTTTCCAGTTATAGTGGCCTTGAAAGCTCAACCGAAAGGAAGACAAGCAATTGTCGAAAACATCTCGGCATCAAGCAAAAGACGCTGCAAACCCAGATAAATTTTACTCACTAAATACAATCAACGGGACGAGATAATTCCTGAAGCTGAAAGTGATAGAAAATAAATGAATTACTGTTACAGGGATCATTTACTATTACTGTCAGTAGACCTTAAAGATTGATTTGATTTGATTTATTTAACAGGAAAAGATTATTAAAAATCAAGCCTGACTCAGCATAATTGCTGTTTTACAGCAGGTTCCTGTTCTGCAGCACATAAGTCAGAATTACAGCATCACAATCACATCATTATTACTACACCATAGACACAAAGACATACAAGC
>NW_013952530.1:66888-74592 GCF_001266775.1 Austrofundulus limnaeus | reverse complement strand
GTTAGTAGGTTTGTTTATAGTTATTATTTCCATGTTTAACAGAGTTATTAGCAAGTTTGCAAATGTAAGCAAATAATATATTGGGTCACGAGTGTCTGCAACTGTTATTTTCTGGGCCGGAAGCAAACAAGTTAGAAACCCCACTGATCTAGTGGATAAGTGACACGCATACTGTATGAACATATCTGATAGCTTTCACCCTCAGCTGTTGACAATAATGTTGATCAATAATATTTAAAAAACTAAATTAGTGCTTATAAATTTGGCCCATAAATTTAGCAAGTGCTAATCCATTAATGAATTCAGAAAATTAGCAAAGGATGTATTGTTTTGTTGTATGTAATGTGTTTTGTTTTTTAAAATGAAATGAATACTATAATAATAAAATTAGTTCCCCTATTAGTGCTTTAGTGGAATTGTGCCCACCAGTGCTGCCCCTAAAATGTACCTTGTGTTAATTTAAAAATAGATACTTTGCCAACTTGTGTTTAAATAAATCGGTTCATTCTTTGCTTTTAGAGTTTTTAGTATAGGATTAGGATTAATGTATGTGTTGTGATGTTCTATCAGGCTCTGACATACCCACATGATGTAAAGCGAATCTTTTACAAAGAAGAAAAACTACAAAAAAAGAGCAAAGTTGAGGTGCTCGTCTCTGACACGTAAACTGAAATTAACCATTGTTGAAGGGCCGTGTTTGTGGTTGAGCAGTCTAACAGCTTCCACGACAGGGACCTTAATGAGCTCTGCGCTACATAGCATCTTTGTTCTGCCATTCTTTTTTTCACCCTCACTGATTCTTCATTAAAGCAGTCTATATAACTGAATGCGCAGCGAGAGGAGATCAACCTTCGTCCTGTTTCCACTATTTGTCATTTTCCGCTCCATTGCCTCGGCCATACCTCCTCCGTAGGACTTTGCTTTTTTTGAAGGAGGAAATGAAGGGCTCGGCTGCTTTCAGGCAATTAGGCTTCTAAGCTGTGCATTTTCAAATGGAAGTGAAACTTTTTTTTTCRCCTTAAAAGGAGTTTGTTTTCACACTTACTTTTCTTTGMGAAAACTAAATTTGAAAGACCAAAGGGCGTCCAGCAGCATGAGCAGACACAGGCAGACTCTGAAAATTTTTTCCGCTTAATGTTTTGAGCCACAGAGATGGGCAGAGTGGGGGTTAGAGAGGAACAGAGAGCAGGGTAGCAGAGGCTGGCAGAACAGAGAAGACCGCTGTAGCCGGTCATTAATAGTCAACCAGGATATATTGCAGTGGGATTTCAGACCATCGAGGCAGCTTGATAATTCAATCTGTCAAGCGCTCGCTACAAGCTAGGCCAATTAACTGGAGAGGAGGCAGGTCTGACCCTAACATCCTCCCCCCCTCCCTCCCTTCTTCCCTCATCCCTTCTCTGTTTGTAACATCCCTGGCGTGTGTTAAAACAACATCTATGCCAGTTAAACTGTCACTCATGCTGAGGTCAGAGGAGAGAAAACTGAGGGTTGATCAGMGGTTGTAGAGCTATTTCATTTTATTGCTACGGTGTCCGCTCTAATAAGCGGGGAGAATGCACYGGTTATGGACAGATGGCCAAACAACAACTGCTGCTAATTGACAGCTAAGTGCGTGTGCTTGACAGTTGTGCAAGCAGTTTCACTAAGGAAACCTGAGTGTGATTTCTTTTCTTTTTTTCTCTCTGTTGATTTGTATACTTAAAATTTTCACTCTGTTCTATTGTTTTTGTCGCTACACCTGTTTCCTCTCACCTCCCTCTGCAAACGAGGAATATGATGAATGGAAAGTTTTCTCCCCACCTCGTCCTGCATTCGATGGTCTCTCCAACACTTCTGACTAGATACTGCATAGTGGTAACATAATGACCCCCGCACGCACAAATGCACCAGAACTCAGAAGTCTTTATACCTAATAAATGTCATGCTATAGGAGCATCCCAAAATTGTAGTGGTTTGGATGGGGGTCTTTTTTGAGGGGGGGTGGTTGGACCTGATGGATAGCACCTCATCAGAGCTAAACAACAAAAAAGATCTGAAGCTCTTATGTTTCATAGTTTTTGAGCTATAACCATTTTTGTTTGTGCAGATACCCCTTTTTCAGATAAATTGGGGGTCGGGGTGGGGGGGCTGATTGGTGGGCCTGATGGATAGAGCTTCATCAGAGCTAAACAACAAAAAAGATCTGAAGCTCTTATGTTTCATAGTTTTTGAGCTATAACCATTTTTGTTTGTGCAGATACCCCTTTTTCAGATAAATTGGGGATCCGGGGAGTGTAAGCACTGATTGGTGAGCCTGGCCTATAGAGCTTCATCAGAGCTAAACAAAAAAATCTGAAGCTCCTGTGAGTTAGAAGCATTTCTGTATGTCCAGACACTCCCTGATTAAATAGAGCCCCCTCCTCAAATATGGGGTCTATCGTAAAACTGTTGGCTGGCGCAGAGTAGGTCAGACTCATCTACAGTCCTGCCAAATTTCATGTTGATCGGTGCAGCTTTTTATGTGCTATGGTTGACCAAATTTCACTGAAAAAATAAAATCAACAACACGGAAACAATGACTCCCGCTTACGTGTCGCGTGCGGTGGGGGGGGGGGGGGGGTCATAAAAATCAGTCATGACTTTTCGGCAAGTTTCAATAAAATTTGTGTGGTTCATGATCATTATTAGTAACAAACTAGCCTGGTAAAAACCAGCCTCTTGTTCTTTGCTTTGCTTCGTAGAGGGTCTGGACTCTCAGCTGTTGAAAAGCGATTGCTTGCTGGAGGCGTGGCCTCTGTTGAAGTTTCATACGATTGGATCTGATTTACCCAGTCGCTAACRGCTGGCCGCAACGTATACAGTGYGACAGATCCACTGTGAARGAGGCTAAGCTAAGAGGCTAACTGGAAATTGTGTRCGCACTGTAAATAACCCTACMGAGAGGAGAGAAGTACCGAACTGAACGAGATGGYGGTAAATGAGTGCTGCAGGCTTTGTGAGACATATTTAATTTARTTCGGAAGTCTTGTYRCTTCATTCACTTCCTCTTCTGCCATTGCTAAACTACAAGCAGACACTGTGCAGAAAATTGACGTTGTCRWMRAAMWWCTYCTTCTGTTTGCTGATTGGCCCAGGTAAAATTCTCCTGAAGAAATCCTAGTATATGGGAGAAATCTCAGATGAAGCAGTGAAACGAAACTAGAACTGAGCAGAACAGCATAGGAAGGCAAGGGCTAGGCTAGTAACAAACAGGCAAAAAAATAAAAAATAAAAAAATCACACACACATGCATGTATAAACAGTCAAGACAGAGCCGGGCAGTCCTAGTCCTTGGTGGCCGCTATACTGCCTGTTTTACTTGTTTCTTTGTACCAACACACCAAAWTCAAATGAATGGGTGATATAGCATCTGCAAAACGTAAAAAACAAAAAAAAATTCAGTCACTGAATCAGATGTTGGTGCAGGGAAATGCGTAACATCCTGGACCACGAGGACCAGGATGCCCCATCACCGAGTCAAGGTAAAGTAAGAGATTAGATTTTTATTATTACTTAAAACCAGGTAACAAAGAAATTTCATCAAATTCAGTTGCTTAGCTCTGCTTCCCTTAACTGACTGGCTTTTACTTTTTACTGTGTTTAAGAATTGTTTACTTAAACAAAAGGTTAGGTATCTTTGAAACAATTTAAAGCTCCCATGTTGCATTTACTGAAATGCTAAAATGTTTTTTTGTTGTTGTTGTTTGAAGTAAGGCAGGACGACTAAAACCACGAGACGTCTAACACGTCTTCTATAATTTGCACAGAACAACATCTGTCAAATGACAATCATTTCTTCAAAGGACAAAAAGGAGAGACGGCGTTCTGAAAGCCAGATTGGATAACACCTACAGAGAAGCATTTTGACTATCAAATGAATGTTAAAAGGCTGTCAGTATCATTAGAATTCTGAATACAGGCCTTCCAATTAGAGGCAATCCTGCTCTGTCAAGCTTTACAGTTTCTGTTGAGCCTCATGCAGGTTTGCTGTGAGTGTGTTTGAGTCTTTGTATATTTAATGTCGCTGCGTGTCACTTGCTTTTTACTGTCTTTTAGCAGCTGCACAGCCATCCATCACGCTTGCGGCAGGGCTAAAAAAAAAAAAGTTGTCTGTGCGCATTGCATAGCTGTGAAATCCAGCACATAATAATATCCGTTTTGAAGACTTGCTTTGATAGCCTCCACCAAAGATGAGCCTCCAGAGAATTATTCAGATACAGCTTTCATGGAAGTGAACTTGAACTTTCTGTGAAGGGGGGGGGGGGGGGGGGGCAAGATGTAAAGTCTTGCATCAAAGGGTCTTGAAGAGAGAGACTCCCACTCTTCCTCCAACCATAAAAAACAGCATATCTAGTTTTGCAGTAACTCTTAGATGAGCCTCCTCCGAGGAGTCCAGAAAGCAGCAGCAGGTGGGGTGGGAGGGTAAAGGATGGAGAACAAGTTAAAGAGCGGGTTAGACAAAAAGGGAGATGTGCGGGAGACTGGAGGCTTGCATCAAAACCCTCCTCTTCACCAGGAGCTACTGCCTCACYGAAGAAGACTTTTTGGGGTTAGTGCAAGAGGGAGCCTTCTTTCCTTTAAATATGTAAACATGCTGTTTCAAAGGATGAAAAGCTGAAGGCCTTTTATCTTAAAGCAAGGCTTTTTAAGGTATACAGTATATGCAGTTGAAACAAGTTCTGTACTGAACGGGGCTGAAAGGACACTCGGTGAGGAAGRAGCCATTACTGCCAAAGCAACATAGAAATGCCAGATTACAGTTTGCAAATGCACACAAGGACAAAGACCCTAATTTCTGGATAATGAAGTTAAATATGGACTGTTTAGATTAAAATTCCATTTGGAGGAAAAAAGGTGAAGGTTGAATCATCCTAGTTGTGTAGTAAGGGTGGTTACTTGTTGGATAAACTGATTATCAAGGCATTTGACACAAGGAGTGGCAGCTGTGGTGGAGTGGTTTGGTGGAGTCATCCCGTAACYGGAAGGTCACTGATTCGATCCCCTATTCCAGCCGTCTCAGTCGTTGTGTCCTTGGGCAAGCCTCTTCACCCGCCTTGCCTACTGATGGTGGTCAGAGGGTCCGGTGGCGCCGGTGCATGGCAGCCTCGCCTCTGTCAGTGTGTCCCAGGGCAGCTGTGGCTACACTGTAGCTTACCATCATCAGTGTATGAATGTGTGTGTGAATGGGTGAATGTCTGTAAGTGTAAAGTGCTTTGGGATCCGGAGGGTCTTGAAAAAGTGCCAAATATCAGGGATTCCACAGTATTTTGTAAAGAACGGTAATGAAATTCATGACCAGAATTAAATTGTGGATGGATTTAATAATTATTTTGTGAATGTTGGCCCAAGTCTTGCTGGAAAAATACCAAAWGTAGATAAAATTGTKWGTCACACAGTTACGGATTGTACCAACAGTATTTTTCTTATTGAAACTCACAAAGAAATATTGAGTATGGTAAAAAAAAWYYTKSYKRMMAAARRWYWAAARRMYKGGKKGRMMWKGRMMWKRWKSYTKKWAAARRWKKWAWKRAWTWMKKTWTTGAACCRTTTACATATATCTGTAATTTATCATTTTCAGYTGACACATTTCCTGACAATATGAAAACAGCCAWGGTATTTCCTCTTTTTAAAAAKGGTGAGAAACGTGTTCAAAAATTACAGACYAATACCCTTGTTACCACAGTTTTCTAAAATTTTAGAGAAATCATTTGTCACCAGATTGGATCAATTTATCGAAAAGCACAATRTTTTAAGTAGTAGTCAGTATGGGTTTAGAGCTAAAAAATTCCACATCAATGGCTCTTATRGAATTAATGGAACAAATAACTGCTATCGATCAAAAACAGTACTGTGTGAGTATTTGTGTAGATTTAAAGAAAGCATTCGACATAAYTGATCACAGTATTCTTCTTGAAAAATTAAGTAAATATGGTATYAGAGGGTYTGCACTACARTGGGTATCTAGTTATTTGAAAGATAGGAAACAGTTTGTACAAATAAAWGGTGTAATATCTAAACTTGGTAATATCACATGTGGAGTCCCTCAAGGCTCTGTACTGGGACCTAAGTTAWTTATTTTATATGTAAATGRMTTAGTAAATGTGTCAGGACTTTTCAAATGTGTTTTATKTGCTGCCGATACAACATTATTTTTTGTTTAGGTAAAGATAAAGAAAAATGGTAAAGATGGTACAGAAAGAATTTGAGAAAATACAAAATTGGTTTCAACAAAACAAATTGTCAAAAACAAATTACATGATATTTAGTAATAGGAAGACARCTGTTGATTTCTCCTTTAAAGTRGRTGGTAYTGAGATCTGTAAAGTCAGTGAGGTGAAATTTCTGGGTGTCATCATTGATGAYAAGCTGACATGGAGACCTCACATWCATTATTTAAGAACAAAAATATCTAAATCTATTGGAGTACTGTATAAAGTCAGGGAGTTATTTAATGACAAGGCTCTGCTTGTGTTGTACAATTCAATAATTGTTCCACATTTAATTTACTGTATTTAAGTCTGTGGTAAAGCTTGCAAAACTATTACAAATCCAATTTTTGTTTTACAAAAAAGAGTCGTAAGAATTATCACTAAAAAAAGATTACAACCATCCATTAAATACATTGTTTTGCAAACTGAAAATTTTGAAATTTGATGATTTGGTTGACATCATATTGAACCCTATAGATTAGGAATGGGATGTCACTCAAGCTCATGTGAGTCAAAGCAGGTGAGCAAATACTTTTGGCAATATAGTGTACTGTATGTTTGAACCTGCCTATGGTTGGCTGCTCCAGTGTGAAAAAGAAGCGTTTAAAAGCACGATTTGTCTCCTTTAAAGCAAGTAATTAAGAAAGAAATGTAAAAATCAGATTTAACTGAATATCATTTACATCATTGAACCATCCTTGAAGGAACAAAGGTAGCCAAATCTTTAACAACAAAGCCTTGAACCTGAGACACAGTGTTGACACAGTTTTCTCACAGTAGCCCGTCAGATGGATACACTACCATTGTTTGATCATGAAAGTTTTATGACATGTTTGCCTTTGCTCTGACTTACAAATCTTGTGAGTGTCAATTAGTGGGAGCAGTTCAAGAATCCCTGCCAGCGAAAAACCAACCTTTGTCTTTTTTTTTTACTCTCACTTCAGAGGGAGGAGGATTAAAAGAAATCACACAAGACAAAAGGGGGAGAGCATGTAGAATTTGCATGGCAAACCCTCCTGACATTTTTGATTTGTTTGTTGTGCAGCAGTGCTGTGAATTGTTCTGTGGCTGTTAAACAAGAACTACGTTTAGCCAACTTTTTATTCTTGTTTAAATGTAAAAGAGAGGTCAAAAAGTGGGGTGACAGTCTCAAAGGCAGTTTATTTATTTATTTATTTTTTGCTATGATTGGAATTTAATGTAACCTATAAAAAGGAGGCTAAAAATTTCTTTTCAAACTAAAAGCTTTGATAACATCACAATCAGTGGGTTAGAGGTAGGGCTGCCACGATTAATCGATCAATCGACGACTAATCGATTATTAAAATAATCGATGACTAATTTAATAATCGATTAATCGTTTTCTTTTTTTGTTGTTTTATACTTTGTTTTTCTCTCCAAACTGCTTTGACACCTTCCACTGCCACATCTGCCTTTCTGTCCTTGACACACATGCACAGTAGTGGTAACTGGG
>NW_013952530.1:55199-61368 GCF_001266775.1 Austrofundulus limnaeus | reverse complement strand
GACACGTCGTTTTACGTGAATACGTCGAAAGAGGAGAATGCAAAGAAAATGGCGACACCCGGTCCGATCAGTACACGTGAAGAAGACCCCGATGACAGAGTTCAGCCAAGGAAACGTCCAAAGACATCGAAAGTGTKGAAGTATTTTAAACCGAAAGAAAAGGGCTTGGTTGGTTGTTGACTCTGTAAAATGGAGTTAGCCTAGCATAGTAGCACTACCGCAATGAACGAACACCTGAAGCGCAATCATCCTGGTGTTCTGCTTGAAGATGAAGGCAGGAGGAAAAGTGCAGAATCGTAAGTCCTGTTATATTGCTTTTTGGCATTAATGTAATATATTAAGAATAACGTTGGCAGCAACAGTCTCTGTGGTACTTTCTGATTGTTAGCATCGGTGTTGTCCTCGTCAGAGAAACTGAAACTTATACACTTCAGGCAGAAATGTTTGTACATGCAGTGGGCAGTGTTGCTTTCACAAACAAAACAAAACAAAACAAAAACATTAAGGTGTTTCTTTTCCTCCACTTTCTCTTTGTTTACTGAGGAGTTTGCCATTAAAATCTTAACACCGTGATCTTACTCGATCAACAAAAAATAATCATTAATGAATCAAAAAAAATAGTGGTTAGACTAATCGAGTAATCGTAAAAATAATCGTTAGATTAATTGAGAGAAAAATAATCGTTTAGGACAGCACTAGCCGTGAGTCCGGACTCTCGTACGAAGCAAAGTGAAGGACAGGGGTCTGGTTTTTACCAGGCTAGGCTCGAACCAGAGTTTTCTTGAAATCCTATAATTAACTCTGCCTTTGAGAGGCTCTCATCTGCGTCACACCACGAAGGCATGCCCAGAATCTAACCCCATAACATCTGAAGGACAGCACGAGCACAATGCCTGGAGGAACCTCCCTAAAGAGAAACTCKCGCTATCTCCCCACCGACAGCTCTCAGGGAAGTTGTAGGTAACAAATCAAACAAGGAAGTCGACGCCTCAAAACATTTAAATAGAAAGAAGGTGCTGTTTCACAATGGTTCTCACCTTATCTCCCTTCAAACACCTGCCGTGTCGGCTGCTACTTATCCTGTGATTACAGCTGGAGCCGTTTCGATGTAATTCGCCAAAAAAAAAAAAAATCCTGAAATAAATAAATATTGTAACACGCAGTCTGAGATTCAGACGAGGTGGGGAGTGGGGGGAGAAAGCATGTAGTGAAATATTCAAGTGAAATATGCTCTGGGAACATGATGTTCTGAGATTGGCATAAATAAGTAGACGAGGAGCAGAGAGGAGAAGAAGAAAACAAAAAAAAAAAAGTCAAAAGAAGTCTTGATGCGATGTCTTGTCTGAAGTTTGGGCTTCCTCTGTTGCGCTGTTTCACCAAACTTTCAAACAAGGTCAAATTATACCACGCAGTGCTCCGTAAGTGACATGATTTGGGCTTTTATGTTATACAACACATCTCAGAGCTATAATCTGCCGTCACCCTAAGCTGATAAGCAGATTCTAGAAGGGCAGCGGAGTGGAAAAAAGAAATAKTTTTTATTAAAATGAAAAACAAAGTAAGTTGTTTCCTCTTTTATCAAAACAACCGAGAATAGTTGTATGTTTCGGTTGTGTGGTTTCTAAAAATAAAAAGTGAAATGAGCCAATCAGGTATGTCAAACGGGATTTTTTTTTCTTTTACAAAATACAGTAGAATGAGTGGAATCTGTTTTATTATAAATAGTAATACCTTTTTCACCTTGTCAGCCTGTTGAAGTGGGATTTGTACCAAATATTCTCAAGTAAAGCAATTTAAACAATTTTTTTTCCAGGGGTGCAACGATTCAGAAAATTCACGATTCAGTTCAATAAAGTCTCACAGTTCAATATTTTTTCAATACAAAAAGGAGAAATTTCCATGTCCTTCTTAACTTGTAATTTATTGAAATTAATTGCGAACATTTGTTTAACCTCAGAAGTACATTTTCTTTAACTAAATGTTAATTAAAAGTTTCTCAGTGGATCTGCGCTCTACATTGCAGCCTAGGTGGAGTAGTCGAACACAGATAAACTGATCCTTCAAACACAGAGCATCTTCTGAAGACAAGCTGATAAAATAAGTTTTAAAAACCTGTATTGTTCCATACGCAGTGTGTACGGTTCAATACAGATACATGTATTGTTGCACCTCTAATATATATAAATACAGTATATGTATAGTTATATTTTTATATGGAAAAGCATGATTCATTTTGATTAACTCATTATGAAATAAATATTTGCGTTTGTGTGAACAAGAGCAAATGTGGCAATATGGTTACATCTAAATATGTTTTCCACATGTTTATGCAGTGTGAGTACAAGTGTCAACTTAGACAAAATGTTACCCCCTCATTCATTATTATCAACAAGTTGCACAGATTTATTTTAAATTTGTTGTCCTTATTTTGCAGATCGCAATGAACTTCTGAGGAGATTGCTGACATTTTGTTGCATGAACTCATTAATATGACAMAGACTATTGAAAAGAGTATCACATCAATTATTGAGTACCTATAAAACTAGCAGTACAAATAAAAAAAAAATAAACCACTGTTGGTATCTAGTATTTCAGTATCTGAAGGTTACACTTCACAAACACAGATGAGTTTTGTTTTTGGTCAGTTAAGGCAACAGCAAGAGGAGAAAAAGAAACCCACAATGTTAATTCAACATTTTTTTATTTTATTCTATCACTATTAAAAGCGGATATGATGGAGTTGGGTGGGGTGGGGGATGAAATATGCAGTGGTGATGGCTTCAGTACAGGGGATGTGACACTTTGATAATGAAATGCAGTGCAAAGTGACTGTGAAAGTAACGCAAATTAAATCAGGCATTTCATTTTTAATCTTCTGCCTCCCATCAGATCTGCAGCAAATTACAGAGATGAACTTTCTTTGCTTTCAGCCATCAGTCAGTCAATGTTTGTTTCGTTCTTTTGCCAACCACATGTCCGTCCTTTTCTTTTTCTTTCTTTTTTTTTTTTATTTGTCTTTAAAACTTTTCAGCCAGACAGTAGGATGGATCCATCTCCCTCAGCCGCTGCTGTCAGAGCAGCAGGTTAAAAGGCAATGAGGCAGATTAACAGCAAACAAATTGCAATGCTGCTCTCTACTGGCCAGTTCGATTATCTTATTAACATAAAAACACCTAAAGAACAAATCCTTTACAAAAATTATAAAATAAACTTAAATGCTTACATTTTTACCATACAAAAGGTGATAGATAAATATCTTGTGTATGTGCCTTCATATCAAGTTACATTGTAAGTTAATTGGACTGATTTGATTGATAAAACTAGGTAGATAAAAACAGACAATATTTATTTTCCACTGAATTCTTTAAATATTTGCTGTACTGTAATGTACTGTAATGTACTGTAATGTGCTGTACTGTGTTGTACTGTGTTGTACTGTGTTGTACTGTGTTGTACCAGATTTACAAATGAAGCTACTTCAACCTTGGGCTGGATGTCATTTCTTGGAAAATCACTTGGACATATTTGACATGAATTAGTGGCAACTTGACCACAAATTGTCTATCTAACCAAGTCCTACTATMTTATTTCAGCCAAAAAATAGTTTTGATCTTGTTTTGAGACTAATTCGGCCAGAGCAGAATGTGTTCAATTAGCCTGGGATTTTTCTTTATTTCAACCAGGTCTTACTGCACTGACAGGTTATTTTACTTAATTTGAGATGATTCAGACTATAATCTAGCATTTATAACTTAATTTTAGATGGCTAATTTTTGAGATATATGAGAGGGAGGGATTTAGAGAAAAAATGTGCCAAATTTTAGCCTCATTTATTTCTGATTCAATTAACATCTGATGCGATGGCAGTAGAAGGTACGATAATGCTTTTGCTCGTGTATGTTTCTAGGGTTGTCGTTAAAATACTTGATGAACAACTGGACAAATATAATTAAAACATTCAGAACAACTGTAAAAACATYTACAGCTGTTTAACTTTTGGAGTTAATCCAAATCAACATGGTTGCCATGACTGATGAACCAATGTGAAAATTTAAGCTGATATCGATATCCGATATTATTATTGGTGTTATGGCCGATAACCGATTTACAGATATTACACAAACACACAAATACGATTAGAAAAACAGACTGCTGACATGGCTCTCTGCTTCAGTTGTTCCTGGCTGTGCTGCATCACTATCATGATCAAACACGACCAACCATTTCCCCTCCCAAAACAGAAACACAAAGCTAAAAAGTGTGAAATAAATACTGGACGTTAATATTGGCCCAGTTTTACTTATCGGACCGATACGATATAAAATAAAAAAGACCAATATCTGCCGATACAAATGTTAAYGCTGATAATATCATGAATCCCTCGTTGCCACAGCTAAGCAACGTTAGCCGACACAAGAAGGGTTATACCTCAATCAGTTTGACAATTTTGTAATAAATTAGATGTGAGCTTTGAGTCAATCAGAACTCTGAGAGTGACTTGTTGTGATCGCATGAGATCGTATCTTCAAAGTTTGATTGAAATAGCAACAACTTTATGATTTCTAATCGTATCTGTCCAAATTTCTGGCACAAGAGTTGGTGGACAATATGCACTATGTCAAGAAATGTAGGCCTTTTGTTTTACCTTTTTTTATAAACGAGCTGCCGTATTGATTGCTTGCTAAAGAGTGGAAATCCTGCAGTTTGAGAAAACCTGTGGAGAAACAATAAGTTTGCAAAGGTTAGATTTGCAGGGAGCCGTGCTGACAGAGGCACTCCTCGAGGAATCCTGTTTACTGCAGCTCCTTGCCTTTAATKATGGCTGGTGCTTTTGGGTCAGTTTTCAGCTGTCACCGTGAGCTACACTTTAGCTGGGAAAGATAATTTAAGGACATYCGTTATGATGGTGAAAGCAAACGGCAAAGACAGCATTTGTACCTGTATTCATTACAGTCAACTGTCAGTATTTTGTTTTGCTGACGATGCAAAAGCGGTCATGTATACCGTACAATACAAGCGAGCGTCTTATGTCTGAAACTCTTTGAAAAACTGCAGCCAGAGGTATTTGCTTCCCAACCAAATCTTTTTGATATCCCAAGGAATGAGCCCTATCGCTTCAGCTTTGAGTTGCATAGGGAATGAGGCAGGTTCGTCAAGAAATAGAAGTCATTACAYAACTGAATAGATTCCTAATCAGACATTACTAATCTAACCTCGCTCTTGCGTCCCAACAAACCCGGCTTTCTCCTTTGTTTGCCAAAACATCTAGGGGCCCGTGGATAATAACGCGGACCACTGCTTCGGTCACAATGAGGAAGCGGATCCCCACTCAAAATCTCATAACCCAATGGTGGCGACTCACTATTGATTTCTTTCATAACTCGCCCTCCGTGTCCCCCCCACCCCGCTCCTTCACGCGGTGTCTCAACCCACCGTGCTCTCGCCACCCACCAAACTGGGCCCACCTAACCTGTGGCCCTAAAGAGTAATTACTCACTCTTTTATTTTTCTCCCGTGTGGCTCCGTTATCGGGCCACTCATCTCTGACAGCGGTGCAGCTCAAATTAAATCCCATCATCTGATAATGAAAGTCATTAGGTCCTGCTGGAGMCTTCTGGAAGGCCAAACAAAGCCTAGCAGAGTATCATGTAATAACCTCAGGAAGGAACAACACACAGCTTAACAGAGAGAAGAAAAGCAGACAGGCTTTCGTTTTTTAATAAATATTACTGCTTTTTTGAGAGAAAAGGGGAATGCATTTATTACAAAGAAATAAAAAGCTTTAATTTAAGCATAAAGCCATTTAAATCTGGACTTCAGGGATTTTTTTTTTTTTTACTCCACAGTAAAAAGTGTGACTACGCTTCTCCTCTCGGTTCATTCATAAACCTGCACCTGGCAGCATGATCGATAGCAACACCGGTCTTCAAGCTAAATTGAATGAGCTTTTAAATGAGGTGACATTTAGATTTTCCTACTCTATTACAAACATATGCAGGTGCTGTGACCTTTGGCGCTCATCTGAGCTCTGGTGGGGAAGCTTGTATGTTAATTAGCCACAGTCCTTATGCTAAGAGTAATAACTGCGCTGATTTATTTATTTATTTTTCACACAATAAACAAGAGGAACATGATGTGTCAGTCCCCCGGAGGAAATCAAGGATTCATA
>NW_013952530.1:53188-54873 GCF_001266775.1 Austrofundulus limnaeus | reverse complement strand
GTCTATTTAAAGTGGAAATGCAATGCTGTCTGAATTCCTCATTTTAACTCCACAAGCCCCGCCTCTTTTCTGAGGTGTGTCTCAAATCAACTCGTTTTGAGGCTGTCTCTTTAAATTCAAATGCGGCGCTATAAACCCCGCCCCCCTCCAGCTTCCAGACTGGTCCATGCTAGCTTGATAGAGGGGTTTACAACTAAACAGCTTGTAACAGTCAGTATGTATATCACTATTGTAGAGCCTTTTAAGTGCCACACGATGGCGCCTCTTCTGTTAGAACATAGGATGTTGTGAATGCTAAGAGTTCAGAGCTAAAGCCTTGCTGTGTGTACGCGCTTAGCTGCTCTGCTGCTCAACCTCGGTAATGAACGATGGTGAAGGATCATGGACTATTATCTATATATTCATGTATGAATGTAGATTTAGTGCCGTGGAGACCTGGCTTTGTATGGTTTCAAGTTCTGTAATAAAGTAGTACATGTAGGAACCAAAAAGCTGTCGCTCTTTTCGGAACTGCACCGTAGCACATGGTTTATGCGAAGCTAGCTCTCCTCCTACGAACGACCAYTGCATTACAAGCTGCGCTGAAACTTTTTATTTACAAATGAATTAAAAGAAGWCACCAACAGAAGACTTGTCCATCCAGCCTGACATGTTGGAGCCAGAGTCTGACCCAGAACCAGAGGACAATGAAGACCACCAAATTGTAGTTGGTAAATCCAGACCTTATTTAGCAGTTCCATCACAAAGACTGAYGTAATAGTTCAGAAAATGTCATCAAATATAGAGAAAACTGAACAAGTTTAAAGGTACTGAAAGAACAAAAGTTGCATCCAGGAAAAATATTTCCCAAGCAGAATATAAAGATATCTAGGCMGCACTGGGAGAAACTAAATTTAACATTTCTACACTCCCAAAGACTCCAAGTGCACAGTAAAGTGCATYTGACGGCTAAAAATGTGGATTTTGCACGATACAAGTCACATGACACCAAGGGTTTAATAGCCTGCATTACACAACAATAAATCTGTTGGGCTTTTACTACACCCGGTTAGAGCTCAACAGATGTTGTCAGATTTGTTCGCTCAATTATTACAAATTTTACTGCCTTTGTGCACATAGTTATTGCAGATGTGTCTTTTTTCAGACCAATGTCATTGTCACTAGAAATACTGTTAATCTTTAATGTGCTGAATGATGTGCCCATRTACACATGTAGAAGAACAAGAGTCGCAACCAGTAACTTTCATTTAAGAAAAACGTATTAGCTTTTATTCTTTTCATACTGTTTATTTATTTGCTTTGTTTTCAAGGTTTTTGGTGAACTTTAGCACGTAAATGTCTGCACCGATCAACATGAAATTTGGTAGCAATGTAGATGTGTCCGATCTACACTGCGCCAGCCAACGGTTTTATGATAGACTCCATATTTGAGGAGGGGGCTCCATCTGTAAAGGGGGTGTCTGGACATACAAAAATGTTTATAACTCCAAAACTATTCAACAGCTTCAGACTTATTTGTTGTTTAGCTCTGATGAAGGACTACCAATTGGGCCCACCAATAAGCACCCCTCCCACCACCTCTGTACCCCTATCTCTATGTTTCCCCTTCAATGAACTTGTGGCCTGTCTATGGTGAGCCTTGCCTCTCAATGACTGCTGGAAATGGGGATGAAGCTCCTCCTGAA
>NW_013952530.1:49991-52094 GCF_001266775.1 Austrofundulus limnaeus | reverse complement strand
TGTGTGTGTGTGTGTGTGTGTGTGTGTGTGTGTGTGTGTGTGTGTGTGTGTGTGGCAGCAAAGGTAGGGGGTCCCTCTATTACAACACTCAAACCATCAGGTTCATTAGCCCAACAATTACACATTCATGAATTTGCTGTTAAAATGGCATTTGCTGAGCTGAGTGTGCCAGCTCCTGTCAACCTTAAGTGCTGGGTAAAATACTTTTAATTGGTCTCAGTCTTTCGCCTGGTCGATTATGGGGGCTGGCTTTTCACAGAGCACAGTTGAAACATKGGGGGCTAAAAGCCTCCAAAATGGCACCGCCGCAAAGGCAGAGTGGAGGAGAYGCTCTGAAAAGAAAGGTCACGGTAATCACCATAAAGGGCAGCATGTAAAGTAATTAAAGTGAGAATAATTGGCTGCTAGTTGTTTATGTGCCGCCCTGTGTATGTAATCGTAGCAAAGACAGCGAGAGCATGTGCATCGTGCATACCAACACTGAAGAGACTGATGGGAAGTGTGTGAGTGTTGACGCGAGGGCTCTTTTGTGACATTCAGGTGTGGATGAGTTTACAGCTGTATTTTCAGTCTGAATGGGAAAAATCAAATCTACTTTTATCTTCGTCAAAATATCACTGACATTTGCAAGCATGTTGATAACAAAAAAAAAAAAACTCAGTATCACAAGTGGCTAGATACTTTTTTTTTYCCTTGTAAAAAGGTTAATATTGCTATTTCAAATGTATTTGCTTTTAGTAGCTATCAACATTCCCCATAAAACAATGGGCTGCTGAGTGCTTGAGTGTTGCAATGAGTTCAACTACTGTATGAAGGTGAAAATTGTTTTAAAAGCATTTGTGAGAAGCAAACAATGCTGCACTCAGAGTAATCGTGTGTTAAAATTATAGAGGTTCCAATTCTCAGAACTGCTGCTGCAGTCCTTGACATGCTCTTTTTTTTTTTTACAAGAGCCGATAAAAGTTTAGTGAAGTTGCTGAGCTCATTCCAACAGACAATGCTTTTCATAGGCTTGTATTTTTACACTTTTTCTGTTACAGAATAAGTAGAGTTGGCATTAAAAAAGTGTTTCATCCTAGCTCTTTGATGCACCTGTGATGGTTAGCCATAGCATAAAAATGCAATGTGTTTCGAATGTTTTATTTGGGAACAGAGGTGACATCACTGCAGTCAGCTGTGTCAGACCCTTGCTAACACAGCGTCATTGCCTCCGCCCTGATAAGCAACAGCYATGCAAGAAACCAGACTGTAACAGAAGTAAAATTATGAGATGAGAATCAGAGGCATGCTAATGGTTGGGGGAGGTTGAGGATCGAAGCCCGTGTGGCATTTAGTCAATATCTAACAATGGAACACACAAAAACTAAATGCCATAGGAGCATAGGGCTAGAATTAATTGATGGATACTTCTCTCTTGCTGTACTTTGAGGGCCTAATTAGTTTAAGGTGTCTGGAAAGGAGTAGTTGGCTGAATCAATGTTCAGTACAAAAAAAATTGAAATACACAGTTTTTTGGCATTGGTAATTTTATCGATTTTCAAAAGTCTAAACGACAGGTCTGATTTGCACCCAAAGGTTACAACGACCGCCTCAGGACCGTTTCCAGCCATCATTTCTGATCTGTTCTGCTAGGGTGCTCTGCGTAACACCTTACCTGGTTTTCTACTCACAGATTTTCAATAAACCGTATGAGAAAATTAATAAAGAGCATTTAATTGCTGTTGACATAGATGGAACCATGTTCACCACTACTGCTGAAGCGATTCACATCTGTTTTCACAATGGGTGGTACTTACTGATAATGCCTATAATCAGCCTATTTAATGCTTTCAGCTGAGTGGCAGATATGAAACAGATGGTGAATCTGCAGGCGTACTCTAAACACAACATGCTCTATATTATTGAGATCAGCAGTAAGTTGAAGGCCACTGTAACTCAGCGTTTTATAAAGGCCACTTGGAGAAATTACTCTTTGCAGGTTTGCAAGACTAATCAACCATTGAAAGACTTGTTGTCACCCATTTGTTTAAAGGCACAGTGTGTAGGATTTTGTCAATTCTTTTAGCCGAAATTGAGATAATCACTAATGACAATAATAAAAAA
>NW_013952530.1:40097-47786 GCF_001266775.1 Austrofundulus limnaeus | reverse complement strand
AACTAATGCTGAGAGCTCAGAAGCTAGGTTTCACTTTCACTTTGACCCGAGAGCCTGAAGGAGTCATGGGCGGGGTGTGTGGGGAGGGGAGGGGGGGGCGCTCTGCCATGAGGAAGTTCGGCTTAAAGACACGTCGCAGGGGCGTTTCTGGTACCAATATGCGTTTCTGGTCCCCACCTGTCATTTTGCTCCTCAGCATGGCTTCCTAAAAACACTGCAGGATTTCTCAAACATGCATGAATGAGTCAAAGCAAGGCTTTGGGCATGTTTTTTATGAGAGTATAACATTACAACATGATATAAAGCTCAAAAAAGTTGATTTTACATGATATTGCCCCTTTAATTATTTTGATAAAGAGGTTTAGGTTGAACATATCTTTAAGAGTGGTGGAGAATAGCGGATTGTGGGTCTTAGTTTGGCTTGTAAGTTTTAGAGGGGGTCTTAGGAGGGAAATAGAATGGGAACCATACAACCACAGACATGGGCAAAAACATTATTGCTCTGCCTTCATACATGAGGGAAAGGCATTAACAAAAGGCTCGACATGCATGAGAAACCTCTTTACTGATGTGAAACTAAAACAAAAGCCATTTCAGGTCAAACATGCGTCTTATTATCATCATATTAGGGAAAAATGCTGCTGTGAGCAGTTTGTCAAACAAAGTTCTGGTCCTGAAACTGACAAGAAGGAAGAAAGTTACTTATCGGTTTTAATTTTCAGAGCCTCTGGTTAAAAACTTGAGTCAAGGTGCTATTTAAGAAAGCAAATACCCTAACAATAATGGACTGTATGAATAGTTAAGCTGAGATCAGTGTTACTTGTTAATGTTTTGTATTAGCAGCTTAACACGGAACATAATGTTCTGCAGGCTATACTTATTGTGTGCATAGATGTAAGAGAACAACGAGGGTATTAAAGCATATCTGCATATCTAATCAGTGTAAATACCAGTGAGTGCGCTGTACACTCTAATGGGGTTTGAAATCACTTCTCCTTGAAGCCATCAGGTCGGAGGATATGATCTTCCAAGAAACAGGCAACCTGTCATTGAAAATGTCCTTTACGTTGACAACCTGTCATTTACAATGCATCAGAGATAGCCTCGCAGTGGTAATCCCATTCAGCTTTTTTTTTTTGCCCAGCGCTATTCATGCTTGCAAGACCAAGAAAAAAAATTCTAATTAACATTCCCAGTGACCCGAAAATAAACATTTATTTTCCCATCTTCTGCACACGCTGAAAGATTTTTGACACTGTCCTTTGATAGCCTCCAATTTTCATTTTCTTTTGGGTTTTGCGTCTCCGTGTCTCAGCCTGTAATTTATGCATCAAAGTCATGCATAATTAATTTTGAATTTACCACTGTATAGGTTTTAAGACACCAAAACAAATTCAGCAATAATGGAGGTGTAGGTGACTGTCTCCCTCATTTCAGATTAATACTTCCTTCTTTCATCTCTTTAAGTTTCTTTGTTTCTTTTTGAACAAAGGGTAAATAATAAAGATGCAAGATATCACCAGAGGACACCTTGTCAAGTGTAACACGTTTTTCCAAAAATTATATGGAAATCTTTTGCATTTTTGGATCAGATTTGTTTTTTATCCCACATACTTTGTACTTTCAAATATTCAAACAAAATAAACACTGACAGCAACCATGAGTCTCTTAAGACACTTAAAGCGGGAGGTTTTATTTATAGGGTATACAGTATTTATATTAAAGTTGCAATCCCAGACTCACTCCAGCAAAATAACGTGAGTGCTGCTAAGAAAATAGTTTAAAAAAATTTGATGTTGGTTTCTGTGGGGTAGGTATTAGTAGCTTGGATCTTACACATCAGTTATTTGCATCATTTTTGCATCAGAAAGCAATGCAGGCTGGGTTTGGTTTACATTAAATACAAACTTGTGTTTGACAAGCATCGTGTTGCAACAGACCACAGATTGTGTTCCATTACAGACAGCCTTTGCCCCGATTAACCACAAACATCCATGTAAACAAGTCTCTAATTCAAAAGTTTCTGTTTAAACCTTTAAAATCATTCACTAGGGATGCTATAATTTTCCTATTTTGAGTTGTTTCTGAAGGCAACTCAAAGGGACCCTCTTCGAAGTGCTAGTTTGACTCCCCCCTAAAAACTTTGAGTTCTCCAAACTTCTATGTGAGATTTCTTTTTACAGCCAATGAAGGCATATTTAGGTCATTTTTGAAGCGCTTACCTCATCAGCCATGACATCATCCACAGAAAACTGTTCATCCAGGCTAGGCTAATACCCTAACAGTGCCCAGTATTTATTGTTTTTCTGGAACTGCTTAGCTGATACGAATGTAGTGTTCTTCCATACTGGTTTGTTGTTTTCGAGAAAGAGCTGTGGATTTAGCCTGAAAGTTTGAACAAGCACACCTTACAGGTCCCTCCCCCTTGCTCTTTGCTGTACTACAGCCCTCCCTCAGCAGCTCCGCCCCCACAGCGGAGCCTGTAGTGAACATGCAGCCTAGTGAGCGATGGGGCCACCGATGTCGGCGGAGAAATATTCAGAACTCTTGGAAATTGGCAGTGTTCTTGTAATTTTTGTCATGATCTGTGTTTTTTCCCAGCCTTGGTTTTCTTTCTAGAGTATTTTATGTTCCCTTGTATTCCTCCTGCCCCRCCCACTCTCAACTGTTTCCTCATGTGTGTACACCAGGTGTTTCCCATTTGTCCTCAGTTTCTCCATATATTGTGCTTTGTCTGATGTTGGATCATTGTGCTGTTCAGCCTGCATGGTTCCTATGTCTCAGTCTCTCGAGTTGTTTTGCCACGCCACGTCAAGTGAGTTTTTCAACTGCCTTGTCAGTATTTTCTTTGCCTGGAAATAAATATTTTTTGAGCTCGAACGTTGCCTGTGCCCTGGGTCATTCCACCTCCCCAAAACCTGTCAAGGTTAGGTTGTTTCTCCGACATTCGGCACAGCTGCAGCACACCTGAATTCTTGAGCTTGAATTACGCTGTTACGCGAAGCTACGTTCAGGTCGAGCATGGAAAACTCACCACTCTTACGCCAATACAGTCGCAATGATGCATTTAGGTACCGAAACATGGTACCATTTGATGTTACACAAATAGGTTCTCGGTAGTACCGACAGAATTCGGTCTGTACTCTAAAAAGTATCAAAATTCGGTACCCATCCCTAGTCAGGACATAGTGAGTTTTAACACATATGTAGACAATACATTTTTATAAAAAATTACCTACTGCAGACTTAAGCTTGGAAAAAAGACATTTTAAAAATGGTTCCTTGTTTATCCGGCCATTAGCCTAGCCTGGATGAATAATAATGTACTATATTTGGCAGAACATCACTTCAAAAATCCCCAAATTAGTCTTTTAAGATACTGACTGTTCATAAGTAATCAACAAGACCCCACTTCAACTTGTCCCTTTCATTAACACAACCCATGTCTTATTTTTATGAGCTACTTATACCGCATTATACTCAATCTCTGCTCACTCTGACAATTTTAGTTCTAATAGATCAAATAAAAGTGACATTCGAGGAACTGAGTGCAGGTGTTTTAAGCAAGAGTAGCTAAAAGTCAGCAGAAGATTTAGGTGTAGTGTTGTTAAAATAAGACTGTGCTCTAATATTTGACCTGAAATTAAATTTTACAAATGGACATTTGTATCTTTGCATGTCCACACGCTTCAGCTGAAAGGTTAAAACAACTGACAGGCGAGACGTCGGAAATTGATTATCTCGTAACCGTGGCAGCTGCTCAGGGATGATTTTTATTGTTGTCGGACAGTGCACCCCAATAAAAAAAGAAGAAACTGTCTGAAGGAAGTAATAAAGAATTTAGGGTATTGTTCTAAATATTTTAGATTTCAGTCGTTGAACAGAAAAGAAACTGGATTCTCAAAGATCCAAGCTTGTAGTTTGAAATAAACTCGTCATCAACCAGACCAGTGGGATGTACATTTCAGAATCTTTACCCGTCTATAGGCTTTACCAGATCCTGCTGTGGCTAAGCGACATGAAGCTCAGAAATCTTGCAACAACAAAGAGCGAGCGCGTCCAGAACACTTTCACATTCTGATGAAACACACCAAAAGAAAGCAAAACGATGAGCAGAAGAAAAACACAAACCACGAACACTGACACCTCTCAGGTGTGTTGCTGAAAGAGTAGAGGCTCTTCTGACTGATTACCTGCCCACATCTGAAAGGCTTTGGCACAGCTGAATGGAAAAGCAGTTTGAACAAAGTGCTGTGCGTGTCAGCAAGGTGCCAAATACGTAAAATAAAAAGAACGTTGCTGAACTTACAGAACTTGTATCACCTTCATACTTGCACTAAAGCATTGAGCCAGGGTTTGCAACGATGGGAAAAGAAAAACCAAAAAGAGAAAAACACAAAGTTAATCACAGCAATAATAGAATATACATAAATGGAAAGTAGAATGGAGAGAGTTCAGAAAGGTGCTCACTGCTAAATGGGAAATCCTTCAGCAGTCACAGCTTATAGCAGGGTAATTAAAGGAAATGCTCTGGGTCAGCACTAACAGCTTGTTTCAGAACTAAAGTTCAAAGAAAAAGAAGGCGTCTGCCTCCAATGAGAGCGAAATACAAAAGAGGAGCCTAGTAGCTGAAAGCTTTGACTCCTGTTCAACTTTAGCATTTTCTAGAAACCACACACAGGCCTGGAGTCTAAGAGCAAGTCTAAAGAACAGTCATTGTGTACATCTACAAATGATTACATCCTACAGGTATTAAATAATCCCTGTTCAAGATGGCCACCACACCTCATCAACATTGAAACATTGAAACAATGAAATTCTAAGAAAGTATTCACTAGATATACGTCTATCACTGATTAAATGCCAAAGTCAGCTCTATTCAAGATGCTAATCACAGCTAATTAATGTTAGCCAAGACAAAATTTCTTATAGGTGTGTTTTTGAACTTATTTTGAGATAAACATTGGTGTGGTAGCAGCTGAGGGGCGGCGTCCTTCAAAGTCCACATTTGWCGGCCACTTTCGTCACGGCCCTGTGTCGAAGGCTGTCCCAGTTTTGTGGGCTTCTTCACACGCGACCGACRAATGCGCCCATAAAACCTTGAAAATGACAGCTGCATCTGAGTGTCTGTCCCGCCTGAGGATAATCCAGGATTCATTGCGCAATCAGCAACGTCACATTTTTTATTGTAAAGTTATTCCTCCAATGAAAAGACTTGTGACCATGTGTCCCAATGCATTTTAAGTCTGAGTGTGACATAAAATAAGCACGGTAATGGCCCAAGCATACATCACCCAAAGACTAGACTGTTTTAGTTCACAGCCGTTTTACGCAGCCTACATGGACTGTGAAGGGTGTGGCCTCTGTTACACCATATTTTGCGACCGTCATATATTGTGACTAGAGGGGGCGCTATAGCGTTTCTACAACAGAACATGGCCGAACATGACCACAAAGAAGAATACGATATGTGAAAAGTGTAAGTCAGAGGCTGAAAACACACGAAGAAAAAAAAAACTGTTGACTACATGGTCACAGAATATGACAGCTGTCATATACTGTGATTTCACTGTAGCTAAAGAAATAGTAAAAAAATTCTTCAAAAACTATTTATATTAATTGTTTGCAGCCTCTAGTGTCAGAAATATAACTTTTGATCACTGGCATGGTGACTGTTACTAAATTAGTACAGGGTCACATAATGATAGCTATTATCATGTGAAGTAGTAATAATAGTAGTAATAATAGTCAACATGCTAGTGATCAGAAGTTATTTTTCTGACATTAGAGGATGTATACAACGAGTAGAATCAGTTTATGAATAAATATTTTTACTATTTACCTAGCTAAAGTGAAGTCACAATATATGACAACAGTTGCCATATTTTGTGACCTCTGGGTTACACTTTTGCTGTATCATGCTAAACTAGCCCACGTTGTGAAAAGGACAAAGAAATTCATTTACAGATTCCAGTCCAAGRAAATTACTCACTTAATAAGTTCCCTGTGTTTTTAGTGATGCAGTCTGGAGAGGAATTTACACTTGTGAGCGTCCTTAATAAAATATTTAACAGTACAATGGGCTAAGGAAAATGTTGCAAACTTAAAAGGCCATTAGGCCGCCCACATGCCATATGATCTGTAAAACATGCAGCACTTACTTGTCGTTAAACAACCTCTCTAGCCCACAAACAGTGCATCTGCCTTAAACTCATGATTCTATAGCTTTATGGAATTGCCTTTTTAAGCAAATTTAYTGTTCCTGGTAATCAGCCAATTGCCAAACATAAAAACCGTACCAAGAATTGAAAAGAGAGAGGGGAAATGATAAAAGCAGGAAATGCAGAGAGGCAAGAAAACGCAGGGAGCATCATAACTTAAGCAGACACATTTAAACGTAGAGTCAGATTCACTTATTGTAGCAAAGATGAAGTTACAGAAATCAACCGGATGTTAGACGAGGATGTAAATGAAAATGGGGGGAAAAAACTCCACAATATAAATGGAAAGTGCTGACATGAGCAAGGCCAAATAACCACAGATCAGGGCTTTTTTTAAACACCTTTGTCATTATAATAAGCCTGAATAGACGAGCTTTGCGGGACTGTGTGCTAATGTGCATGTTTGCAGCATGGAAAAGATAGAGCAGCGAGCAGGCACGGAGGAAGGCAGAGGTTTATTTCATCCCTGAACATTTCATTACTTTCTGTTTCCCGTTAATACAGGCATCTCTGGAGTCAGCAAACGGCACAGGGCAAATGGAAATGAAAGCAGAGCGCCTCAACCGGCTCTGGCTGCCGTCAGCGTGGTGCGTTTAGTTGTGCACACAAGCTGCCATCGCAGGACAGTGGGAGGCATTAGTGGCCGGCGATTTCACGAAAGCAGCGGGTGTTTTCGTCGTTTGTTCGGCGAGATTGCGTGGTGGGTCAGCTCGTTTAGGAGACTTTCTTCTTTGTTTCACGCTGGCTGTGTGGGCGATGTTGGAGAGTAAAATGAAGGAGGAAGAAGAACTGTGACAAATTAATACGAAAAAACAAAGTGGCTGAAAAGACTTATTGTCAGGATGAAGACTCAATTAAAAAGAAAATCAGTCTTCTAGTGAACCTTCATGCCAGAAATTTAGACTAAGGTTATTTTATGTTGAGTAATCATAAAGTGGCCTTTGCGAACTTGGCTTCAACCACATCTAATTGTAGGCCAATATCTGTAAAATTAGGAGTTATAGCCACCTTTGAGTTTATAAAGTGAGCTGTCTGTGGCAATGAATTTGAATTTAGTTGAATCCAAATTCTAGATAAACATCCATTACTTTATAAAGGGGCAATATCATGTAAAATCATCTTTTTTTAACTTTATATCATGTCCACTCATCAAAAACACACCCGGAGTCTTGCTTTCATGCATGTTTGAGAAATCCTGTAGTGTCCTGAGTAGAGGTGGGCGATACTGGAAATTTCGGTATCGATCCGATACCAAGTAAATACAGGGCCAGTATCGTCGATACTGATACCGATACCGATATTTTTGAAGCTTCATAATTTGAAAAGATCTAGGATAGAATTGCACCAAACATTGTTTGTGACAACAAAATACTTTTTTATAACAATCAACATTTTTGCTTGCCAACAATAAAGCAGTAACAAAACAGTTTGCTTTAACATTAGGAAAATAAATCCTTTATACAAAAAT
>NW_013952530.1:35759-39512 GCF_001266775.1 Austrofundulus limnaeus | reverse complement strand
CACTACAGACAGAGAGTAGATGTTGAAAAATCTGGCTGTGCAGCAGTCAGTGTGTGTGGGAAAGAACAAAGCTTGAGTATCGATCTTTTGTATTGTTCAATATCAATACCAGCGTTGGTATCGATATTATCGATATTAGTATCGATCTGCCCACCTCTAGTCCTGAGGCAGCCATGCAGGGGGGCAAAAACAGCCGGTTGGGCCTAGAACCACCTTTTAGCTGCAGCTCCTCTTATGGGCTGTGTCCTCAAGCCAAGCTTCTACGACTCCTGCGGGCTATCAGCAGCAACAACTAGCAAACAACTGGTGAAACCACATGTCTGCTGAGCTCCTAATACTTCTCAGTCCAGTCCTTTTCAGATTAAAAATTGCCTTTGAGGAAATTGGATGCCAAGGATCTTGACATGGTTCTTAAGAAATGATTTGATTTTATTTTTGGTAGTAACCCTCTGACAAAGAAAAAATATTTATTTATATATTTGTGCGAGCCACTTTACGCGTAAAAGCTTTCAAAACAAAAGGGAATTTAACAGTGGACTAATAAGATTATCACTAAAAGACTGTGCAGTTCCAACACTCAGAAGGACACAAACACTATTGCCATCGGCCCAGGTAGGCTGGAAAACAACACGTTTTGTTCAGTCGTTTGGTCAATCGGTGATCTACGGTTATCATTTRCAACCTATATTATGGTCTTTATTCTTTAGTTGGCTTACACCACACCTTAGCAACAAATAAAATAGCTTAACATTGACGTGTGTGTGGAATGGGTTTGTTTCTGGTGACATTTGGATGCAATTTTAGGACAAAACGCCTACCTTTGGGGACATCTGGTGCATATGGGGAATAAAGTCGAGGCCCCATTTGGTTTAAATGCCATTGGTGGGTTGGGGGTTGGGTTTAGGACCAAGGTGTGAATTGAGTTTAGGTTAGTTTTAGGGTCAGGTACCTGTGAGATTAGCCTTAGGGTTAGTCAGGGTTAGGCTGTAGAAATGTAATGAAAGTCAATGGAATGTCCCCAAATCGATATCTGTGCAAACGTGTGTGTGTGTGTGTGTGTGTGTGTGTGTATGTGTGTGTGTGTGTGTGTGTGTGTGTGTGTGTATGTGTGTGTGTGTGTGTGTGTGTGTGTCTGTGTGTGTGAGAGAGAGAGAGAGACTGGGAGATATCTTACCAGCTAAAGCATCACCTCTCTCTCTCCGGTTCTTCAGAAAACATACTTTCCAGGTCAGAGGGTTAGGTTCAGCTGTATCATAAATTACCATTTTCCAAAACCGATGTTCTTACTGCCTTTTTTTTTCAATATTATTACCGTATTTTTTTGGACTATAAGCCGCGACTTTTTTCCTGAACTTTGAATCATGCGGCTTATAGACCGTGCGGCTTATACATGGATTTTTTTCTTCAGCCACCAGGGGGCTCTTATGCTCCATTTGCTTCAACCACTCGCTTCAAAAATAAAAAGAAAAAAAAAGAAAAAAGCGATCGCTTCAAGAGCCGACTTTTGACCAGGAAGCAGTGATTTAAAGATGGTCAATGGCCAAAAACTCATAAAAAGGGGATAAAACAGACATTTTTCACGGTGGAATCTGACTGATAAAAACTCTGGAGCTTAATCCAGGACCAGTTTGTGGATAAACGTCGAGTGAAGAGCCGCGGACCTTTTTTTCCTCATTGGACTCCCCGGGGAAGGAATCTCATATAGTGACTTATGCTGGAGCAGGAGGGCTATCCCACCACAGCTTCAGAGCCAGCATTACCCCGGGAGGACAGCGACACAGAAAGCAACACTGAACAGATACCGCTGTGTGACGCAGCTTTTCTCAGCTTGTTTAACTCCGACACTGAAGAGGAGGACTTTGATGGTTTCAGTGCGCCGGAGGAAGATGAATGAGATGTTTTGTTGGACCAGAAACTGTTAAAGAAAACTACCAAAATAAGGTCAGTTAAATGAACCGTATTCCTCCGAACTTTAATTCCTAAAGGTTTGCTTTTTATGTTTTGATGCTGAATTCACTTTTTTGACGGCAAATTTGGGTGTAGTGGTTTTTTTTTGTTATGTTGGGGTTATGGCTTATAGTCTGGTGCGGCTTATAGTCCGAAAAATACGGTACAACAAACTATGCTACGATGTTCCAGGTTGTAAACAGCATGAAACTGTTGTGATGACGTGCAGAAATGGGAGTGACAGAAGTGGTATGAGGTTCTTAAAGAGACAGAGGCCAATTTCAAGATGTTTTAGAAATGGCTGTGATGTGAAGTCAAGTTTATTTTTGATTTATACATATAAACAGCATTTTAATAACAACTAAAGGTGACATAGTTACTTGGTTTTGGTATAAAATTGAACTACATGCCTGAGAAACACGTAATATTAGCTCTTTAAATAAAATTTATTTTGAGATATTTAGTTAAAAAACACACAAAACATTGAAATGGGCAAACAAATTATCACCTGTCTTCCCCTTTAGTCTGCAGGTGATGAAGTAAAAATAAATCAGTGAAGATGTCACTTATTAAAAAATGCTRCTCTACAACGTCATCATAAAACTTTAGAATAAAAAGGAAAAGCTTATTTTCCAAAAGAAATAAGAAAAATTCCTCTAATTGGAAMGAGCTTGGAAAAGGTGTCAAAAGAAAGAAGGCTGGAGAAAAAACAGAGCACAGAAGAATCATAATTAGGAAGAAAAAAAGCTTCAAATGTCGGTTCCGCTAGCTTAGGTTTCTCCTTCCACCATGTCATGCAGTCTGCCTTTCTAATTCTCCAAAGACCCCCAGGACCGTTTTCTGCTGYGCTACCACTATCCTTCCAAGGAATTGCTTATAGTAATGTGGTGGAATAAATAGTCTCTGCAATTAGGCAATTAATGTGTCTGAAATTTCCTGTTGTTGTTTACTGCCTGTAAATATCACAATTTTCACGCCTTCTTTAACCAAATCACAGATGGAATAAACTAAACTATTAAGCAAAAATGTTTATTATTCTTAGGATTTTGAGAAAATGATTGCCGTCGCTCATGAACGATTCCTTTGGGAATTTCTTTTCCTAAACGTTAAACTTGATTTAGCCGAATTGCATTTACATAATCTGTTCTAATACGTTACATACACAACAAGAAAATTGGATTTTTTTAACAAAACCCTCAACCACCATTTGCTAAAATCTCTTTTTTTATTAGTTTGACATTTAGTTTGTCTTCAAAGCTTCTTTTTTTTACCATCTGCAAAGGATGTGAGACAAGCAGACGTAGATTTGAATAATTGTTGTTGTGCTTTTATTCATGAGCACTAAATTATTTTGACTCACAAAAGTGCAAGTACATTTTTAAGCCATTTGTAATTATTTATTTATTTTAATTTGGGGTTTATGCATGCTGTAGGAGGGGAATTATTTTGCCCAAAAAAATTGGTTGAAAATGTCATTATAAAAAACAAAAAAACGCAAAAAAAAAAAACCATATTGGCTAAATAAAAACTTAATATATTTAAAAGCTTCAAATTAAAACAAGTCACCTTTCAGAACAACTTTAATATTTTGTGAATTTGCAAAATGYCGTGCTCAGATTCTGTTATGAATAACCCTAAATTTCTATTATGTCATCAAGTCTTAACTCAGTTTTGTTAATTTGATATGGGTATACATCAAACATGAAATTCCAGTGTAGGTGAGGGAGCTTATGTCTTATTACAGGATACAGTGCATATAAAATATAATAAATATCTAATGTCTGATTTAAATGAATACGCTGAGAG
>NW_013952530.1:33174-35429 GCF_001266775.1 Austrofundulus limnaeus | reverse complement strand
TGTTTACAGAGTTAGCATGGATGCTACTTTTAGCCTGTTGAATCTGAAGTAATTATTTATTAATCAAAGCCGATTAAATAATTATCTAACAAGCTTGTTCAGTTCAGTGTTTATATGTCAACCTGCCTCTGACAGGATGCTCCGGTGAAGTATTTTATTTTTGGAACGAAGCAACGAGCTGGAAATAAAGTATAGACTGAGTAACTTTAGGATTGATACGGTCCGTGACAGAGGCTGGACGTTATTATCTACATAGAAAATTAAAAGTAAAAAAGTCAAACTACAGTTTTAAAACAGCGTGACTTGAAGTTTCTGTATCGATCCTTCACCCGCAAGAAAAAGTTGGATGGTTTTGTAAATTTTTGTTGCCTTTTTGTTTCGGTCACTAATGAATAAGTTTAGTTTTTGAGGTCTTCCAAAGTCATATCTGTCTGCATTTAAGGTCCTAAACCTACAGCAAACCTGATAAAACTTTTTATCAAAGTTTTTGTTTTTGTAGGCAGACACTTTGAAAATTCAAGATGGCCACTTTACAAAAACTAATTATCCACCTTGATGTCTGTTGTATCCTGTYTGCGTGTATGGTCGTCATAATGATTTAATTCTGAGCGACRAACAAACAGAACTCAATCAGGAAACTCTGTCGCTTGTGGCTGGCTTCGTCAGCAGAAACAGCCAGTAATATAACATTATGTTAACACCATGTGACAGTTTACAACCAATCACAGATCGACGAATGTACTGCCCAGCCAATCACAGGGCTCTCAGCTCAAAGAGTTTCTTATCAAACAAGAGAGGTCAATCCCTCGCTGGAGTCCTATTGTCTGGGCCAAAACAGATTAGCAGACGAAAACTGGTTATAAGAACATATGGTAACCGGACAGTGTCAAGGTAGAACAGATGTACATAATTAATCCATAACACATCCAAAAACACGTTTAGACTCCTAGATAAATGTAGTCAAAAAAATGTCTTTTCCACCTATAAACAGGTACAGATGTAACTCTACACCTTAATTGGATCTAAGAATCTGAGAATATGTATAATAACACTGCTCAGCACTGAGCTCCCTGCTGCCTGCAGCCATGGATTTTACTCCTGGCTGCCCTCTAGCATACATGTTGAAAAGATTAAAACTTTGATTTTTACTGGAGGCAGTCTTTATGGAATAGTTCACCCTTAAAACACGTTTTGTAAATGGACCACAGGATGTAAAATGATTCACACACTTGCTAAAACATCTCTAAAGTTTTATTTTATTTTATTTTTCATCCATCTCTACGCTAAAATTTGATATACAGCAGTTTGAAATGTATGAATGGTTGACCAACACGGATCAAGAGCAAAGGTGTCTGAAGCCTGCAGGGTTAGAAAGTACTGCAGAAAGTTTTTCCTCACAGAGGTTAATGGAAATATTTATACATTCAAAACCAGCAAAGCAACAATAAATGATACGACTGAGCTGCAAGGAGAAAGTAGATGTTTTCTTTGATTTGAAAAAAATAAAAAAATAAAAACCTCTTCATTTCCTGCAAAAGAACCCTGAACAGTTTTTGAAACACTATGTCCAGACTGATGCACTCTATATGTCAATATATCTAATGTATTTGTATTTTTTGAGACAGCTGGCCATCCATTCTGAGCCTGATGCTGGTTCTGCTGGTTTCCTCCTGTTAAAAATGAGTCATTCCTTTYCACTGTYACCAATGTGCAGCTCCAAACACTAGAATGTGCTGAAATGAAAACTTGACTCAGTCTGTTTAAGTTAGATAATAAAGGATATTTTGTGACTGATRAACTGAATTTTAGATTCAGTTTTATATATTTTATTTTCCATATATTTTACTACTCTTCAGTTTTATCCATCCATCCATCCATTTTCTTCCGCCTATCCGGGGTCGGGTCGCGGGGGCAGCAGCTTTCAGAAGGGAGGCCCAGACCTCCCTCTCCCCAGCCACTTCTTCCAGCTCCTCCGGGGGAACTCCAAGGTGTTCCCAGGCCAGCCGAGAGACATAGTCCCTCCAGCGTGTCCTGGGTCTTCCTCGGGGAAGGACTCACTGGAGGGATTGTGTACCTCCTCTGGTCTGGGAACGTCTCAGAGTCCCCCAGGACGAGCTGGAAGGTGTCGCTGGGGAGAGCGGGGTCTCTCTGCTGCCCCCGATCCTGGATAAGCCGGCCGGACGGACAGTTTATATTGTTATTCTAAATTATTACATTTAAAATTATAGCTCTAATTCAAGCAGAATAACTTATTG
>NW_013952530.1:24631-26396 GCF_001266775.1 Austrofundulus limnaeus | reverse complement strand
ATTGAGGCATCCTAACCAGATGTCAGAGCCACTCCTCTCGACGTGGAGGAGCAGCGGCTCTACTCTGAGTCCCTCCCAAATGACTGATCTTCTCACCCTATCTCTAAGGGAGAGCCCAGACACCCTGTGGAGGAAACTCATTTCAGCCACTTGTATCCACGATCTCGTTCTTTCGGTCACTACCCAAAGCCCATGACCATAGATAAGGGTAAGAACATAGACCGACCAATAAATCGAGAGCTCCCGCTTCACCACAACAGACCGGTACAGCGCCCACATCACTGCAGACACAGCACCAATCGGCCTATCGATGTCCCGCTCCATTCTTCCCTCATTCATGAACAAGACCCCGAGATACTTAAACTCCTCCACTTGGGGCAGGACCTCCTCCCCGATCACCATGTTGGTTCCTTGGTATTTAGTTTTCGTTCTTACGCTTTATTTCACTTTTCTTGTGCGTTTTAGCAGCATTTTCCTTTTTATGTTTTTACCTGAACTTGTATTTAATTCTACACTTACCTGATTCTACTATATATGTTTACCCACAGACCACAACCAGCCTAATGTAGGTCAGACCTGTGAGTCAGACGAGTGCTTCGTTTACATTCAGTATTTCTGGAAAAACTACTGCAGTAAAACTTTTTCAAACCGCATCATTTGATGCAACATTCAGTCAATCAGAACTGTACATCATCTTGACTTGTAAACAATAATTTGTCTCCACTTTTCCCATTCTGTGCTCCCTTAAGCCACTTTCAAAGGGGCTGAACTGCTAGTTCTGAGAACTTACTCTGGGCTGTCACTTAGTCGAGCCCAATCACGCMAACAATAGTTTAAAGTGTCAAAAGACCACTTTACAGTATCAACTCTTTAAAAGCTGTCTGTTCGTGTTGTGGAGCAGTTTAATGCCCCAGCAGAACAAAGACTCTAAATTGSATGCTCTAACACAGAAAATAAGCTTCAAGTGGTTCGTCTGTTCTAGACGAGAATTCCTACAGAAAAGTTTTGCCACTGTCAGCAAACAACCAAAGTACAGTTTCTGTGAAATTATTTCTTTTTCGTAATATAAAATCAGACCCGACTTCGGATAAAGGGGAAGATGATGGATGGATTAATTCAGCCTACCTAAAGGATAGAAGCCCCTTAATGCCTGGTCACCAAATTAAACAAGTTTGTTGATTTATTAATTATTGTCCAAAGGCAAAATAATGTTTCTGCCTGTGTCATAATGTGTGCATGAGTTAGTTTGTCTGTATTGTTAGCAAAATATCTTTCGAGTCACTAAATGTTAATTAAGTCATCAGAAAATAATCACTAAAAATATATCTGCTGATCGTCTCTTGAAGTCAGCTGGGTTCAGGATGGCCTCTTCAGCAGGACAACTTTAGCAAATGTGAAAATGGCTTAAGGGCTCGACACACAGGGAGCGACAAACTACAACGATTAACGGCTATCATCACAGCCAGGGTTAAACCCGACACACGGGACGCGATAGCGATGGCAACGTTGCGAATCGCACTCGAGTCGCTTGTCTTCATGAAATTTGGTTGGTTCTTCTACTGCCTCTTGTAAAGGTTATTGGTGGTTCACAGAAAAGTGGGGTGTGCATTACGGATGTGTAAACTAAACAAATCTTGCGATGCTAATGATATTGAAAAACACACACATCAAGATAAAATTTAATGAGGAAAAACTTACTGGATACCTTCACCCTGGCGCCAACAAATTCCCATAAAGCTGCCTTTTTTAGTAATCACTTGGTGAA
>NW_013952530.1:22663-23756 GCF_001266775.1 Austrofundulus limnaeus | reverse complement strand
ACGTGTACGAGCGCGAAATTTCACATGCAAGATTTTCGCCGGTCGCTTAGCTGGAGGAGGGCGAGCGATTGTTGCCTCATTGCACAAGCTCTATAGGAAATTAATGGAGAGCGAGCGACGTCGCCTCCCGTGTGTCGAGCCCTTTAGATGCAAATATTGAGCTAAAATTTGGTTTGGTGGTAGCTGAGCTTAATGCCCAACTTATACTACCTGGCCAAAATAAAAGTGTCTACCTGGATTTAACTAAGGCCTGTGATGTGGGGTTGCTGCAGTTGTTCAGCTGTAGGTTCAGCAACAGTYTGTGCTCAAAGAAAGAGGTCATCTGACCTGAATATACTGAATGACCAGGTTRTTCCATCAATGAATTGTTTCTGCCCTGAAGGCACGACCATATTCCAAGATGACAATCCCAGGATTCATGGGGCTCTTAWTRTGAAAGARTGGTTCAGGGAGCATGAGACATCATTTTCACACATGGAYTGGCTCCACAGAGTCCATTGAGAATCTTTGGGATGTGCTGGAGAAGGTCAGAYTCTACCATCATTAATGCAAGATCTTAGTGAAAAATGAATGCAACACTGGATGGAAATAAATCTTGTGRCATTGCAGAAACTTATTCAAACAATGCAACAGAGAATGAGTGTCATAATCAAAGCTAAAGGCTCTCCAATGAAATATTAGAGTGTGTGACCTTATTTTGGCCGGGCAGTGTATAATCTGAGTGCCAACTGATCATGTAAGATTTGTGTTTAAAATTTTGCCAGTAACTTTTGGAATCAAATTGTCTATTTGTCAGCAAAACTCACAAAACACTGAGAAGACTAATGAAATTTTAAGATTTSAGTCATTAAATGGTGTATATGACTGAAGAACATTTCAAGATGGCTGCTTTATATTGGGGTGCTGTTTGTAAAGTTACACAGTCAAAAATTACCAMCAATAATTTTGTTTTATTTAGCCTTTCATAGATAAAAAGAACAGATTAATTTTTCAGTCAGTTTTTCACCATRTGATTCATACATTTATAAATGTCATAGTTTATAAACTAAATATTTAACTTACAAATTAAAAATTTAGTTAACAAGCTAAATAT
>NW_013952530.1:18091-19093 GCF_001266775.1 Austrofundulus limnaeus | reverse complement strand
GTTTCTGACACTCCCACTTCAGCACATCTTCACAACAAAGCTTCATCAAAAATGCGGAAAAATTTCTGTGAGCCTCTTGAAACTCATCAGGTAATCTGAGGTGGTCAGCATCAGAACAACTTGGACTTAAAGTCAGAGGAAACTTTAATGCACGTCATAACCCGGTGGGGGGGCAAAATAATAGGCCCAACTTCTGATTAAAAAACAGTTTTTCAAAGAGTAAAGCATCTGAGTGCAACTGGAACACAAATGCGTGTTTGCTCCAACTTGTGGATTGTGGTTTGGAAAACACTCAGGCTTGGGGTTTGATGCCACAACAGTTTGCCGCCTCGTTCTTCTTCACCAGAGAAGGAGCTTGGAGCGAGGAGTATGCAAGCTGTGTTGGACGAGCACAACAGCTGGCAGGAGCGGCAGCCTCCTTGTGATAACGCGTTGTAGTACGTCTCGATGATCCATATCAAAGACGTGAGCATGGCTTGTGAGACTTTTGGCAGAAGGTAAAAGTTTCTCTGACAGCTGAACACAAGGCTTTGATTTCATTGTTAATGCAGATGTGGATGATGACACACTTGTATGCCAGCCATGTGTTTGGCCTGCTCGGGTCTCTGAAGCATCTTGGAAAGTGCTGCACTTTGGAACCCACTGATTTCCTCAAAAGCTTTATGAGACACAATATGCGAAGATCTCATTTTGTGACGCTTTGTTCAAATTGTACCACAATCACATTAAGCTCTCTACGACCTATTATAATGTGGTTGGATTATAACAAATTTAGAAAACTATTAGGATTTAAAGCTAAATAATTAATTTCCAAACTCATCTGGTAATTATTACGTTTTTCATTAAATATTCAATGCATGCTTATTCTGTCCTTTACTTGTGCACGACTAATTAGAGTAGCAAAGTCAGCACAAAAAAACATCTTAATGACCACTAATCTCAGCTGCCACTTTATGATTTAAGACCAAATGCCAGATTTATATTTTTGCTAAAAAATGACTG
>NW_013952530.1:16560-17456 GCF_001266775.1 Austrofundulus limnaeus | reverse complement strand
AATATATTTTAGCACTCTGTTAAAAAATGCTCTGTGATAAGAGGGTTGATGGTTCTGAGGAGGTTTATTTGGTTGATCATTTAAAATTCTCGATATGACGATAAATTCACACCGCAATTTCACACACAGTAAATTTTTATTCACTCTTCAGCCGTCTGGCAGGAAGAATAAAAAAGAAAAAAGACCTCCTTTCACATGTCCCTATCAGTTACATTACAGGAATGGTTGAAAGCAGATTCAAGTCTGAAGTGGGGTCGAGCTGCCAACCCACAGAACGCTTATTCAACAGCAAGATGTTAAAGTTTAATTAGACATTATAAATAATTTTACAGTAAAAAAAGTCCTAAACTTTCTTGCTTCTGGCTTTGTTGGAGATATATATTTATTTGTTTTTATTTTTTTGACAATCCAAGTTCTTTTTGCACTTTCCCCAAAGCAAAAAACAACTTGATGTTGTGTTCCTGATAATAAATCGCAGCAGGCTTTTCAAATCCATTCATGTCTTCATTAATATGCAAAGTTTGAGAAGAGATGCAGGTGTTTATGAATAACTGTTATAGGTTGCACCCCTCTGAGGTTTTGGATCCTGAAGTGGGACACAGCTGTTATAGTTCAATGCAAATGGACTGAGTTTGAACAAGTTTAAAGCAATGAACTTTTTGCACAACAACCAGTTTATCGCTGTCCAGCAAAAATCAACCTAAAACATATCAGATCAGTTAATATAATAAATTAACATTTTGTTATTTAGTTATAATAAACTCACAATAACACTCTCGATTTGCCGGTCGATCTACGTTCCTACCCTCATCTATGGTCATGAAAGAACGAGGTCCCGGATACAAGCGGCCGAAATGGGTTCCCTTTCAGTCAATTCACTCGGTACAACATCATGT
>NW_013952530.1:14811-15560 GCF_001266775.1 Austrofundulus limnaeus | reverse complement strand
TATGAGTTTTTCATGGTTTGACTCTGTTTATAAAACTCTGCTTTCTGGTAACAGTCGGATCTGGAAGCGAGTCTTTTTTTTTTCTTTTTATCCATTGTCCGAGCGCTTTCAGCACAAACACGCCCACGAACTTCAGACCAATCACACATTACAGTCGTCACGGGAGGGGGATAAAAGTTTCTGCCAGCGAGTTGTGCCAAAAGGAGCGGCCGAGTCGACGCTGCGAACACCGGTGACGTAATTTTCGTCATGAAACTGCGACAACCTGTGCCGACATCGGCAGTTTGGGGGGAGTATGCTTTAAGCTTTAGTCATCCAGGACATGGGAAAAAAAAAGACAAAGCAGCTGGACTTCTGTTCTGTCGCTAAAGACGTGGAGTTACAAGGTTTACACAAGGTTGGTATCAATATTCTAAATACTTGGATCTATCCGCTCACCCCCACCTCACTGATGTAAAAGTTGGATAAAAGGTGACATGAGTGTTCAGACCAAGGATGCTTTGAAAACCATCAGGTCTGCTTTTAGAAGCACAAACTGAAAAGATCGTGGTCAGATTTAAAAGAAAAAAATTGATTTTTCATGTTTCATGTCATGAAAAAAAAATCTAATGTTTTGGGCATTTGCTAGCCATATTATTGTAGCCCTGACAGGAGATGCATTCCTTCAATGCTGGGCCTTTAATTTATTTTTGCATCCCCCACTCTTTAAAGAAAGAAAAAAATCTCTCTTCAAATAAGCTCTTCTTCCC
>NW_013952530.1:13018-14801 GCF_001266775.1 Austrofundulus limnaeus | reverse complement strand
ACATCGGACTCCCTCCCCTCATCTCCTCATGTACCAACCGGTCAGACGAACAAACGAGTGGACGTATGTCACAGACAGAGGAAAGGTAGATTTGCAGCTCCTCCTCTGCACTGCTGCGATATCGAGTGCCCGCCCACTCCTGTCATCGCAGTGCTAGCAAATAGATTGCCTTAACACGCAACCACTTCACTCATCTGAATAGCTCACCCTTTTTTTTCTTCTTTTTATTTCACTTAAGTCCTCCTTTCTCCCTTTAATACATTTCTCCAGAGTTTCATTTTTCTTCCCACCTCTGGCTTCCAAGCAACAGTGGCGTGACGTTAACAATCAATTTAACAATATATATTGAACCTAGTTCCCAGGAGAAATTTGTAATCAAGAAGTGCATCGATCCAGTGTATTATTCTGTAGTTTGTTGTGAATGTTGGAAAAGAGACACATAATACCACTTGATTACTGGCAGATACATCCCAACTTCAGCTGCAAAAACAGACTCAAAGGTAATACCTTCAATTGAGTTTCTCCACGGGGGAAAGAAACAACAGCTTTTTTAGAGAGTTTCTTAGTGAATTGGTTTTTTGCTTTGACAAGCTGAGAAGGTGTAATTTTCCCTCTTGGTATTCCAGGTTATAGCCTGCTCCAATTCCTGGAAGGATTCAGAGGTGCAGCTATCTGAATGACAGCCTGACAGCTTGTAATGTAACAGCACACTCTATTAGTATAGTAAAAGACAATCACCTAAAAACTAATCTTGACAATCATTAGGATACAGTTGATATGTCGAGTCAATAATAAATTTCCAGCATACAAATCAGCACTTATTAATATGAAATCTGCTTTTTTTTTCTTTGGGCTTCATCTGTGACATGATAAACTGAGGATTCAGCATTCAATTCCTTTATCATTTATGCGCAATATGAAAACAAATCGCCTTTAAAACTATTAGTTTTCAGCATTTTTACAAGCATCTATGGGAACTTTTCTTTCTTTGGATGCAACACGATCAGAACCTTTAAAACAAAAATAGCAGATTCAAGTAAACGTTCCATACAAGTCGACTAAACTAACTTTACTTGGTGTGGCTGTGTGTGCCATCTGTCTGTCTTCATTTGTCTCTCCACTGAATCTGCACATATTGAGGCCATTTCTAAATATGACATCTATATACTGTCATGCGTTGGCCCGCTGAAGTATCATGAGATTTATGACGACTTCACATTGGGCGTGAAGCAGAAGAATGGGCAATTGCTCAGTCAGACTCCAGAATCACATCTTCCTTTACTCAGAGCCGTTTCTCTGCATTTTTCAGCCACGTGTCCAACTTTTTATTTTATTTTATTCTTTGTTTGTTTCCAGACATATTGTAAAAAGTTTGATGTGTCTGTGGATAAGAAAAGAGCAAAGGGTTGTCAAGCGTGGGCAAATATGTAGATGTAAGAACTGTTGACACAACTTGTCAGTTTTATGCCAGATTTTTGCGTGCATCTGATTCTTTGCATCTGTCAGGTCTGCACAGGCAGATTGCTTTAAGAGCTGTGGTTTTGGTTTAAAACAATTCCAGAAGCATGCTGATCAGTTTAAATGGGGCTATTGTGATTTTTTAGGCTCAGAGTTCAATTCTATACCACAATCAAGTGCAAATCCTATACATATCTATCCATTTATTATATTTTATCCACAACTTCCTTTCAGGGTCATGGGGGTCACTGGTGTCCATGTCCAACAGTGACTGAAAAGGATGGGGTACACCCTGGACAGGTCGCAAATCCATCACAGGGACAAA
>NW_013952530.1:10484-12018 GCF_001266775.1 Austrofundulus limnaeus | reverse complement strand
CACACACACACACACACACACACACACACACACACACACACACACACACACGCACCAATCAGCCTGACTGTTGACATCATCTCTGAGGAGGCTGATCCGTTTAGTTCTGCTGCCATTTGTGGTTCACGTGCATTTAAGTGTAATATTTTCCCGTTTTCATCACAGGATTAGTCAGCTAAGACTTGTAATTGAAGCCTGATGAGCCAAATAATTTCAAAGAAAGACTTTGTTGGTGAAGCCGAGGCATTACTAGATGTACAGAAGTCTTTATCGCACTTCACAGCTCCGGGCAAACCGTCGGCCGTCCCTAATCTCACATTCAGCATGAAAACACAAAGACATTTGAGTGGCATTTCCACAGACATGTGCAGGGAACACACTTAAAGGTGTTAAAAACATAGAAGTGCACAAAAATATACTGTGACAGTGTGAATTTTGTAATCTTGAAGGCAATTCACGTGAATTATTTTTATCACCGGCTGCTCAGGGTAAAGACACTAATGTTGTTAATTCTGCCTGTTAGCAAAAAAAATGTCATGACTCTCCTGATTTAGCCCGAGCCTTTATTTAACCCTGTGTTTTCTGCACTGTGAGGAAATACAAGAGTGGAAAGAAAACTTTCAGGCTCTGTGTAATCAGGTTGTAAAATGTCTCCTTTGGTGCTTTGAGTTCCTGGTTGGAGACGCAGACGAAAAAAAAACATCCACGGGAAAAGTTCCTGCGGTTGAAACAAAGTCAAAGTTCTTTCAAAGGTACCTGTGAATTCCAGAGATGAAAGTGGAGCTGCTCGTCTGTCGCACTCTGCTCCAGTTCCCCTGTCATCCCACAGCTTCCATAATCTCTTTATAAAAATTAATGAATATAAACAATCACATCAGCACAACACAGGCCATGTGAAACAACACGGCGCCGTGAAACAAAGACGTGAATAAATAACATCAACCGGTGTCACCTCGCCCAGCTGGAGGGGCTCTTGGGGTGGGGAGGGATTTCGACACTTCTCGTGTGACTTCACTGTTTCCACTTGTCAGCTTAAAAAACTAATCCAGTTTATTTTCACCTAAGCGCTCAGGTACGCAGTGTCACAGGTTTTTTTTTTTTTTTTTGGATCCTTTTTGTCTGAAGTGGACTTTGCATAGATTAGCCTCATTTTACGCCTTTTATCTTTCCTTCCTCCTTCTCGTCACCTTTTCTTTGATTCATTTAACTTTTTTTTTTTTTTGCACTCGTAGACCGCTTCGGTTCTTTTGTTTGTTGTTTAAGTGGGGATTTAGCCCTGCTCTGACACAGCGTTTGGCCTCGGATCTGAACTGTTTGACTTCAGGCAAACAACTTTTTTTTCTTCTTCTTCTCCTTCCCTTGTGCCCGGTGTAATCCTCTCAGATAAAGCAACCTCTTCGAACACACTCGAGTGTTGCAGTTGCTTAGGCAACAGAATATCCCATCTAATCCAAGCTGTTCCCATCTCCCCCCGGTGTCTGAATACCTGTCGAACTGAAAGAACCGCTAAGCTTGCTGCTTGTTAGGCTTGAGG
>NW_013952530.1:9376-10336 GCF_001266775.1 Austrofundulus limnaeus | reverse complement strand
TAACTGAAAGAAGACATGTTTTTAAGCTAACAAAGAAGAAATATTTTTAAGCTAGCTGGGGGGAAAAACAGTTATCAGGCCAATTGGAAAAAAAAATTCAGCCAACTAGAAATGTTTTTTCAGATAGCTGAATAAATGCTTATAAGCTAACTGAAAAAATAATGTTTTTAAGCTAGCTGAAAGAGGAAATGCTTATAAGCTTAAGAAGAAATGTTTGTAAGCTAACTGAAAAAATAATGTTTTTAAGCTAGCTGAAAGAGGAAATGCTTATAAGCTTAAGAAGAAATGTTTGTAAGCTAACTGAAAAAAAGACATTTTAAGCTAACTGCGGAAAAATATGGCTTTAATAATTATGTGCAGGAAGTAATCCCATTCACACAATTATTTAGTAGTTTTTTATTTAATATTTGTGTGACACTTGAAGACAGAACCGTAAAATATAGAGAAATACCACCAAACAACATGACACGGAACATCATCTTTGAAAATAATAGATGCATAATTTTGACTTGTGTCATGCACCATCTGTGAGTTTTGCTCCTTAAACATTATTTCTCCCAATTGAGCTAATTCAAAGAGCTAACTACACCAGGTAAGATATTAATTATTCACAGCCTTATAATATAACCCTGCTTCAAAAGATATTTTGTACCTCTAATGTCAGACTCTGCTCATACAACCTGTTTTTACAGTAAAAATATACAAGAAAAAAACACATTCATCAGAAGACAGAGGTTTAAAGTCTCATCCACAGGGTATAGTAGTTTTGTTGTTGTTGTTGTTGTATGTTAGTGTATTATTGTTCACACACAAACAGCTTTTTAAAAGCCCTCAAACTTTTCAAAACTAGGTTTAAAAGTAAAATCTAGACCCACCTCTGCCAACGACCCTAAACGTGACAAAAGTAAACATTTGTTTTGCAGATGGTAGGTACTCAACCACAGCAAAATTGTCTTGTGG
>NW_013952530.1:8161-8520 GCF_001266775.1 Austrofundulus limnaeus | reverse complement strand
GTTTAGATTTTAGGATAACAAAACAACAACAAAACTATTGATCATAATTCTGTGTCCAGCAGTTGAGAAATGATCGTGATGAAAATTGACCAGACCACAAGTTTCTTTGCAGAGCACCGTGCACACAACTACTGTTTGTTAGCAAAATATTTTATGAGCCACTAGATGGATTTTAAAGTAATCAGTGTCTGTTCATCAGCAATGGATTTACTTTTGAAGTCAACTTCATTTAACATGGCTGCCGCAACCAACAGACTACAGTAAACGCAAATACAGTAAATGCTTATTTTATATTTTGATACTGAACTCAAATTTGGTGGTAGTAGCTGAGGGTGATCCCCATTTTGTACTTTGAGTGC
>NW_013952530.1:5951-7161 GCF_001266775.1 Austrofundulus limnaeus | reverse complement strand
GTTTCGTGTCATGAAAAAAAATCTAATGTTTTGGGCATTTGCTAGCCATATTATTGTAGCCCTGACAGGAGATGCATTCCTTCAAGGAAAGCTAGGCCTTTAATTTATTTTTGCATCCCCCACTCTTTAAAGAAAGAAAAAAATCTCTCTTCAAATAAGCTCTTCTTCCCTCCTCAGAAAGAAATGATGGGAGAGATGCTCTTGCCAAGCACTTTATAATCTTCCCCGGGGTGCCGGGAACAGCAAAGTGTTGGGGACATAGTATTGATTTATATAAAACTCAATGTTCCCTTCGCTGCCCAGATCTGAGCGTGTTTGGACCACAAGAGCGATAAGGGATTGGACTAATGCGAGTGCAGAGCAAAGGGGTCTTGATGTCAAATGGATAAGCCACACTTTTAACAACCTGAAAGTTTGCTCTGTCTCTGCCTCTGTGTTATTCTTTTTCTCTTTTTTTATTGTGTCATTATGTTGCAGTGCAGAGAGAGTTGATGAATTGGAGCATTAAGGATTATGTTTTCCAAGAGATGCCCCTGGTGATTTGAGGTGGAAACTGGAATACATCACATGGCAGTCTGAGAGAAACTAGCAGCTGCATAGATTTTGATCAGATTTATAAACCCAATTAGCCCACACAACCACAGACCGTTTTCCACATTTTACTTTGTCGTATTTTTTATTTGTATTTTTTAATGAAAGGAAAGCTGAATCTTAAAATCCTGTTGCAACTGGGTACAAAATCCAAACAGGCACAGATACTTTCTGTCAAGTTCAGTCTGAAATAGTTTCTAGCTTAGCTAAATAACATTAAAGGTATAATATGGAGATTTTGAAATGTGATTTTTTTTTTACATCCAACAGTGCTGACGAGATAACAGCTAGTCTGAACACAGCCAAGACCGAAGATGATCAATGCCATATTAAAAACAGATTTTACAGCAATTCATGCAAAAATAATTGCACAGATTTTTACACTTCCATCGGTTTCACATTACATAATCCTTTTTCATAGAGTTCTGCAAGCGCTAATAGCAGCACCAGCAGCAAGGTGTAGCTCTCCCAGCGCAGCCTGGGGTCAAATCAAGCAGGCATTTCGTACTACTTCTGCTAAAATAATTATGAAATGGAAAATTCATAGCCATATTAAAGTTTAAACAATAGGGTCTGCATAGACCGCCATGAAATTTTGAATACTGGAGCTGTTTTAAGA
>NW_013952530.1:3357-4349 GCF_001266775.1 Austrofundulus limnaeus | reverse complement strand
ATATATTACTGAACTTGGCCCGCAGCCGTGGATAGATTTTCATTTTGGTCCCCTTGGGGAAAATGTTTGGGCACCTCTGAACTAGTGTTTGTTACAAGCTGTCTGGAGACGTAAAGGAAGTGCAATTCTCTTCACGTTACGGGAAAATCAGGGAAAACGCCGACAGTGAGAGGAGGATCCAGCTGCAGCCACCACAACTACAGGACGGCAGGAACAGCCGATCGAGGTAAATGTTCACTACGTCAGAACCTCTTCAGGAAAAGTGTTTCCATCTCCCCTTTTACGCATTAACTCTTTTGAAAAATCCAAAAACTACCACAAGCGAGCGTAAAAACTTTATTGGAAGTGTTTTCGAATCGTGCCGTTTTCATTCACATTTTCTAATGCAATACTTCAAAGTGCACATAGAAAAATGTTGATGGAAGCAGCTGTTGTGTATTGTTCTGTGTTTTATATAGGTTTTTTTTAAAGATAGTAATTTAAGAGGGATTCCCAACACTTCATTGGCTTCAACTCGATTCAAGATGGCCATCAAAGCACTTCGATCTTAGCAAAGAACAGATATTGAGCTCCAATTTGATGTGGAAGTAACAGAGCTATTCATGACACATACTGTACTAGGAACAGATCTGTTTAAGCTTTAATCTGAGACGAAGGTCAGAACAAACACATTCCATCAAAGCTCCATCTCTCCACAGCAGTTTTAACAAAGTGAAGGTTTATTATGACAAAGTGAAGGATAAACTTTTTCCCTTTTACAAACTCGACTTTTTTTTGTGACCAGATGTTATTTCCCTTCTGCAACGTGTTTTATATTTGCCTGTTCTACAGGAGAATCTCACCACGAGGCTCCTTTTAATGCAGCTTTCATGCGGTGCCGCTCGCACAAAAAGGCGAGCGCACCTGCTTTGATGGAGATGGTGCTCTGTCGCTGCCTCTCTGAAACCCTAATGATACCTTCTTACAGACCTATTTTTGCTACATCAAAGGAT
>NW_013952530.1:1702-2944 GCF_001266775.1 Austrofundulus limnaeus | reverse complement strand
AAGTTTCTTTGCAGAGCACCGTGCACACAACTACTGTTTGTTAGCAAAATATTTTATGAGCCACTGGATGGATTTTAAAGTAATCAGTGTCTGTTCATCAGCAATGGATTTACTTTTGAAGTCGACTTCATTTAACATGGCTGCCGCAACCAACAGACTACAGTAAACGCAAATACAGTAAATGCTTATTTTATATTTTGATACTGAACTCAAATTTGGTGGTAGTAGCTGAGGGTGATCCCCATCTTGTACTTTGAGTGCTAACTGATCATGTGGCATTTTGTGTTTGCATCAACAATTGCAACCAACTATGTCTGCTAGCAAGATAACTCACAAACCAACTGTTAGATTTGAACGACAATTTGAAAATACCTAAAACTTTTGGAGTCAGTGCCATTCAAGATGACCGCCACAGGTAGCGTACCTTCTTAAACACAAAAATGGTTATATTTCAATGAATTTGGAGTGGTAGCAATTGACAGTTGTTTAAGTGCTAACAGATGACGAGCTACATTGCAGGAGAAGGTGCATGTTATTGTCAAAGTTTGACCAAAATAACTTCAGTTGAAGGCCATGTTCTTACTCACTGCACAAGGATACATCTAAAAGACGTGTTTTCAAAGTCATTTTTGGACGTCTAAATTTGGTCCCTCGCAGGTGCAGACTGCTAGAAGACTTCTTTTTTTGACGTCTAACGAACATCTAGTTTTGACATCCAGACCGCTAATTGTGGTGCAAATGCGATCAATGTAGTCTTTTCTACGTCAAATTTGAACTTATTTTAGTCGCTGCAGCTGCTGTTCATATTCTGTGCATTTGAAAAGTAAACTGAGGCTAACAATGCTAGGCTAGGGAAATGGTACGTTTAACCATTCCATGTGCAACAGGAAACTGGTCCTCCACTTACTAGAAACAGATTGATTTAAGTCTAAAAGTAAATAAATCACCAAATGTATTGTTAGTTTAATCCTTTTTATTGGATTAACAAAAGTAGTAAAATGGTTAAAAAAAACAGCATGCTTCACAGATATTAAAGTAAAACTAGCTCAGTTGGTGGCAAAACAAATTAAGAAAAACAAATATACCAATGTCAAATATACAACAAAAATATATAAACATCAAATATGCAACAAAAATAAAAACAAACATGAAATATACAACAAAAGGCTTGATTCTGATTTTTTTTTTTTGAAAAAATCCATTTTTCCCACATTTTATGTTAAATGTGACCTCCATTGGACT
>NW_013952530.1:0-1035 GCF_001266775.1 Austrofundulus limnaeus | reverse complement strand
GATAGATATATATAGTTAGTTATGGAAAGTTTAAAAAGAGGGTAGTCTCCTTGGTGGCATCTAAGGCCTTTTTTGTTCAGAAAAGGACTGCAGTGAGAAGTATTAGGAGCTCAGCAAACGTGTGGTTTCACCATTTCTTTGCTAGTTGTTGCTGCCAATAGCCTGCAGGAGGGTATCAGGACAATAACCCCCCGGGAGTCACGGGGCAAGCTGGTGGGGTGGGGGAGCTGTGCTCTGTGATGAGGAAGCTCAGCTTGGAGACACAGAGGAGGAGCTGCACCTAAAAGGTGGTTCTAGGCACAACCGGTTGTTTTTGCTGCCCTGCCTGGCTGCCTCAGGACACTGCAGGATTTCTCAAACATGCATGTATGAATCAAAGTAAGACTCTGAGCATGTTTTTGGTGAGAGGATAATGTTATAACATGGTATAAAGCTGAAAAAAGTTGATTTTACATGATATTGCCCCTTTAAAGAATAATTGCTGTTTTCAGTAGTTTGAACCTCTGATCTGGTGACACATCTAAATTCTATGTTGTCTAAATCCTTCATGCAAACAGTTAAATCAATAAAATCCAGTTAAGGTAGAAAAAATGGACTGTTTTCAACCGAGCGCCACATCCAGGTTCTGTCCTTTATGATTGCTCTCACCGGTTATCCCCTCGCTGTTTTCTCTCTGTTCTTGCACTGCAATCAGAAATAAATCACTCGCGATAAAAGCGTTGACTACGACCCGGCCATTTCAGTCATCTTTGCTCGCCTTCCTCGTGTTTTCTCTGTGACACGGCTGTTTCAGAACAGGAGTCTGGAGCCGCCAAAACGATGCCGGCGCTCAGAAACATCCATCTAAAATTGCATGTGATCTAACTGTGGTAAAATCATACATAACAAAAGTCAATATGGATTTTTTCCCCCCTCTTTCCACAAAACAAATCTGAGACATCTCACAGATGGAGGGCTGTGACATTCTATTTGCCCAGCATGTAAGTATTAAAATTTCATTTTTAGCGTTTTGGTTGTTTGTGACAGGCCTGATAG
>NW_013952529.1:1694635-1695305 GCF_001266775.1 Austrofundulus limnaeus | reverse complement strand
ACACACACACACACACACACACACAGCCCATTAACCTCGAGAGGCTTTTAGTACACAGAGAGTACACACTCCATTAAGCAGAGTCATTATTACAGGTACTCTGACTGTAAATGGGAATATTTGTATGTTTTTACCAGATAATAGAGCTCTGACAGAAGAAATCTAAAATGTGAGAAAAGTTTGAAGAGAGACTGTTGTGGTGAGCTCACAAATAATTCATCAAACAAAAAATTTAGAGCCTTCCTAAAGGTTTATAAGTCAAATGTCGATGAACATTAAATAAAATAATGTAAAGCAAAATATAACCTGGTTCTTCATAGCTGTATTTATCAATCAGCATCATTTATCAGTAAAACCCAGCAGCTGAGCAAGACTTTCAATCATACTAACGTTTGTGCAAAACTTTAACTCCGACAATAACAACAGCTACACTTGTTTGATGCAAAAAGCCAAACCTCTGGACATAAAAACATCTCTCCGAGGTATTCCATTCAAACAAACAAATAAATAAACTAATATACAACAAATAAAATGATTTAGTTTGTTTCCTCAGCTGTAACATCATTAATCAGATCCACCTGAGTGTCCAAAAATGTACTTGGAGATATTTATCCCATAAAAGTTTTACCCTCAGTGGAAAAACAAACATTTATTATATACAGAGTTATAT
>NW_013952529.1:1692536-1693635 GCF_001266775.1 Austrofundulus limnaeus | reverse complement strand
TATATACAGAGTTATATCAAGTATTTGAAAAAATATATAACTAAGTAAATGTACATAAACAGAAAATGATTTTAGTAAAAAGGCATTTCACTGATAAGAAAAAGTCATAAAACTTCCTAAAAATCAGGAAAGTAAAAGTACTTTTACACACACACTAAGAAGTAAATGATTGAATTTACTGAGCCAAACTGGTTCCACCAAACCAAGTTAAGTAAATTGAGCAATTTATATATTTTAATTTAAATAAAATCTGTATATTGCCTCATATTTACGTCAGTGGAACCAGCTGACATGACTTGGATGAAAATTCAACACAACATGAATAAATATTAGCTATAAACTCCTGAGAGAAACACACATATGATCACACACTCTTCATAAAGAGTCACTGCAGAATCCACAACCAACATAAACATTAGATGACTTCACAAAGTGTTTATTCAATAAAACCTTTACAGTCGATAAAATTTAGCAACACAGCATCTCAATGTAAAACATTTCTAATTCAAATAAAAGTATGTTATGTTTTGTAAGTTATGTTTTTATTTTCATTTTTCTATTCCAGTTATAATTCTTCCTGCCAGCAGAGGGCGCCCGTCGGTGATAACATCCTAACTGGCTGAAAACACAAACTTCAGTCTTCCTGAATAAGTTGAATTTATTTTTGTTTTTCATTTTCAGTTAAATCATCCAGAACAAGTTCTGTGACTGAAAACATCATCTGAAAACTAAATGTTCTAAAATAATAAAAAAAATAATAATAAAAAAGCTCAAACACAAAATATAAGATTAAAGTGAAGAAATGTTTCAGTAAGTTTGCCACAGGTGGAGGGGAGATCATTCAGTTTGGACCCCAGGGACAGAAAAAATAAAAGAAGAAATCAACTTTTCTGATGACAGAGAGAAAATTCCTTCTTTCTTTTTGTTTTTATCAGAAATCAAAGAAAATTCATGTTCACATGGGGGAACAGAGAGGAAGTGAAGGGAGAGAGATTTTAAAAAGAAAGGAGTTAAACACTGTAAAAACTGTCCATCTTACCAAGTTTTAAAATCTTATATCAGCCAAAAAGTCTTTTTGATCTTGTTTTCAGACTGATTT
>NW_013952529.1:1690297-1691536 GCF_001266775.1 Austrofundulus limnaeus | reverse complement strand
TGTTGGTTTTGTTCTTTGAGCAAGATGATGTTCATGCACGGCTCACTTTATACAACAGTAAAAAAAGTTTTGAATTTGGAAAAAAAAATCATATTTTATTTATCAATAAAAAGAGTTCGGTGGATGTGCAGATGAAACTGGTGGGTTCGGTACCTCAAAAAAAGGTTAAGAACCACTGGTCTAAAGTAAAGACCTGAGTTCAGAGGATCGTAGCTGAATCTGTTGGACTCATCAGATTCGGCCTCCTTCTGTTCAAAAATGCTCAAAGGCATTTAGATCCTAAAACGTCTGGTTCTGTGAAACCTCATGAAATGAATCAGTGTGATAACACAGCTGTTCAGACCTGTTCCACGCTCTGATTTCCTCCTACAATCATGAATCGGTTCATATGTACAGTTATTGTTGTCGCTTCATGACTTTAATTACAGCTCATTTATAGCAGCAGTTTGCATCACCTGCAAAACTCACAATATGAAAATAAAAAGCTGCAAAATCAAACCAAACCACAGATTTACCCCTTAGAGAAATGTTTTAAAACATATTTAAAAAAGAGTATATTTTAATGGATCAGTGTCTCAGTGTCAACCATCTGGTCTGCAGCACCTGATGAGCAGATGGTGGTCAGAGCTGTGGTTCTGATCCTGAGGCTGCAGCTTCACAACCAGTTTGTGTCAGGAAGGAAGGGAGAAGCTGAAATACGGTCTTTAACCCTCTACACAAAACTGCTTTACAATAACAGAAATGTCCTAAAGTCATCAGTGATCTTACTGTTACAGTTTTACTCATTTAGAAACATATTTCTGAAAGCACACTTCATGCTCTCAGAAATCTACACAAAAAAAATCACACACAACAAAACCCCTCATTTCTACTGCAAAATTAAACTTTCCATTCAAAACAATGAAATTTTTCTTAAAATGGTATTTAGTTTTCAACTGAAGACTTTTATAAGAATCAGCTCAACACTGAGTATGAGGTGCCTTTTGTAAAGTTACACAGTCAAAAATTACCACCAATGTTTTTGTTTTATTTAAACTTTTATCAGAAAAAAGAACAGATTTATTTTTCAAAGTCAGTTTTTCACCATGTGATTCATACATTTATAAATGTCATAGTTTATACACTAAATATTTAACTTACAATTTAAATATTTAGTTAACAAGCTAAATATTTGTGACTTGCTAGCTAAATATTTAAGTTAAATATTTAGCCTTTTATAAGAAAAAAAGAACCAATGTA
>NW_013952529.1:1685265-1689297 GCF_001266775.1 Austrofundulus limnaeus | reverse complement strand
TATATATATACAGTATATGCTGAAGTAACATGTTGAGGTCATTTTATCTCAAGTAGAAGAAAATGTGTGGAAACAATCGAGAGAAACTGTAAAGTTAAACTTGCTCCAACAGATTTGCGACCACGTTTTGTTTGTTCCTTTTTTTTAGTAGCATAAAGTATAATAATAGAGTCACAGTGGAGATGAATTCATGAACACATCTCCCTCTGGAGAATTATTTACAAAATGCTACCCGATAACTGATAACTGAAAAGTGAAAGCCCAAACCCAGATCCACTGAGAACAAATGTCTACTTCTGCTCCTGCACAAGTCAAAACCACAACGAGCGCTAACATTAATTATTCATCAACTTTACATCAACGTGCAAATTGCCTTCTGACGTCCAACACAAACCAAATCACCTTCTGTCTCCTGAACATGGGCCGTCATGCAGGAGACAAAGCGTTGGGCTCAGAGCTCAGTGTTTCCATAATTAATGAAGTCATCTGGATGTTTTACACCAAACCAAACACCGGAGCCAAACAGCTCCACGGAACACAGCGACTGAATGTTTTACTCATTCAGAAACAAACAGACACCTGATGGCGCCGACGTTTGGACCTCGTTAAAGGAAAACATAAACGTCACTGAAATAACCTGAAACTGTGGTTGATTTTGAAATTCAGTCAGTGGTGGGCAGCGTTAATGCAAAACTTAGCTCTGTAATTTCTAAAACGCTTATGAAGACATTTAGGTCTGCAACTTCAAAAACGCTTATCTCATAGAACAATTAGCAGAAGCTAATTTTAAAGCGCATGTTCAAATTGATACTTACCAATTGACAATTCACATACAATATGCACAACACTGCCAACTGCAGGTGTATGAACCCTTGTACGGCTTAATTCTACAACCACTTATTGCTGGGGATGTGATTTCCTGAAACAGACCTTTAGCTCCTGGTGTAAAAATTAAAAAGTTGTTGAGGATTGCTAGTTCGGTTGCTTCTTTGTCTTTTTCTTTTGTTTGTTGTAGATTTTTCATTAAAGAAGCATCAATAAAGTAATTTTAAAACTGTTTATTGGAAAACTGAAGCAATGCATCCTGGGTACATGACGGACTGACGGGAAACGAAAGCACGGGGAACAGGAAACTAGTATAGTCCCTTCAAAATAAGAGTTTGGATTTTAAAGTTTTCCATGTAGTTGCTCCAGTTGACCACTAGATGTCAGTCTTCACCAGCATAATATCTTTAAATCATTTCTGAGTCTCTAATCCCGTTGGCCTTTTGAGCTCCAGCGTTTAAACTTTTTTTTTAAAAAAAGGAGCTCAGATTGTAAAGTAAAATAAATCAATACATACAAAATTTTAGTATGGATTACAAACGTTTACTGTTTTTGCTGTTGCCTTCCTGCTATGTAAGCAGACACAAAGCATTGTGGGAAATCAGAACCATGGAAATAGACAGCATTACTTCCTGCTGTTCAAGATAAAGATGCCAGGTAAATAATTAGTTATTAGCGGTACTACATTAGCATTTTAGAAAGTGCAAATCTGCTCATGAATTATAATATTTAGTAAGTCCGCTAAAGCGTAAATGAAATATTTAGGTCCGCAATTAGCAGGCTTGTGCCCACCACTGAATTTAGCTCATCTTTAAAAAACAAACTCGTTAAACCGGCCTTGATAAAACAGGTTTCATCAGATCTGGTTTCTTATCCAGGACAGCAATAAAACAAACAATTTAAAAATAAACCCCACATATAGAAAAATAAATAAAATATTAAACTTTCTAGGTTTCACAGCAGATATTAAATCTTCCAGCTTCTTATTTTGAATTTTCTACACTCCTGCTCTCAGAGTTGAAAGGCTTCTTGGCCTTTAAATTCATTTTTCTATAATTTAATTGACTCCAACATGAAGGTGAGTTGATTTCATGCTTGATGCTTTGCATTTAGGTGGAATCAATATGTTTTTTTCTTCAATTTCTTCATTGTTTTTAATTTTAAATTTATTTTATCTGTTTCCACATTAAAAATCCTGCAGCAGGTTGTTGTAACTTTCATGGTTTTGCATGTAAATGACTCAGTCCCTGCTCTCATTAGCTTCTCTCCCCCAGTTTTCTCTCTCTATATGGTGATGAGGGACATGCTCTGAGGGGAACTTATTCTCTCTCTCTCTCTCTTACGTTTCTTTTCCATTCGTTTATTCTCTCATGGCTGCAACCTTATTGAGGTGGTTTGCATTCCAATTAGCCCAACCCCTTCTTCTTCTCCTCGGTGCGTCGTTTTCCGTTCATCCCGACATGTTTGTCACATTTTGATTCCCTCTTTAACGTGCCAAACTGTGGATTTGTCCCTGGAGTTGTCTGATCACTGTGTTAGGCAGAGTTTAGTCAGGATCATCCTCTGGCAGCTATAATAAAATAGAAACACTTCTAGAACAAATAAAAAGCTAAAAACATGGCTGTTAGGTTAAAGGTTGATGCAGCTGAATCCTCCTTGATGCGAACTCCAAGAGTAATCAGATCGTGCAAGTTTAGACAATATGTCACAGTGGGGGGAGATTTTCAAACTAAACTCTATTTTTAATCAAATAGAGAGAAATTACTGAGATTCTTTTTTAAATCAAATAATTATTTTTAAATTTATTTAATTTTAATTGTATTTATTTAGTTATTTAAAATTTTTTTTAAATCAGTTTATTAGGAGATGTGTCAAAATCTATTAGGAATCCATTACGTACACACTCCAGTCCAGCACGTGGCGGTAAAAGCAATTTGAGCTGGTTCCAAACGGCCAAGAAAACACAAAAGGAAGAAGATGAAGCAGAAAGAACCTGGAGAAAGTCGCTCAAAACCACAAATATAAGAAGTAAAACACAAAATTTCTGAAACATTTTAAAAAAGGAGAATAAAGTACTAAAAATAACTAAAAAATACATCCATTCTAACAATATATAAACATATAGTGACCAAAATAATTGTCATTTTTCAAAATAAGAAGATCTTTATCTAAAACTGTTAAAACACAGCAGGTGAACTGTACACCTTGAAGGAACGTTAGGCCTTTAATTCATTCAGTAGCAACTTATTTTTGATGTAGCTTTTTTTTATTTATATTTTATTTTATTGAATGGCTGAGGTTTGATTTTCTTCTCTCCTTCAGTCTGTCTTCCACCCGCAGGGAAAAGGAGTGATTTTCTGCTGGGGGAAATGTTCACGCTAAGTTTCCCCCAGAAGAGCTTTCCATTTCTGAGGGCTTTGTAGACGATATTAGCACAACTAATCCTAAAGGCAGACTTCACTTTGTTGCTGCTAACTCTGCAGATATGTGTGAGGGGGAGGAAACAGGAGGCTGGACCGTTTATTATGTGGCTCGTTTATCCATGAATACAAATATGCTGGTTTTTTTTCTTGCATTCCACTTGAGGACGTGTTCATGCAGCTGATTCTGTGTGTGTCCACGAGTGTGTGTGTGTGTGTCTGTGTGTCAGAACCTACATTATGATGCTGCAGCAGCTGTTTGTGAGGCAGAGGCAAAATGACAGAAAAAGGCAGCAATTCAATTAAAAAGACAGAAACGGTTAGTGTGAAAAGAATGGTTTTGTGTCAGTTTTGTGTGTGTGTGTACACGCGTGTGTGTGTTTGATAAGCTCTTCTATACGGGGAAACAGGAGAGGAGGTTATCCCTCTGCTGCAGAGCCTAAACACACACACTCCTAGATTTCCTCTGTTTTTATCAGAACCGTGTACACGTTCATTCTGTGCACAAACTTAGTGCGTCTTTATTTCCCACATGACTCTTTTTCCTCTCAAACACAAACAAACACAAAATGCACACAAAGCTTTTGCCTCATTTTTTTCAGTTTCACCACATCACTTCCTCCATGTGAGTCGGCTGCATTTGTTTTGCATTTTTCTGAGTCTCTCTCTGATTCTCACAGAGTAAAACCTTATACTGCAGTACTGGGGTGCTGGAGCCAGGTTTGGTTGCGGGACAGACACGTGATTACACACACATGCACACACACACACACACACACACACACAC
>NW_013952529.1:1680483-1684226 GCF_001266775.1 Austrofundulus limnaeus | reverse complement strand
CACACACACACACACACACACACACACACACACACACACACCTCCACCCGCCTTCAGTCAGAAACATTAACCCTTTAGATGCATTTAAATGTTGGTGAATATTATTTTCACATTGATTAGAAGAAAGTTTTTCTATGCTTGTTTTGTTAAATTACATAACTGATGTTTTGTATCTACAAAAGTTAGTATGATTAGAACAAAGAAGTGTATTTCGAATAAATGTTACAAATGGGTGTTTTTTATTTTATTCTTTTTTTAGGTATGCAAGCTCCTTACTCTTTATACACACAAAATAGAAGATAAATACAAACTTTGTTGGCCCAGAGACTGGCTGAAAGTATGCAGCAGTGCACATACAATCAGAATTAGAGTCAGATTATTTTTAATTTAAAACCCTAAGAAGATGTTCTTGGATGTATTTGATCTGCAACATATTTAAGGGTCAAGAGTTATTCTGCAGCTGCAGACTTTAGGAGCTTGAATCAGAGCAGCTGAGATTTTTCCACGCCTCTTTAAATTCAGAAAGCACACGTGAGCGCGGTGGTTCTGATCTGCCAGAGGGAACATCAACACGTTATGTTCATCCAGTTAGTGGTTCTGTGTTCTGAAACAGCCTCAGACAGAAAAGAGACAAGAGAGAGAGAGCAGCTAACACAACAGATAGGAAGGCAGGAGGAGGAAAATGAAAGCAGCAGATTTATTATACGTTGTAGCACAACATAAAACCTGTAGTCAGACTCATAAGTAATAACCCCACCCCCCCCAAAAAAATGTGTAAATCCCCCCACTCTGAAACATGAAACGGGGATCCCCCCCATTTCAAAAGTGAATTTCAGGCACTGAGTTTACATGCAATCGACCAAAAACCACAGGAAAAATTTAAAATAAACAGAATGCAAATAATATGACCCCACCTTGGTGTGCAGGGGTCATAATAAAGTCAGTATTTTGTTGAAACTCTTTCAATTATAGCTTGTTTTCTGCTAAATGCTACAACACAAACACTAAATGAGATTTTTCAACTCTATTTTTATGTAATTGAATATTTAAGACAGTTGATGTCCAAAAAAACTCTGCTCTGCATCAAAAACTTAGTGAAAAAATATACTTAAATTTTCTGATTTGTCTTTATTTAATTTCTTTACCATTATTTCTAATTAAAGCATTTCCTCATAGATTAAACATGTTTTTCTTCTTTACAGCAGAAATAAATTTTCAATATAAATTCAGTTTTTTGTGACGTATAGAAGCCAGTTCAGGTGACAGTGAAGCGCTGCGGCTTGTTTGTGTTTGAAATGCTGCAGTCGACTGTCGGAGCCAGACTGAGGCTCTGCTGAAGCTCTAATCCCTGTTTTTAAAACAATTCCAGACGACATCACTGCATCCTCTGCAGCTGTGGAAACAAGGTTAGCAGGGATTTACACAGACACACGTGTATCAATAAATACAACACTGAAACGCTTTATTTCACAGTAATTTTGTGTTTATTTTATGTCTGTTTTGTCACATCTGCTTCTCTTTATGTCTCTGAGCATTTTGTTGTAAGTTTTTAATCATTTGAGGTTAAAATTTTGGATGTAGATGGTGAAAACTGCACTGCTGACCAACCGATGAAGTAGAAGAAGAGTTAGAGAGGATCTCTACTGTCAAGAAACCTGGCTGGACCAATCATCCCAAGAGTTGGAATCAGGCCAGCAGAGCCTCCCTTTGACCCCCAACAGAGAGAAGAACGTGACAGGAAAATCTGTATAATCAAATGTGGCTTTTCTTGCAAATTCCTATTAAACTGCTTACAGCATCATAAAGACAAGTCTATGTCTGGACATTGGTTTTTAAAGTTTTTCTCTGATTACTTGAGAGTGTTGTTACTTCAAAGCAACAAGGTGTTAACATATTAATGAGTGTGTTTACTTTGGAGCCAAGAGGTAACGATATGAGGTCATAAATCAATTATAAGTTCATTTTTAATGGTTATTAGCCTGGGGAGATAGGATAACTCCCTTTAACAGTTCCCTTGAGAACTGCTGTACAGGTCACTAAATATCATCTCGGTCACAGTAAGAAGTGCACATCCAAAGAGGGAGCAGCTGCCAGGAACAGTGGTGACCGGCAGCTGGAGGCGTCCTGAGCTACTACGCTGATCCAGAGGCCGGGGTTCAAGAAGGGAGCGACCACTGGAAGGAAGGTAGCTGGAGGCCGAGCTGAAGGCTCCCGCACCTGTCTCTCAGAGGAGACACGCCAGACTCAGCCACACAGGCCACCCCCAGGTGGCTGTAAATCTGGTCCATCACCTCCAAACCAAAAGGGAGACATTGTCTCCTCTCCAAGACCCATCGGTGTCCTAGTGGGTAAACTGGGGGAGGAGCCACACAGGAAAACACTACTCAGACCTGAACCTGATGAAGATCTGTTGATGACAACATATTGTTGCACAACTTTTTGTAACTAATTCCAAACAGGTAAAGGTCCTGTCACACTAAAACATTTTAGACAACTTATGCCAGCTTATGAAAACAAAATTTCAGCTAAATTATTAATAAAAGTTAGATATTTGATCAATTTATTAGCCTTACAGTATTTAAAAGAGGCTTCCAGTTGATTTTTTTAAAATTCCACCATCAATGTAGATGTCTGCAAACATTTTATAAGTTGTTTAAACGTCATAGTGTGACAGGGCCTTAAGATTATTTTGTTTCTTAAGCCTCCTGTTGTGTTTGTTTCTGAGGAACAGAAAGAATGCTCCTGCATCACTTTGACCTGTTTAATCATGCAAAAGTGTCAGAAACCAAAAGGAATCCCCTAAAACTTTTTCGTATCTGATTATTGACTCCATTGTGTTGGGTGGAGACAGCGAACTGAACTCTGGTGACCTGTGTTTGACTGTTAACAACTGGTTGGACTCTGTAGGTCTTAAGATTGGTCCCGACACACTGCCTTGGATGTCACCGGCTCTGCTGCACCCCTCCCCTTAGCACATGTCCCCCCCACCCACCACCCCCTTCCCCTCCTTAGCTGGCTGAACTTTCACAGAGTAGTTTTTTGAGCGTATGCTCGTGCGTTTTTCTGTGTAAAACACAGGATCAAAGCTCTTTTTTTAACTCATCCTTCCTATGTGTGTGTATTCTAAACTGCAAAGGTAGCGCACAACGTTGTGAAACACTCTGGACATTCGTTCCCCTGTGTTTGTCATGTGTGTGTGTGTTTCTCTGGACGGATGTTTTAAACTGCAAATTTCATTCTACGTTGCGTCTTGATGTTGTGTGAACGACAATAAACGATTCTGATTCTGATTCATTATGAACCATTTCAATCAATATTTGCTTGTTAATGTTTTTATGTCTCACAGATAAAGGATCAATGAGGACAATTCACTTGTTTTTCATTAAAAATGCACATTATTATATATATTATGTCCACTTAAAAACCCTCCACACAAAAACAATGATTAGACATTACAGTTTGTAGATTTAATATGAAGACGCAGGGGAGAGTTGCAAATATGTAAAATGAACCATTTTATATGTTGATTATTTATTAAGACAAATAGAAAAAGTTTCATACAGAAAAAAAACTTTAAACTATTTAAAAAGTTTAAAGTTTAAAACAGGTCAATCTGACCTGCAACATAACAAGAGGGTTAAATAATAGAGTAGTTTAATTTCATGCTTGACACCTGTGTGTGTGTGTGTGTGTGTGTGTGTGTGTGTGTGTGTGTGTGTGTGTGTGTGTGTGTGTGTGTGTGT
>NW_013952529.1:1675427-1677822 GCF_001266775.1 Austrofundulus limnaeus | reverse complement strand
ACACACACACACACACACACACACACACACACACACACACACACACACACACACACACACACACACACACAGGTAAACAAAAACACAATCTCTGATTCATTCACACAAACAAATTCAGAGACAAACAATGAAAGTCTGCAGAAAAACAAAGAGGAAATCAGCTTAAATCTGATTTGAGTCTAACAAGATGCAAAGCTGCTGATTTCATGATTATGTCGAAGAGTTATAATAACACTGTGTTAAAAATGAACATAATGAGGGACTGAGTCATTTAGACGAGCTCTGGAAACTGTTGGGTCAACAGTGGCAACAACCCGTTTGAATAGAAACTGATGATGCTGCTTCCATTCAGTTTGTGCTGCAGTTAGACGCTGGACAGCAGCCGAGCAGCAGCTGCTAATATTCTGTGTAAATGAGGTGGACGGCATCCAAAGAGCAATAAACTGGGTCAGCTGATCAGATGTCCTGAGCACAGAGTAAACCAGTCCGCCCACAGATCTCAGCAGAAACCTCCCCGAAGATCATTTTGAGACGACTCATTTTTCATCCTCAGGTTCTCAGACGCATCAGATCTGCACCAGCTGCTGGAAAAACTCAGCGTCAACGTCAAACAAGTTTTGGTTGTTTTCTTAAATGATCACAGTTTTTGGTTTGCAGTTGTATCAAACTATGGGAAGGCCCAGAGAAAATTCTGTTGACAAATACCTGGTAAAAACCAATTATCACCATGAAAAGCAGGTGATCGAGAACTTGTTTCTGTTTGTTTTTTTTTAAGTCTTAAAAAGTTTTAAATATGTCCAAACTTCCCATTTCTAGGTCTTAAAATACATTTAGTTACATCTTAAATTATTTTTGTTGGCATTTGTTTGTTTTGTGTAATAGAAGGATTTCATCCTCCTTTTTTACATTTAAATCCTTCAGTTGTGTCCATTTGCTTTGGTCTGAATTCCTCCTTATTGTAACTCCACAAGCCCCACCCCTTTTTGGGGGCATGTCTCAGAGCAACCTGTTTTGAGGCTGTCTCTTTAAATCCAAGCAAGCTTCACACCCCGACCCCAGCTTCCAGACCGGTTCATTCCAGTTTGATAGAGAGGTTTGTGGTTATATAGCTGCACAGCAATGTTTTATTTACAGCTGAATTAAAAGATGTGAACAACAGAAGACTTGTTCATCCAGCCTTACGTGTTGGAGCCAGAGTCTGACCAGAACCAGAGTCTGATCCAGAACCACAGTCTGAGCCAGAGTCTGAGGAGAACGAAGACCATCAAATTTTAAGTCCAGACCGTTTTTTAGAAGTTCTGTCATGGAAAATAGAGAAAACTGGTCAAGTTGCAATATGGTTATTTGGTATTATTTATTGTTTTTTTTTAACGTTCTCCAGGCTCTATGTTAAAAAAATTTGAAAATGAGGTTTTGAAAAAATCCTTAAAACTTGAAGAAATCATGAGATTGCTCTGTATGCCTGCAAATGATGGAAAATTCATGTAAGTTACGGATAATCCGTACAACGATATGTATTCTGCAGAGACTCCAAAGACACAACAAAATCGATTTAACAGCTAAAAAAGTGGATTTTGCAGACATGTCCTCTATAAAAGTCTCAACTTGCAACAATCCTTCTGGAAGGAATTTATTGACAGAACTTCAGTCTCCTTCAGAAATTTCTGCTCTCCTCCTAAAACTAAAACAACTAAAAGGAACTAACTCTATTTCTCAAAATGCAAAAATAACATCCAAAAAGTCCACTCCAAACCATTTCAGTGCATAAAGTTAACTAAACATCCTAAAAGCTCTATGACTGTAAACAATATAATTTGAAAATAAAAGATGAAGTATAAGATTTATTTCAGATAGAAACACTGTAAGACAGTTTAATTATTTTGTGTTGTGGTCGTGTGCTTTGAAATAAAAAAAGCTCAAATCAATAAACTGCAATCTGAGGTTTTCACAAACTTCCATCAGTCAGTTGAGTGGTCTCACAGTGAAGTCTCCTACTTCAATAAGTGCTCATGAACGTGACCACCTTCAGAGAACTCCCAGTATTTCCTGTCAGAGCTCTGAAGACACACAAAGTGTCGATATGAGAAACGTTTACATTCATCGGTCCTGGAAATGTGAAATGACTTTTCCTACGCCGACCGGATCGGCTCTGAACCAGCGACACGACGACTGTCCAACTCTCCAGGAGCTCAGCTCGATTAAAATGCTAATCAATTCATTACTGAGAACATCATTGTGTTCTCATTGCTCCAAATCATGTCGATCTATGCAAACATCCTTGATAAGAGAGAGTAAGTGTCTGAGATTTGATTTGATTTGATCTATTTATTTAACAGGAAAAGATTATTAAAAATAAAGCCTGACTCAGCATAATTGCTGTTTTACAGCAGGTTCC
>NW_013952529.1:1671641-1673297 GCF_001266775.1 Austrofundulus limnaeus | reverse complement strand
TCAGGATCATGAGAAAGAAAGTCAGGATCCTGAGAAAGAAAGTCAGGATCCTGAGAACGAAAGACGGGATCCTGAGAAAGAAAGTCAGGATCATGAGAAAGAAAGTCAGGATCCTGAGAAAGAAAGTCAGGATCCTGAGAATGAAAGTTGGGATCATGAGAAAGAAAGTCAGGATCATGAGAAAGCAAGTCAGGATCCTGAGAATGAAAGTCGGGATCCTGAGAAAGAAAGTCAGGATCCTGAGAATGAAAGTCGGGATCCTGAGAAAGAAAGTCAGGATCCTGAGAAAGAAAGTCGGGATCCTGAGAATGAAAGAAAGTCAGGATCCTGAGAATGAAAGTCGGGATCCTGAGAAAGAAAGTCGGGATCCTGAGAAAGAAAGTCGGGATCCTGAGAAAGAAAGTCAGGATTCTGAGAACGAAAGTTGGGATCATGAGAAAGAAAGTCAGGATCATGAGAAAGAAAGTCAGGATCCTGAGAATGAAAGTTGGGATCCTGAGAAAGAAAGTCAGGATCCTGAGAACGAAAGTCAGGATCCTGAGAAAGAAAGTCAGGATCCTGAGAAAGAAAGTCAGGATCCTGAGAACGAAAGTCGGGATCCTGAGAAAGAAAGTCGGGATCCTGAGAAAGAAAGTCGGGATCCTGAGAACCAAAGTCAGGATCCGTTTTTATTTATTTCTCCCACGTACCCTCGCAGGCTCTGTATACAGTTGTATTTCAGGAGAATAAAACATCAAATCCAACTGCAGGAAGCAGCAATATAGGAACAAGGGGTGCATTACAGCTCTGCTTTAATTATTATGCTAATCAAGGCGCCTCGGGGGCTCAGAGAAGTGATGCAACATAAAGAAAGAAAGAAAGAAAAGCAATTGGAAAAAAATTCAGTCAATTTTAAACATATTAGTTTGTATTTTTCTAATCATTTTTTGATGGTTGTTTTCTCTTTAACCACTCAGCCAGGGAGTCGACAGCAGAAACAATAGGAGTGTTTATAATATGAAAAAGATATTTTTGAAGCTAAAAGTTATAAATGTTTGTCTGTTCTCCATCAGGTCAGACAGAAGGCTCACCTCTTGAGTTATTTTTTATTCATCATCCTCCCAATAAAAACAAATCATTTAGGTTTTTCCCAATGAGTCCTGCTGAAAACTGAACTTCTGCAGGACCTTACATTTTCCAAGCAGCTGCTTCTCTGCCTGCCGATTTGGGTATCATATTTTTTTATTTGCGGGGCAAATCTTTGTTTTTAGACACTATTGTTTCAGTAAAACTGTAAAGTATAATAAAAGTATAACTGATGGGTAGGGCTGAAGAATTGATCTAAATTACTCATAAAAAACATTGTCAGAGAGGATAGGGCAACCCATAACACTGCTGGCTCAAGTTGTGAAATTATCAAATTATTTGTTTGTATAAAATTCACAAAAACAAGTTTGTTTGAATAATTAAAGCCCTGAATAACTCATCTTTTTTCCTTTTGCAAATAAAAGTTTGTAATTATTGACTTTATTATTTTATTTTAATAAAAAAAAAACAACAACAAAGAAAGAAAATAAAATAATTTTTAAAATGATTTTAATAGAGGAGGAGGTTGGACGGACTCCCTCCTCGCCACTAGGGGACTCACTCTGTTTACTTTTGTTCTTAAGATGTGAA
>NW_013952529.1:1667665-1670523 GCF_001266775.1 Austrofundulus limnaeus | reverse complement strand
CACAGTGGGGAAATTTGCACATTACTGCAGCTTAATACAGGAGAGGCTGAGAAGAATAATGAAAGATAAATAAAAACGATAACAAACAAAAACAACCCTACAATATACACGTGATATATATATAGTAACATATACCAATGCACATATACACAAATAAATAAACACATATGCATATTATATACATATGTACACCGTAAAGTACAGTACAAAAATGAATAAGGGTCAAATGTGTGTTTTTAAACTGTGTTAAAAGACTAAATGTAATTCTATGTTGTTTATAAATTAACCAGTAGCAGCTGGTTAATTTAATATTAAACAATAAAAAGCCATAAATATCTTTATGGTTTTTGTAACAGGGGCAGTACTGAGGGATTTTATTATTTTTTTGGCCGGGGGGTGAACTTGGCTTGGAAGTAAGAAAGGGTGGGCTTTGAGGAAGTATGACTGCTCAGCCTGGCAGAGCTGAGGTCCTAACCCTAACCACAGCACTCATCAAAAAGTAAAAATAAAAAACAAACATCAAAGTGTTTTTAATTTTACTGCTCTTGAAATCTAGACTTGAGATGTTTCCAGAAAACAAATATAAATCCAGAGCCTTTTGCCATTAGAGCTGCGTGCATGGATCATCAGGATGCACACTGACATCAGCTATGAAAAAAAATCTCAAATGTCAGTCAGAAAAATTGGATCCAAGCAAAAGGTGAAATTGAGTCGGGCTTCGCGGCTCGTGGCGGTATAGGAGTCAGCGGTTCCTTTGACTTTGCTTATAGCGGCTCCATTTCAGTGTCTGGCTGCACACGAGCCGCTGTCAATCATCTGAGTGGAGGGAAAGGTGTTTAGCTCCGCTGCTTTATGCTAATGAAACGGCAGAGGTTGTCAGGATCGCAGCAGCCCATCAACAAACAGAGTGTGTGTTTGCACAGGATGTGTGTGTGATTACGACAGCTTTAATATAACGTGACATTTTCTTTGAGCACGTATGTAAATGATGAGTGCACTTATAATAACACCAGAGCACAACAGTTTCAGCAAGTCTTTGTTTCTGGTTTTCTTGTAGTTCTGCAGCAGGATTTTCAGAATAAATGTGATGTTTAACCTCTCTGTATGTTGGTGCCTTCTGGCACGACTAACGCTTCACATGAAAATATCCCTTTAGACGATAAATAAAAATCAAACAGGATGAAATGAAAACAACACTTCATGTCCTTTAGGACCAAGACGTCAATTTAGGAGGAGAATTCACAGCTTTTATTTTATGTTTTTATGGTGATAGTTGAGTCTGACACCAACAGTGAGGCTAATGATGAATCATATGAGGCTGTGACAGAAGCCCAGAAGGGACAATTTATTCTAAAACACAATCTGCATCTATAAACACTTTCCTGAAAATGAGTTGCAACCTCATCCTCCAGAATAATCATTAGTGTTTAAACTTAAAGGTTACTGTGTTGACACATAAAACAAGGTTTCACTTTCTAATAAAATAACTAGTGAGCATCTAAACACATATTTAATAAAAAAATCAAACAAACTGATCATCTTAAAGTGTCTGTGACATGCATATTCTTCAAATACAAAACATCAAAGAAAACAGCTTTATATTTAAGAAAGTTGGAATAATGCACACAATTTTACCCATTTTGCCCCTTAACTGTTATATTTTCTTTTGAACTTGACTCAGCCAAAAATGAAACAGGAAGAGACAACAAAGAGGAACTCTTCAACAAAGAAAACTCTCTGGTCTTTGTTTTATGAAACAGAAATATTTTAGCTCTGACTTTCTGATAGAGACTCAAAATAATCTTAAGAAACAACAGATTCTTCTCTACAGTCTGGGATGTTGGCTGTTGTAGCACTACTCTGTTCACCAGTGGTGGGCAGCGATAATCCAAAAATGAGCTCCGCAGTTTCTAAAGCGCTTATGAAAATATTTAGGTTTGCAACTTCAAAACTGCTTATGCCATAGAAAAACTAGTGGAAGCTACTTTTAAGGCACAAGTTCAATTTGACACTTACTAGCTGGCAATAATCCATGTACAATATATGCACAATACTGCCCGCTGATTGCTGGGGATGTGATTTCATGAAACAGACCTTTAGCTCCAAGTGTAAAAATTAAAAAGTTGTTGAGGATTGCTAGTTTGGCTGCTTCTTTAAAAAGTTGTTGAGGATTGCTAGTTCGGCTGCTTCTTTGTCATTTTCTTTTCTTTGTTGTAGATTTTTCATTAAAGAAGCATCAATAAAGTAATTTTAAAACTGTTTATTGAAAAACTGAAGTGATGCATTCTGGGTACATGACGAATTTGATTTGTGACGGTAAACAAAAGCACGGAGTACAGGAAACTACCTTCCCTTCAAAATAAGAGCTTGGATTTTAAAGTTTTCCATGTCGTTGCTCCAGTTGACCACTAGATATCAGTCTTCGTCAGCATAACATCTTTAAATCATTTCTAACCCTGTTGGCCGATTGCTTCGACCAGTTACGTCAAGTTTTGAGCTCCAGTGGTTAAACTTAATTTTTCTTAAAAAAGGAGCTCTGATTGTAAAGTAAAATAAATCAATACATACAAAAATTTTGTATGGATTACAAACGTTAACTGTTTTTGCTGTTGCCTTCCTGCTATGTAAGCTGACACAAAGCATTGTGGGAAATGAGAACCGTGACCCAAAGCAACAGTCAGCAGGATGTATACCTTCACAATAAGTGGTTGTGTCCAAAACGGCAGGACGGGTCCTCCGAAGGTCGAATTCGTTGGCCGCATACGTCACAGCGCTGCGACTAAGGACGTCCAAAACCGGACTCCTCTGATGCGGCCGACAAATACAGTGGTTTGCAAAAGTATTCATACCCCTTGAAC
>NW_013952529.1:1665391-1667000 GCF_001266775.1 Austrofundulus limnaeus | reverse complement strand
CATGTTGTGATTCATTGACAGTCATACCTTCTGCTGTTCAACATAATGATGACTGGTAGATAATTAGTTACTGCATTTTAAATTTAGAAAGCACAAATCTGTTTATTAATTATAAAAATTAGTAAGTCCGCCAAAGCGCAAATGAAATATTTTGGTCCACAATTAGTGGATTTGTGCTTTAGCGGGCTGGTGCCCACCACTGCTGTTCACATGCAGACATTCCCCTTTGACATCACTTCCTGCTAATTTACAGGCAAATATCTCAACAACTGTTCATCTCAGCGACACAAAATTTATTTTGCATTATTTTATCAATGTCATCTTTAAAAAAAATGCATTAATATGTATTACAAAAATATGACGTCACAGTCACTTTAAGGTTTTGGTCAAACCTTGTAAATTATGTTTTGCACATTTTCATGTGAAATCCTTAAAAAAAGGTTTCTAACCTAGATTTTTCAAGGAGCTGGTTTATGGAGGACAGCACAGGAGAAATATGATTCCTCCTCCACGTACCCATCAATACTAGCTGCAGGGTCTTGGATCAATGATCACATTTGGGGGAGTTATTTGGACACTCAGCTACAAATGTCACTGCAATAATCCAGCCTGAATGTGACGAACACACTGACAGGTTTTAATGCCAACACTACTTCCCCTCATTTTTCTCTTTCCTCATCAAGTTTAATTTGTCAAAGCAGTTTTAGCAGACAGGTTCACTCCTCAAGGACCTTATTTGGAACAAAAACAAACAATTTCACATAAAACAAAGTGACGGAGCGTCTTGTGTGCTGGACTAAAGTCAAGCCCAGTCTCTGACCTCACATTTCAAAGCTGACACAAATGGGTCTGAAAGGACAAACGTACTTGTTTACTGATGACAGCTTTGGCAGATAATGACAAACTGTCCACACGGTGCAGTGACTGAAGCCCCCCACCAACCCCACCAACCCCACTGACACACAGGAACTCATGAAGATGCAGCTCCTGTGGCTCATCAGAAGAGAAACGCTTCTGTTAGAAATGAGAGTCTGATCCAACGCATCATGATTGCTGAGAACTGAAAGACTTTGCTCAAGCTTGATGAAGAAGCTGAAACTGATTCATTAAACCGTGGGGGTGCACCTCCTCCTGGGTACACAAACTGGTCCCAGTGAGGGCAGTTTCCTTAATTTTGGGAGATAGGAGATCGGCAGATACTTAGATAAGATCTGTGGAAAAGATTGGCCTCTCATTCAGTCTAAAAATCAGCCACTTTCCCTTTTGTTCTGCTGTGAGCTCTACCTAGCCTGGTAAAAACCAGACCCCTGTCCTTCACTTTGCTTCGTACGAGGGTCTGGACTCGTGCCTATAGAGAAGCTATTCTTGCTGGAGGCGTGGCCTCTGCTGAAGTTTAAAATGATTGGATCGGTTGGCTGCGACGTATGTCGCTGTGAAGGAGGCTAAGCTAAGAAGCTAACTGGAAATCACGTGTGCTGTAAACAACCCTACTGAGAGGAGAAATATATCGAATCGAATGAGACGGTTGTAAATAAGAGCTGCTGTTTGTCAGACAAATTTAATTTAATTTGAAGCCTTATCAACACAGACTGGCTTCATTCACTTCCTC
>NW_013952529.1:1661139-1663176 GCF_001266775.1 Austrofundulus limnaeus | reverse complement strand
AGATACTTCATTATGGTATAGTATTTAAATATGTGCCTGAGAAACACATAATATTGTCCCTTTAAAAAGAACAATGCTTTCGAAAGAACTGAGGAGAAAATGTATAAAGAAAATATTTGTAAAGTTAAATATTTAGAAAAGTGTATAAGTTATAAAAACCAAACGCTGCAGAAGATTGCAAATTAAATGTACATGGAGAAATTGCACACTCAAAGTGCAATGTTATAAAAATACTTTCAAGTATTTTTCACTTCAGCATCATTTAAATGTTGATATGATAAAAGAACTTACAATATTCTTCTAATTGCAATCAAAGTGTAAAACCGTTAACCTTTACGGAGGAGAGGAGCTGTCAGTTTGAACGTGCTTCGTTTCTCACCTCCTTTAATCCCGACACACGGGCTCTGAGGCTGGGCTTAAGGAACTAATGAATTGCACAGGCACGCAATTTGGAAGATGGTGGCAATAAAAATAGGCATTAGCAGGAACAAAACAGGCCGATGACTGCTCTTTAATTAGCTGTATGAGAGAACGTGCACGCCTCGGTGTTGCTGCCACCTCACTGGGACCGTGTCTTTAATAAAACAGAAGCAGAGGTCCTCCTGGGGGCCCAAACTGGTCCCAGGGAGGCCATTTTTTAAGGTTCGGGCTGAGATCAGGATTTAGTTAAGGTTATGTTTGGACTAAAACAGTGGAGGATGATTAAAAGTCAGTGTCCTAATAAAGATAGCTGGGTGAGATTCTAAGTGAGACATAAAAAGAAGCAGTAAACGTAACAAAGCGTGAAGGTTGCTTCTGTTCTGACGTTAATGTTCATGAGGGGTCATTTGTGTCACTGCTTTTTGTGAGCATCCATCTCCCGTTTGTTCACCCACATACAGACACAACTGCCCCGTTGTGTGACTCTACACACACACACACAGTTGCATCATTTTCATCGTCTGTGTTTAATGGTTTTCCGTCTGAACGGAGATATCCGGCAGCTTAAAACTGAAGCCCGGGCTCTGACAAAACCGTTTTCTGACATCAAAGTAAAACTCTGAGGATTTTAATGAAGTTTTTGCTTCTTATTTTTCTCCACAGTTCCCTAAATTTTTTATGTATTAGGAGAGTTCTGGCTTTAAGTGTGTTCACTGACACAGAGCTGTGGTTATTTATGGCATCATCTTTCTGTGGGTCTGTCATCACGGCCACCCACTTTTTAAATCCTACAAATTTGTGAAAAATCTCTGAGTTCTGTAATTATTTCTGCCTGTAAAGCAGGTTTTATTGCCTCGTTGGATGGAGCCCAACCTTCATTCTCCAGCTCTCATCTTATCTTTGTCATCGATTTATCTGCTGTCTGACTCTTGCCATCTATTCACCGTCCCCCTCTTTTCTACTTTTTATTCCTCCTCTTTGCAGACATGAGCCAAATTTATTCCTGAGGTCCTTTTTTTTTATCAAACGCTTCTGTCTCAAATTGTTTTACAGAGATGGGAAAAAATGCAGATAAAAGAAAAGAAGTTAAAACCATCCATTATCTTAACCTGATTCTTCCTTTCAGGGTCACAGGGGATCACTGGTGCCTATATCATATCCAGCCACTGTGTGAGGGGCAAAGGGTGGTCTTTCCCAGGGCTCTAGACTAACTTTTTGCACTGGTTGCCCCTGTGCACATAACTTTTTACTTTAGATACACCAGCACAAAATTTAGGTGCACCCAATTTTTCAATCGTGTCGCATTTAACATTGCAGTTTAACAGGTTCGCTTTTTATTTTAAACCAATGTCCGTTAACATTTATTTAATAATCTAGATCAGTGGTTTCCAACCTTTTTAGTCTTGTGTACCCCTGAGCCATTTTGTCATACCACTGGCACCCACTCTGTCAAACGTAATGATGATTCTCCAAAACTTTAATGTACAACAACTGATTATTAAATTAAAGTGGGTAAAATAAGTATTTAGTCAGTCACCAATTGTGCAAGTTCTCCCACTTAAAAAGATGAGAGAGGCCTGTAATTGACATCATAGGTAGACCTCAACTATGAGAGAC
>NW_013952529.1:1655517-1659918 GCF_001266775.1 Austrofundulus limnaeus | reverse complement strand
GTCTCTCATAGTTGAGGTCTACCTATGATGTCAATTACAGGCCTCTCTCATCTTTTTAAGTGGGAGAACTTGCACAATTGGTGACTGACTAAATACTTATTTTCCCCACTGTAAAATTATTTAAATAACACCCTAAAATGTTTAAATCTCAGGCATTTTTTTTCAACTTAAATAAAGATTAATATGTTGGGTTGAAAGTGAATAAGTAATTAAATAAATAAACCAGGTAATGGCAGGCGCAGAAAACAGCAGCGTAGAAAATACATCAGAAACTCACCCAAATGAGCAAATTCCATGAGATTCCACGTTTTAAACTGGACTCCATTTTGTGTTAATTCCGTCTGCAATTTCCTCTTTGCGGAAATTATAGGGCCGTACATATCTCAGTCCTATTTTTATTTTATTTTTTACACACCTGGGAAATTTTCCCAGTACCCCCTGTAATAGACTCACATACCCCAAGGTGTACACGTACACCTGGTTGGGAATCATTGTTCAAAATAACACCAGATCATATTGAGAGCTACTTTAGCAGTTTTTCCTCCACATCCACCTGTCTAATGAAACGTTAAACTTGGTTTTATTCAAATAGAAAAGTATTGATAAGAGAACCGTCAAAACACCGGATCGATAAGCAGTTCCGATAAGAGTGGTAGTATCGATAAAACCTTAACGGTACCCATCCCTAACTGCTGTCTAACCAAAAACCAAGGGGAAAATAACTATAACTGCTAACTTCTTCTACCAAGAGGCTAACACCAGCTGCGTTTCCATTGCAAATGTGCGCAAAACTCTGTCGATATTCTGTTAATGTGGAAAAATACAGTTTGCAATAGCAGTGTTTCCATTAAGTAAGAAATTATGTTAATGTCACGCGTGAACATGCTTGTTCTCATGATAAGTCATTACAAACATGGCAGCGATGGATGTAAACAATGCATATTGCTACCATGACACTAGCGCTCATCATCAGCCATCAGAGCAGACGTCATCATTGTCTTATCGAGGCTTTCGAGTGACAAGACCCTTACACCTGGGAGCGTCTACTTATGCTGCGTTTTTTGAGAAATTGTAGTTGTGATTTTACCACTTTCTTTTACAACTTCGGTGATTTTACTATTACTTCTACTTCCTGTTGTACTGCCTACTTCTGGCATCAATTGGTATTGCACCAGAAATAACTCAAATCATACTGTTATTTTTTTATTTTTTATTTTACAGTTATTTAACCAGGCAAGTCCAATTGAGATCTCAGATCTCTTTTTCAAGGGAGGCCTGGGCCTGAAGGCAACCTATTGTACATGTATGGTTTTTTTTTTTTTTTTGGGGGGGGGGGGGGGGGGCTTGGGTCGTTGGACTCACATTCACCAGTATATGAACACTGACTCACATACTGGTGAATGTGAGTCAGTGTTACATAGCTTAAACAATTAAAACACAAGTAATAACGTTTAAAAAATTGTTGGGGAGTGCCTTTTAATAGTTAAATAGTCCTGGGTGCCACATTTAGCTTTGAATATTTTAAAGTTAGAACTTTGGGCATAACATTTCTTTCTAGTTTACTTTCAAACTTTAGTCCTTTGTTTCGCATTTACAAACCTTCCTGTTCTGTAAAGGCTTAAACATAATTTTAAATGTACAGGAACAGCTCTAAAATGGTTTAAATCAGTAGTTCCTAATGTTGGGATTGGAACCCCTCGCTGTGGGTCACAAGACACCAAGTATGGGGCCCTGAGAACTCCAGAAATCAAAATGTAAAAACCTGACATTTATCTGAAGATGACCGTTCATGTAGATGTGCGTTTGAGTAACTCGGTCTGTCGTGCGTGGGCAGAGAGCAGAAAATGCTCACTTTACACGACTTTTTGTGAGAAGGCGTCTAATGTGCGAGCTCAATGAGCCTGAAAATGTGGGGGCATGCCTTCCAAATCTTTTCTGCACGACTCTGCTGAGAGGAACTCGAAGGGAAATGAATTGTGAGCTGCTCCCCTTAACGCGCCGCTCAGAGTTTATTTTCTGCTCTGGAGATGTTTCAGGGTGTCAGACGTCACCGGTGAGGTTCTGCTCTGTGTAGTCACACTTTGATAACGTGTCACTGAGATACATTCTCTGAGCCTGAGCTCTTGGAGCAGTTTTGTCATGTAGTTGTCTTATTTTAAAGAGCCAAGACACTAACCTCAGCTGCACTTTTAGCTGACACAATAATTCTCACACACTGACTCACAGAATAATTTGAGAGAACAAAAAGATCGCAGGTAACCAATAATTGTGTAACGTGGGTTTGAACCCAGACCTGTTTGGTTATCCCTCATCCCTCTTTGTTTTCAGCAACACATACTGGTTTTCTATTATTTACTAATTTAATTTCTTAAAGCTTCTCAGTTCTCTCTCTATATAGCGGCGTTTCCATTGACCATGAAAATGCGCAAATTAGAATTTCGAAAATAAATGTGCTCAATGGAAACACGTCAGTTTCGGAAAAAATTATGTTTTTTGACAAAATGTTTTTGCGCTAGGATGAGGTGGTTTTTCCGCCATATTGAAATTGGTGTTTTTCGCAAAACTGCAATGGAAACACTTTTTTCACATCACAGGAGTCACGTGATCAACAACCGGCTGTTTCTACTGGTGAAAAAAGATGACGAAAAAGATAACAGGAAGTAGAAGTAGTAGTAATATCACAGAAGTACTAAAAGAAAGTAGTAAACTCACCGACTACAATTTCCCAAAAACACAGCATACGTAGCCGCTCCCAAGTAGGGACTTGTCTCTGGAAAGCCTCGATAAAAGACGCCGACGTCTCCTCTGATGATGAGCGCTAGTGTCGTGGTAGCAACATGCTATGTGTTTACATCCATCGCCGCCATGTTTGTAATGACTTATCATGAGAACAAACGTATTCACGTGACTTTAATAACATTTCTTAATGGAAACACTGCAGTTGTGAAATTGTGTTTTTCGACATTAACAGAATATTGACAAAATTTTGCGCACATTTGCAATGGAAACACAGCTACTGACACGCTGTTGGTTAATGTCACCACTCACCACATACTAAACTGTGTGTTTGTAACAACTTGGCTATTCTTGGTGCTGACTTGAAAATGCAAGTCATCTCCGCATCATCATGTGTAAAAATCTGAACGGATGTTTGTGTTTGTGAGTGTATTTGCATTCGTGTGTGTCTGCGGGCCCTGCAGCTGTGCACTCATGCACGGCTGCCACTGGAATCTGCCTGCTGCTGCCCACTGCTACGACAGATAAACCGTCAAACACACAAACCATTTTAATCATTTTTTCCAAACATTATATTCAGTCTCAGCATTCCCCCGTCACTCATCTTTCAGTTTCTTACGTTATCTTTTTTAATTTCATGTCTTTGATCAGTTTTTTGTGTTCATACAAACAGATCAACGTGGGACTTGGTGCACAAAACTCATCAAGTTTAATTTATTTAAATATACAAATAAATACAAATGCATGTGTGTTTCCCCTTTTCTTAATTATACAAGTTTACATGAGTGGAAAAAAAATCACAAAATGTAAGCCAGAGAAGCTCTGAAATAAGTTAGTGAGGCGTATGTATGTTGGGTTTGGCACGCTGTCTTATAGCATTAGGAGGAGGGATGCTGTTTGCTGCAGCTGCTGTGGTCAGAGCACAGCACTGTTACATAAAAAAAAAAAGGTTATTATTCGCCATCGCTGCTCATTGCTATAACACAAAACCCAATTCAGTTCCAAACACATTTAATAAAGCTATAGCCACCACATCCTCCTTTTCTCATAACTCCAAACACATTTTGTTTTTCTAAAACACAAGGTGCAAAATGCTGTAACACAGTCAGCAATCATTGATGAATATTACTGGACTGGGCGTCACGTGACCTGGGCGTGCTTCGCAAGGGAGATTTTTATGCATTGAGCTAATGCTAACGCTAACCATTGAAATCAATGAGCAGAACGTAGCCCAGTGCAAACAAACACTTTAGAAATGTACTAATGTCACAAATAATTTGCTATAAACTACATAAATTGTTACAACACGTTTACAAGAGCAAAAGGGATTATGTTTCATAGTATATTTAACCAAACTTTATTATTTTAATCGTAAAACCTGTATGCTAACATTTAAAAAGTTGTTTAATCTCATGTTTAACCTTATTTAGAATAGATTTTATCTGTTGTCAAATATATTATTTACTAGTAAACATGTAAATATGGACTTTAATGGACTGCTGAGATAATAATTCAGAAAATATGATGCAGACTCACTAATGTCAGAGACAGTAATGACTTTGAGCATCATAAACATAAAATAGTCACGTTGTCAGACAGGCTGGTTTATTCAGGTATTGTATTTGTGTTTTTCAACATTTCCATATATATACATACATATATATA
>NW_013952529.1:1652975-1654348 GCF_001266775.1 Austrofundulus limnaeus | reverse complement strand
CTGTTAATCATTTAAATTACTTATTTATTTTAAATTTACATAACTAAAAAAATCGCAATGTCCTCAGCTTTATTTTGAACCATAGATTGTAAAAATTGAGCAAGAAATAAGAAATTTATAAGAGTTTTTCATCAGGAAGACACCTCACAGTCCATTGACCTCCATTCATTTTGATGAGGTTCTTCAATGCAGAACAGAGCTCCAGTGTGCACGTCCATGTAGTAATGAGCTAGCCACGCCCACTCCAGTAATATATATCAATGTCAGCAATACTTAAACACAATGAACACACTTGGCTTCATTCATTAAACACAACTCAAAACTGAAGACACGTGTTGCTCATGATGTGACCAAGGATGTAACTTTAGATTTACTATTGGGAGGTGTCATCCTCACCTAATATTCATTTACTGACTCATTTATTTTTGTAATGCCGGGTTCACACGGCAGGATAATTGTGCCAATTTCTGCCCTTCTGACAATCTTAAGGACGCTCAGATTATTGTGATGACTTCAAAGATAATCTTAGCAGATCTTCTTGCCGTGGGTGGGGAGTTCAGAGTGATCTAGTGATCTCTAAAATCAAGAGGTTTCTTCAGCACTGACTCTGTTTTCTCATTATCAGTTTTTCAGAAGCGTCACCAACAAACCAAGGCCTGTAGAAATGAAATACACCAGCTATGAAGCAGGCGTGGGGCTGTGCATCTTCTCACAATCGTTTCATTAATGATCCGTCTGAATCTTTGAGCTGAAACTCTGGACAGGTGGCAAATAAAGTGAAAAATAAGAGTAAAAAAGATGCACAACAGCACCAGTCCACTTGACTTTTCACCCCACTGGTGATGCACATGATGCAGCATGACAAAGGGCAAAGGCAGACAGATGATGACATAATGAGTAATTGTGTGTGTGTGTGTGTGTGTGTGTGTGTGTGTGTGTGTGTGTGTGTGTGTGTGAGTGTGTGTTTGTCTGAAAAGATGCAGAGGGTTTCATATATGTTATACAGTGCAGATGTGTTTGTGTTTCTGCCATTAGTTGTGTATAACAAGTGCACACTCAGTCCTCATGGATTTCCATTAGCTCAGCATGGCTTTACTGCAGTAGCAGAGGAATGTTCTGTCATCAGTATCAGCATCATTAACTAAAAAATACACTCAGAAAATACGTTAGTGACACTCTGATCTGCAAGGTTTTAAAACATTAATCAAAACAGCTTCTCTGCAGCTCTGCACAACACAGTTTGTTTCTGACACTGTTATTTCCCATGTCTCTGTGCTGTGGCTTTATTGAATAAAATGACTTTAAAAAGTAATATGCTGAATTTAAGGCAGCATTTGCTTGATACATACATACATACATACAAATATATATAT
>NW_013952529.1:1646281-1652909 GCF_001266775.1 Austrofundulus limnaeus | reverse complement strand
ACTTTTGAGGTTAAACAAATGTTCATAATTAATTTAAATAAATTACAAGTTAAAAGGGGCATGGACAATTTCTCTTTTTTGTATCGAAAAAATTTCGAACCGTGAGACTAAAGTATCGAACCGAACCGTGAATTTTCTGTATCGTTGCACCCCTAATATATATATATTTGAACATAATGCCCTGGTAGCAAAGTCAACTGACAATTTCCAACAAAGAAGGTTTAATAGAAAAAAACGAATTGTTTGGAAAAGATTAAATATATACGTGTGAGGAAAGAAAAGCTTTTCTTTCACCAAATCTTACAGTATTTTTAAAAATGATTTAATAACTGAGGTTGATTTATCCTAAATCAAAAGCCATACATTTACTCTGGCAGTTTTTAAAAGATTACTTCAGCCTCATTACCATTAACTCATTTCTGAAGTCACTATTTGACATCATATAAATATATGTATATATATATATACTTGATTCTTTAACAGTAAAGTTGTGTTCCAAATAAATAATCAAGGCTTTGATTTCTTGTCCTCGGCTTTTGTTTAGCACCTTCCTCCTTCAGATTGATGATTCAATCAGTGAATTCTCCGATAGAAACGAGACCATAAAACACGCTTCCCGTCTTTTTTCTTGTTTTTATGGCTTTTCCTCTTTCCTGGGCTGAATCCTGTTGCAGATAAGGTGTCCTGGATGAAGATTGAGACGGACAGACTCAGAACAACCTTCTGGTTTTGACGTGATTAACAGCATCAGGACCTACAGGATGTATTGATTTCGGCTGTAAATGGGGAAGTACCTCTAGTTTCCAGCTGACTATTGGTAAGTCCAAAACTGCGTTATCCACCTTTGAAACAATAGAGTTTATTTCTTCTGTTTGCTACGCAGAAACATAAAAGGAGAAGATGAGGAAAGAAATGAAAAGCATGAAACACACTCTGGAGGGCTTATTAAACATCTTACCTCGACAGAAAATAAAACAACAAAATCAAATGTTGAAATGAGGCCAACACACTTCTTGAACTCCCAGCTTGCAGACATTGTGTAAAAGAAAACATTCGATTGAATTGGTTTATTTGTGCTCGTTTATTTTCTTAGCTTTTGAAATGTGTTCAGTGAGACAAAGAAAAAGTTGTAAAACTGCTTTAATTGTTTCTTTTCCCCCTGTGCACTTTATACAGGTGTGATATCACACAGACATTATTAATGATTTTTTTTTGCACGTTCTTATTGGTGACTGCAGCAGCATTTAAAGGTGCTGCTCCTGACAGGCTCACTGAATTCTGTTTATAACCACATGACTGCGTTTTGAGCAGACAATATAAAAATATCAGAACCTATTTGAGTGCACGGTTTGCAAAACTGGATTCTAGGCTGTGCACATTATTTTGTTACCCACCTTGACCCGTTTTGTGTGCACATTAACATCTGCAGCCACATTAATTATTACATTTACGTGAGAACATAGAGTACATGAAGAGATTTTTGATAAATGTTCTTTATCATCACTGCAGTTTTTAGATCTTGATGTTCGGGGCTGTTACCTCAGATCTTTTCTGTCCAGCTTCAATAAAAGTGCCAAAAGACAAGCTGTATTGTGCTCAAACGTCCAGAAACTAAGAAGGTTTTTAGCTGAAGACACTTTTGGAATCTCTAGTTTCCAGATTCACGCCCACTAGTCACCAACATTTGTGGCCCAGAGAAACGTTACCTTAAAGGCTGAGCCGCTACCAAACAATTTATTTTAGCTGATTGTGTCTAACGTCTTCAGTTAATGTCTGGGTCCAAATTCATGGGCTGGGTCCTTCAAAGGACCCGGCCTACCCGGTCTAACTGGGCCAGGTCCTTGGTCGACCGCAAAATTGTGATTTTGGATGGTCTAGTCTTCAGCTTTATTCCCGCCCTTACAACCACCAGATTTTTATTTAAAACTGTACTCCTTCCTCTCTCTTCATCCGCCATTACGAGCAGAAAAAAAATTCTGGTCAGCCCAGAATGCATTGTGGGTTATGGTGGGTCGAGAAGGATCCATCGGACCCGTCCCTCAAATCGGTTGAAAAGGAGGACGCATTTGTTGGCCGCTAACGTCACAGCGCCTCCAACTTTTGGAGGAAGCAGCCTCTGAATGTGGACACAGTTATGGTCTGTACATCATGAGGTGAAGGCCGGGAACGTAGATGAGTGTAGATGAACCAGCAAATCAAATCATTGACCTTTAAGTTTAGCTCGCTTTTCACCACGACAGACCGGAGCAACGCACTCATTGCTGTAAAAATAATCCCAATCAAAGCCTTGATGATCTGTGAACACATCGGCGAGCTTCTCTTTTTTCACTGTTGTGTCCTTGTTAGAATTCAGTGTTTTAATTCCCTTTTTATTTGATGTATTTCTTACAAATTCAACATTATAAACAACTACAACCTTTTGTAAAGTTTAGATTGGATATCTGTTTGTGTTTTCTTACACATTTAATTCCATCTTGTTCTCTCCATTTTCTTGTTTCTTCATCTTCCACTCTCCCTCAGCTCCCAGAGCTTCAGCTCATAAATGATACATGAGCAGCAAGTGTTCATATAAAGTCATCATGTAAACTGTGTGTCTACGCTTCACGCAGGTGAGTTATCACAGCGACGGCAGACAGGTGATCAAACTGGAACAGAGCCACCACACACACACCAGTGAACACACAGACAGACACATACAGTATATGTTGCTACTTCACTAGCTGCGTTTCCATTGACCATGAAAATGTGCAAAATAGAATTTCGAAAATAAATTTGCTCAATGTAAACACGTCAATTTAAAAAATATGTTTTTCAACAAAATGTTTTTGCGTTAGGGTGAGGTGGTTTTTCAGCCGTATCAAAATTAGTGTATTTTGCAAAACTGCAATGGAAACATTTTTTCGCATCACGGGAGTCACGTGATAAACAACCGGCTGTTTCTACTGGTGAAAAAGATGACAAAGGAGAAGACAACAGGAAGTAAAGGAAGTAGTAAACTCACCGACTACAATTTCCCAAAAACACAGCATACGTAGCCGCTCCCAAGTAGGGACTTGTCTCTGGAAAGCCTCGATAAAAGACGCCGACGTCTCCTCTGATGATGAGCGCTAATGTCGTGGTAGCAACATGCTATGTGTTTACATCCATCGCTGCCATGTTTGTAATGACTTATCATGAGAACAAACGTATTCACGTGACTTTAATAACATTTCTTACTTAATGGAAACACTGCAGTTGCGAAACTGTGTTTTTTCGACATTATTAGATTATCAATAAAGTTTTGCGCACATTTGCAATGGAAACGCAGTTAATGTCTCCTTGTGCGTTCACTTTTAACACACTTCCACATGAGGAGCTGTAGGCCGTCAGAAACGGGGGCGTTTAATTGCTTCGAAATGGCTTTAATTATAAAACCAATCTTGACCATAATTTTAAATGATTTCTGACACTCTTGCGGCCCTAAAGCACAAAACCACACCATAAGTGTAATTGTACTCCGTCTAACTGTCAGCGTGTCTCACTAACAAATTATTCATCAAATGTCTGCTCATTAACTGAACATTATTGAAGACACACACAGCTCCACAGGACACAATTTGCCAGAGGGATAATGAATGGAAGCAAAATGACTGAGGTCACATTCTCTGGTGTATTTTCCCTCCATTCGCACATAATTGTTATTATTAGTATTTTACAATTACAGCAGCATTAGAATCACTGCAGTTTAGGTGGAAGAAGGAAACTGATGACTGTAATTTCATTTAATTTCTTTTTTTGCTGTGTCCTACAGCGAACCAGGTGACTTAGTTTATTAGTAAAATATCCTTGTCTCCATCTTCTACTGACTACCCAGAGTCAGGTCAGGGAGGCAACAGGTCCAGGAGGAAAACCCAGACCTCCTTCTCCTCCTGTGTTCCCAGACCTGCAAGTTCAGGGTCTGTTTTTGGGGTCTCTTTTCAGGAAAACCTCCAAATTCAGGTGTTCAGGAGATCAGATGTATGGCACTGTATGAGGGCCAGAGTTAAGACTATTGTGCAACCAGTGGTTGCTACATCCTTGTAGCAGGAGGCTATATCTATTCCTAATCCAGCTATGGATGCTAACGCCAGCTTATCCATGCTAGTCACTAGCCTCTCCAATGCTAACGCCAGCTTATCCATGCTAGTCACTAGCCTCTTCAATGCTAACATCAGCTTATCCATGCTAGTCACTAGCCTCTCCAATGCTAATGTCAGCTTATCTATGCTAATCACTTGCCTCACTAATGCTAACTCCAGCTTATCCATGCTAGTCACTAGCCTGTCTGATGCCAACACCAGCTTATCCATGCTAGTCACTAGCCTCTCTGATGCCAACACCAGCTTATCCATGCTAGTCACTAGCCTCTCCGATGCTAACGCCAGCGTATCCATGCTAGTCACTAGCCTTTCCGATGCTAACACCACCTTATCAATGCTAGTCACTTGCCTCTCTGATGCTAACACCAGCTTATCAATGCTAGTCACTCGCCTCTCTGATGCTAACACCAGCTTATCAATGCTAGTCACTCGCCTCTCTGATGCTAACTCCAGCTTATCCATGCTAGTCACTAGCCTCTCCAATACTAACGTCAGCTTATCTATGCTAATCACTTGCCTCTCTAATGCTAACTCCAGCTTATCCATGCTAGTCACTAGCCTCTCCAATGCTAATGTCAGCTTATCCATGCTAATCACTTGCCTCTCCGATGCTAACACCAGCATATCCATGCTAGTTGCTAGCCTCTCTGATGCTAATGAAGAAATTTATTGGGGTTTGCTTATATACTGATCTTATAATGTAAATCTCTTCCTGGTTACACCCCTGGAGGTGTTACCTTTTACGTCAGACATAATGTAACCCATTTTTGTTTAGGCTAAAAGAAAGAACATGATAAAACACACACCAACTCTTTCTCTGCTTTAACCTTAAAGGCTGCACTGATCAGAAAGTATAAAATACAAAACTGCATCTAATATTCAATTAATCAGTTACAAAATTTCCTTCACTAACACCAGTTTATCCATGCTAGTTGCTAGCTTCTCTGATGCTAACACAAATGAATAGTCTCCTTCTCATTTGCCAGTTCTGGCCTCTCAGTTACCGGGTCCAGCTGCTTAGTTAGCGGTGTCGGCCTATCATTAATCAGATCAATAGCTGGATTAGGAATAGATATAGCCTCCTGCTACAAGGATGGAGCAGTAGTCTTAATTTTGGCCCTCATACCGAGCCATACAGATGAACCAGCCGACTCCTTTAGATGCAGAGGAGCAGCAGCCATAAAAAGCAAATCACATCCTGTTAATAATCTCATGTAAACCTGAAGTTCCCAGAATGAAGTGACTCATATTCATATTGAAAAAAAAACGTTGCTGAGAGTTCAAACTTCATCCCCAAATTACAAGAGAAACAGGAAAGACTTGAGGCCAAAACGTGTGAAGATAAAGAATGTTTGTGTCTCTCAGTGCTGCAGCTTCCATAAATTTGTTTATAGTGTAACTTAAGATAAAGTTATCTCAAACTGTGGAGGCTGTTTCCTCCTGCAGAGCAGACATTTTAGTGCTAATCCACTCAGCTGTCATCCTTGCTTTCACTAGTGAAAATGTAAGACTTTAATGTCAAGATTTTATCATTAAGTTGTTTTTTTGGGATAAATATCCACCTTTTCAAACTGAAGGCCTTTGCAGATGGATCAGATTATTCTCTTGCCTCCTTCCTGATCCGACAGCATCAGCTTAGCCTTGACTGTTACCTGCAAGGCAGTGTACTAATGCGTGGAGAGAAAAAAAAAACAAGAGTTTCTGCTGTAGATTAAAATCCTGCCCAGCACAGAAGAATACAGCCTCGAGCTGAAAGGAAAAACACCTCCTCTCCTTGTACAATCACAGAGCAAGCCATGCAGAACAAGAACTACACACAACAGATAAAATCTGCTTATAAGCAGATAACACACATACACATAGAGGAATGTGTGAGTGTGTGCACCTCAGATCTGGATTATCAGACGATGAAAGAATCTGAGTTTTGTCGTGAACGGTGGAACGTTGGATCGTGTTCATGTGAAGAAACAAAATGAAATCTGACACATTTGTTGGAGTTCCATCAAAAACTGTTCGTCTCACTCAGAAACAGCTTCAGGCAAATATGGTTGAAACTTAGTTTTCTTCTGTAATTTCTCTTTATTGCATCCATTTGGATTTAAATATTACAAAATGTCCCAAAATCAGGGGCGGCTCTGCAGGGGGGCCAAGGGGGGGACTGCCCCCCTGTAGAGCCCGCAGTTAAATGCAAACAAGACAGAAACTCTTATTATCGCCCCTGATGATAAAATCCCTGTAATCAGGCAGCACCTTGCTTTTTTAAGCCCTTCAGTGAAAAATAGTCTCAGAAATCTGGGTGTTGTCTTTGATAGTTCTATGTCTTTTGACAGTCATTGTAAAATTTTAGTTCGTAACTGTTTTTATCATTTAAGGAACATTTCAAAGCTGAGATGTTTTGTGTCACAGAAGGAACTAAAGATGGTTGTTCACGTTTTTATTTCTTCTCGTTTAGATTACTGCAACCGTCTTTTTACATGTCTAAACAAATCCTGGTTGACTGGGCTTCAGTC
>NW_013952529.1:1643621-1645918 GCF_001266775.1 Austrofundulus limnaeus | reverse complement strand
ACGACGCACCAAAGAGGATCTACCTTACACTGTAAATTAAAGGGAAACTGACAGATTTATGATCATATATTTTAGTTAATAATGAAATATTAAATGATTATTCATTCTGACCACATCATATTGAATTTTTGTAAAAAAAAAATTTAATTAAATAATTTTTTTTACACCAAGATAATGTAGGGGGGCTTTAAAATATTTTAGGGGGGCTCCAGCCCCCCTAAAATAGGCCTAGTGACGCCACTGGTCAAAACCATTCGAACAAATTCTTATTCCTTCTTATAGAAGGAAATATCTTAACTACAACTTCTCATCACATTAAAGGTCTAACAGTCATTTAAAATCGATAAAGGTCTGTGTAAACTATGTTACAAGATTTAACTGAGCAAATTAAATAAAATTTACCTGATTTATTCACAAATCTTTAACTATATTCTTAATAACTTTTACTTGATAATGATGAGAGTAAATATTACATGAATTTGTAGCATTTAAATTTACTTACCAAACGTTAGTGCAAATCATTTACAGGATTTTCTCAAGTAAATGTTACAAGTTATTTTTTACAGTGTACTTCCTGTTTGGTGCATTATTGCAGTTAAAAGTAATTTACTGCTCTAATTGGCCACTTTATTGTTTTACTGAACGTGGAAAATCATTTTGTTACAATCATGTCACGTCATTTAAATATGTTACAGCATTAATGCACGACAAGACACACAAGGTTTAATTCTGCAGAGCCAGAATAGAAAAGTGTGGAATAGAATAAGGCTTAGACCTGAAAATTAAATGAATAATAGAGTCTGGTTAACTAAGTGGGAAGTGCAGGAAAATTACAACAACATTTGAATTTCAGATGCCCTCTTTGTTTTGTGTTGTTGGTTTATATTTTTTAGGCTTAGTGATAATTAATCCTCCAAATTTACCAAAAAATAACCTCAACCAGTTATTTTAATGCAAAAATACATCATTTTAAAGCTGTTGGTCCATGACACCTCTGGGCTTCTACAATCATTTACAATAAACTGATTTGTCAAACAAAAAGGACTATTTCAAGCAGAAGAAGGCATTAATCAGACCCTGGAGAATACAGTAGTGCGGCGATGCAGAAAATTGTTAATCCTAACCACAACAAGATTAAAAGCAAGCAAAGAGACACAATCTTGATGCAATGAGGGATTTATTAGGAAACGAGGAATAAGTTTCACATGTTTGAGTCATTTCTTCCTCAGCGGCCACACGCTCACCGTCATTTATTCAGCAAGAAACAGACATCATTCAGCAGCTGCTAAATATCATTTAAAATGCTCTGATTTAATTAACATGGAATCTGCCGCCACAAGAGCACACTGTAGGTGGGTTTATTATGATTCAGCGCAGGAGAGAGGGGCTGCGGATGGAAAGGGAAGCACTTTAGGATGGATAAATTATAGGCGGATAATTAAAGGGTGCAGAAGCAGGAAACAGAAGAACACGCAGTGGAAGCATTGTGGATGCTGCAGAAAAACAACACAAAGACACGGTTAAGTATATCAGGCTGCGCTCGGTGGTGCAGCGGGGCATGCGGTCATTTAAATTTAGAGGATAAATGAACAGGAGAGCAGATAAAACCCTGCTCCAAACAAATGATCGCCTCTGCTGGCAGATAATGACAGCAGACGTGTAGAAAGAGAAAAACAGGTGGTGTGGTCTATCAGGGGGGTTCGACTGGATGCACAGGTTTGTGTTAAACTGTTGTGCATTTGCAGCAGAAAATATAAAAATAGGATGTTTTGATGGAGGTGAAGTAAGAACGAGGAGAAATCCTGTCGCCCTGAAGTCCAGGACTTTCATGATCTTTTGTCACATGTTGTCCCTTTTGTTATCTGCTCTGATGCAAGCGGGGAGGGGGGGGGGGGTGCGGAGGGAAGAGGAGGCTGCGAGACTGATAAGTTGATGACCTCAGTGATACAGGGAAGGATGGAACTCCAACAACCTTCCCTCTGCACCATGAAGTGACTCGACAGGACAGCAAATGGAGAACAATTATAAAAACTAAGCTTTGCTGTGAGAAACTGTTTTACAGCATCAGCAGTAGCGGTGTGAGAAAATATCGATACACTGAAATATCGCGATATTTCATTTCCCGATACTGTATCGATATTCTAAAGCCCTGTATCGATTTTTTATTAAGCTTTAAAATGTCAACTTTCCTGCCAGCCGTTCATTTTTATGTTGTAGTTCAGCCTCTGACCACTAGTTGGCAGCAGCGAGCCAGCCACTTGACTCTTCCACTCCTAAAGAGCCACAGAGTTAGCGCT
>NW_013952529.1:1632794-1639521 GCF_001266775.1 Austrofundulus limnaeus | reverse complement strand
AAGCAGAACACAGCTAAATGTATTAAAAGTATGTCTATGTAATATTAGAATTTTCTGAGACAATGAATTTTTTTTCGGTAAAAGGTTTTTATTTAATAGAATTTTTGAACAAAAAAATCGCGATATATCGTCTTGTTTACAGTATCGCAATATATCGGGATATATCGTATCGTATCGTCAAATTCTTGCCAATACACAGCCCTGATCAGCAGTCTGGGCCGCGCGGTGACCAAAGTTTCATTTTGAGGCTCATAAATCCCACCGTCTATCAGCAGAAGTCTCATTTCAGTTTCTCTGGGTAAACAACGTGTGTCCGTAAGTTTCCAAACAGAAAATAAGAGCAGCCAGCACCGATATGAGGTTATGACTCACGCAGCTTTAAAGGGCTCAAAACAAATCAGACGGTTCAATCACACACTCAGTGAAGCAATCAGCTCAGGACAAGCTCAGCAGATTTTAATCAAGACGGAGACAGAAAGGCAGAGGGTCAGTTAAACCGGGCGGCTGCGACCATATATCAGAAAACGTTAGGACACGGTGGAGCTGAAAGTCCAAGAGCAGCGTTACAACTTCTACCATCAAATATGTTAGAGTTGCTGGGCTCAAACCAGTCTGCTGTCAGAAATATACGTCATGCTGACAATCACAATAAAATAGTTCCTCAGAAAGAAGCAGACCCATTTCTGTAAAATCCTCAAAAGCTTTCACAGCATTTTTCCTGGTTTATCTTCTCTTAGTGAAGAAACCAAAATACACAGAGAAAAATAACAAAAACCTTAATGTGGGGATCAAATTAGAAATAGTGGAAATGATGCAAAAATGTGAGTAAGACCAAATAAACTGCCAGGAGTGAAAACTAAAAGCTAAAATAACACAAGGTAAGAGCACAGGTACACAAACATCAGCTGCAGGAGAGAAAGATGCGTGATTAGACAAAAACATGAGGAGGAGGTTGGATGATGAAAACACTGAAAAAGAAAGGAATGAAGGAAAAGTGTGTAAAAGAGGGAGAGGAGAGAGGAGCGTTTGTTGTTTCTGCTGTGCATGACTCATCGTCAGATCCTATTATGACTTAAGCAGCAGAACTGCTCTCGCCCACTGCTAACCTACAGCTACATGCCTTCTACACACATCACAAACACAAAACACCACAGTAATGGCTTTTCATATCAACAGAAACACATTACCAAGAGAATTGTGTTTGTGTTCTGACACCTGGCTGCACAAGGCTGTGCTCAGACGAGACAAACTTTAAAATCATGCTGACAATAAACTTCTAACTAGAGAAATTACATTTCCTGCAAAAATGCTAGTGTAAACATGAAAACATCAGCTGAGAGCTGCTGAAATGCAGCTAAAACTGTTAAAACCAGTTCAATTTGAAAAGTTGAAAGAAGCTCAAAATAAGCTGAAATTAGCAGATGAAATGTAAAAAGAAGCTAAATAACAGCTGAAATAGGAAAAAAAAACTAAGCAGAAAGAAGCTGAAATTGCCACTCACCAGATGTGAATTTAGCCTAAAAAAAGCTAACTTTAGCTAATAACAACCAAATATTAGCAAACATTGCTGCAAAATGCTGAGTATAGCATAAAGCAACTTTAAGAAGCATAAATAGCTCAAATTAGCAAAAAGAAGCACAAAAAGTGGAAAATAGCAGAAGAGTAGCAGAAAGAAGCGGAATTATAGCAGAAAATGTTAAAATTAGCATAAAAACAAGCTAAAGATTGCAGACTAGTTGAAACTCACACCCAGATGGTGAAAAAAGGCTATAAAAATGTCAAGTTAGTAGGAAATAAAAAGAATAAAAGTAAAAAAAGTGACAATTTGTTGTAGAGTAGATAAAACAGCCAAAATGTGCAGTAAAACAGCTAAAATGTAGCTAGAAAATCTTAAATTAGCCTAAAGAAGCACAAGTTTGCTGAAAAAAAGCCTCTAAAAAGGCTAACTTTAGCTAATAACAGCTAAATATTAGTAAACCTTGCTGCAAAATGCTGAGTATAGCATAAAGCAAATGTAAGAAGCAGAAATAGCTCAAATTTGTATATAATAAATATAGCAAGATTAGCGGAAAAAAGCTAAAATTAGCAAAAAAGTAGCTAGAATTAGCACAAGGAGTTTAAAAAGAGCAGAACAAGAACAAAATGTGTGAAGTGCTGTAAAGGTTTAGAAACATTTTGAAGGTCTATAAGGATGTTGAAAACAGCTCCACTCATTTTAAATTGGAAAAATGGCCGTAAAAGTGAAATAGCTGAAAAAGTATAAATAGCTTAAATACCATAAATGAGCTGAATGTTTCGATAAATGAGTTGTTGAAATAGCACAAAAATTGTAGAACAAGAAAGGTGCAGAAAAGCGTACAGAATAAACAACAATAAAGAGAAACATGAAAACAATAAAAAGGAACATGAAAACAACAAAGAGGAACATGAAAACAATAAAGAGTAAGATGAAAACATTAAAGAGTAAGATGAAAACAAAGAGTAAGATGAAAACAATAAAGAGGAACATGAAAACAATAAAGAGGAACATGAAAACAATAAAGAGGAACATGAAAACAATAAAGAGGAACATGAAAACAATAAAGAGTAAGATGAAAACAAAGAGTAAGATGAAAACAAAGAGTAAGATGAAAACAAAGAGTAAGATGAAAACAAAGAGTAAGATGAAAACAATAAAGAGGAACATGAAAACAAAGATGAACATGAAAACAATAAAGAGGAACATGAAAACAAAGAGGAACATGAAAACAAAGAGGACCATGAAAACGATTAAGAGGAACATGAAAACGATAAAGAGTAAGATGAAAACAATAAAGAGTAAGATGAAAACAATAAAGAGAAACATGAAAACAATAAAGAGGAACATTAAAACAATAAAGAGGAACATTAAAACAATAAAGAGTAACATGAAAACTATAAAGAGTAACATGAAAACAATAAAGAGAAACATGAAAACAATAAAGAGAAACATGAAAACAATAGAGGAACATGAAAATTATAAAGAGAAACATGAAAACAATAAAGAGAAACATGAAAACAATAAAGAGGAACATGAAAGCAATAAAGAGTAACATGAAAACAATAAAGAGGAACCTGAAAACAATAGAGGAACATGAAAACAATAAAGAGGAACATGAAAACAATAAAGAGAAACATGAAAACAATAAAGAACATGAAAACACTAGAGTAACATGAAAACAATAAAGAGGAACATGAAAACAATAAAGAGGAACGTGAAAACAATAAAGAACATGAAAACAGTAGTGTGAAGCTTGTAAAACATTCACACAATAAAACAACAGATTTGTAATTAAGCACACAAACAGCTGTGATTTTAAAAACCGTCCTCTCAAAACGTGACCATGTGGCTCGATGGTCACAAGCTGAAAACTTTTCCCTCAATTTTAAAGATGCTTTTCCACCATCTTGTTTCCCATTGTTGCAGCCAGGGAGCAAACTATCCTGGAACAATGAGTGAACCTGCAGCATGCTGGGAGGGTGATGACTAAACGAGTATACCTGAGACTAATGAACGTGTGAAAAAATGCAGGTTAAAGTGACTGAAGAGAAATAAAAACAAAATAATGCAAACAGAAACACAAAGAACACCGGTTTCTCTTGACCTTTCCCCCCATGTTCACTCTTTTAATAACTGAAACAGTTTTTCTCTTTGAACTGATGGCTAATCAGTCATTTTAGAAAAGCCCTCTGGATCCACATCCTCTGTCAGGAAATGTCTGGATTAAAAGATGCCTTCTGAATTCTGGCAGACTGAAGCAACAGCGCTGGGACAAACATGATGAAACCGTGTGCCTGAGGCTGCTGCCACATGGCAGAGGTTCTGAGCTGCACTTTCTGTTGGTCGGGGGCTGACTCAGTCAGCAGAGAGCAGCCAGCTCTTGTATAACTTGAAAAGCCACCACATACTGTACATTCAAGATGGAGTCTGTGTTTCTACACGTTATGCAGAGCAGATCTGAGAGATGGGATAGAAAACAACAACCTTGGACGTTTACTCAGGATTTCTGCGGCTTCTACGAGTAAAACACAAGTTTTATTTTACCCAAGTGCACCGAGGAATGATAAAATGTTGAATCTTCAAAAACCTCTGAGGCACCTTTTACAACTTCTACGCTTTGATGCTTAAAACGCTCTGACACTGACACACTGTGGAGCTTTATTCTCTTTAAATGTCGCAAAGATAATGTCGACTTCTATCAAACTCAAGGGCTCATCTCTTCTTATGTCATCAGGATATTCAGGGGAGTTTTTATTCTGCTGTATCATTGGAATATTTATTTTGCACATATTCTAAGCCGTTCAAACAACAGCAACACTTTTTAACCTTACAAGCAGAGGTCTATAATGTACTGGAAAAAAATAAAATAAAAATCACCCAGTGCATGTGTCAAATTAAAGGCTCGTGAGACAAATGTTTTTTTTTTACTTAATATGAAAATTGTTTTTAAATATTTGAGTAAATGCAAGGATATAAACAAATTTAAAAGATGCAAGATTATACTACTTGTAGAGGTTTATACAATACTTGAAAAAAATAACTAAGTAAAAGTAAAGTACCTTAGAAAAATAAATTTCACTGATAAGAAAAGTACTTAAAGGCCCTGTCACACTAGACAACTTATAAACATTTTAAAGACTACTAACGGAATAGAAGAAATCAACAGGAATCTTATTTTCGGCATGTATATAATGTAATTCGAACTAATTGACCAAATGTATAACTTTTATTAGCAATTTAGACATAAAAATGCATCATAAGTTGTCTAGTGTGACAGGGCCTTAAGTAAAAGTCACAAAACTTCACAAAAATCAGGAAAGTAAAAGTAATTTTACCCACTCTCTAAGAAATAAACTGTTGCATTTACTGAAGCAAACTGGTTCCACTAAACCAAGTAGAGTAAAAATGAAGCAATATACATATTTTATTTCAAATTATATTTGCTTCATATTTACTCTACTAGGTTTGGTGGAACCGACTGATTTGGTTGAGTAAATTGAACACTTCAGTTTTTACAGCAGAAACAGCTCCTCATGATGAGTTCAGACAGATTTCATTTGTATCTACATATTAAATTTTAAAGTAAAGAAGTAAAAGTATCATTTTTTGTTTGTAAATGTATCAAAATAAAAGTAAAAGTAAAAGTAACGATTTGAAAAAATACTTGGCAAAATTACAAATCCTCAAAAGAAATAATGAAGTACTGTAACAAAGTATATGTACTTAGTTACTATAAAATTCTGCTGACAAGACAATCCGAGCACAAATAGAACTAGACATGGGTTTTTACGATGTAAAAACAAGTGTGCATTGCCACGTAGCATGTCATTGCAGCATGGCTTTGCCTGCAGCAGTGGACTTGCAGAATGAACTTTGACCAAGTTCAAATGTGTTTTCTATACCAGCTTATACCTGTCACGTCAGCAGGTGTTTGTAATTAAGGTAATTGTGCGACAATATGAAATTTGAAGAGAATTTTTGTTAAAGTTGCATTAGCTGGGTTTTGAACCCTGATCTCCCACATGAAAAGACCATGACATAGACCATTAGACCAATGGAGCTGTGGCAGATGATGGTGGCAGGGGTTGGTTTGTATGTGTGCAGAAAGAGGCCACATTGCCAATACAATTAATATTACAACAACAGAGCAGTATTAAGACAATATTATAGTAAAACATCAAAATACAATCATATTAGTACTGCAAACACTGAACTACTGAGTTGAAATATTAAACTATGGTGCAGTACCAAGTTGAGTACAGCATGGGGCAGTATTGGACCAATGCAAGGCTCCATTGACTGCCATTATAATTCATTAAACATTAATATTTCATAAACTATAAGTTTTACAGGCACCAAAAGGCATAGCCATCATTTGGCACAGGGGCTTTACAGATATAAATTACAATGGCAGCTCTAGGACAAAGTTCGCAGGAGGAGAAGCATGCCAAATTTGAGATGACTTGGATGGGAAACAAACCACAATAGTGTGCATTGCATTGGCAATGCACACTGAATATGACTCATGTTGAAACTATTTAAGAATAAACTTATAATTACTATATCAGCTTATCAAAATGAAGCATATTAAATAAATACGTTGCTCACGCTGATAATTTCTCCACAATCTGCAAAATAAACTCACTTCTGGATGTGAGTTCATCTCCTGATGTCACAATGAACGACTGAAAAGTGAAATATTTCTCTCTAAGTCAAACATGTAACCATTACAGATATGGATTCAGACCAAATCCACCAACACTTTCATTTATAACTCAGCAGCTTTAATCAGCGTACTTCCACACTATGATGGTGTTAATGAGAATTAAAACAAATGAGCTGCAGAACATTTCAGAAAGCTCACTAATGAAGAGTGTCTTCTCACTTACATGCAGTAATTAGCTTCCCTAAAGAAACTACACAGAGTTTTGTCTTTAATAAGTTTAGTGTGTATCTTTAAAGATTAACTGACTCGTTTAGCACAACAACTTGAGATATTGAGGCTCACAAATACAAAAAAACTAAACGTGACAGGGTTAAACTGGATGTTTTATGGGTTAGAATGGACCAGGACTATGGGGTACCTTTTGTAAAGTTACACAGTCAAAAATTACCACCTGTTTATTATTTTTGTTTTTTTTAGCCTTTTATAAGAAAAAAAGAACAGATTTATTTTTCAAAGTCAGTTTTTCACCATATGATTCATAC
>NW_013952529.1:1630881-1632472 GCF_001266775.1 Austrofundulus limnaeus | reverse complement strand
GTATGAATCATATGGTGAAAAACTGACTTTGAAAAATAAATCTGTTCTTTTTTTCTTATAAAAGGCTAAAAAAAACAAAAATAATAAACAGGTGGTAATTTTTGACTGTGTAACTTTACAAAAGGCACCCCATATTGGACTCTCTGACTGTGTGGTCCTGCTGGTCCTGCTGGTGTTACCAGCTACAGAGACATTAAAGTGAAGCCTTTAAATGAAATGTTGCAGCAGAGCCTTAAATCTGAGTCACGTCAGTCTTTCCTCGTCTCCTCTGACCTTCTTCACTTCCTTATTCTCTCCCTTCAGTCCTGAGCCTCGTGCAGTAAAACAGTTGTAGATCTCAGATCTCTGAAGTTTCTTACAGGCTCAAGTTCTGCTCTCCTTTAACAAGCATTTTATTTGACACACACACACACACACACACACACACACACACACACACACACTGATTAATGGGATCTCCTCCTTCAGATAAGAACCAGAAGCAGCCTTCTATCTGTCCCTTCCAACTCTCCTCTGTTTTATCTCTTTCAGGACTCTGTTTGCCTTTTCTTCACTTTTTGTCACTCCTGTCTTTATTTTACAATATGCTTAATGCAGATCAGGAACAGAATTATTAATATTTTATACTTTTAGATTCCTTATCGTGGTTATGATGGATGACTGTGACAAACACAAACAAATCTTTTTCTCTTCTCCTGAAACAAACAAACTCGCTGCTAATCTCTCTTTAAACTGAGGAATGAGATGTTCTGATCCAACAACTGGCACATGACTGTGGTTTATGCTTTACATGCTGGTCTCACACACACATACACACCTGTAGATATAACACAACACAACACACTGGCTGCTGTATTTGTGTATCCCCCTGACGGTGTGATTTCTCTCCACCTGTCTGCTGCAGCTGTCCAACATTTCTATCAACCACAGCTTCGAACTCTGCATCAATCTTTCTTTTATTGGTTCCTGTCGTCACAATATTGACAAACTCAGCAAACCTTTGTGCAACAATTTGCCACCTTTATTTTTTAACATGATCATGAGAGGAGTGTTTCATAAAACTCCAACAATGCAGCTGTCAGTCTGTTTTACATTTAAACATGGTAACTGACATAAATGTGAGCTCACAGAACATAAAACTTATTTAACAAATAAATTAATGTATTAACATTAAACTTCATGAACTTTGATGCAAATCATTGCTTTATTTAAACTTTTACAGATGATTTTGATTATTAGCATGATAATTAGCATGAGTTGGACTGAAGCGGTTCAGGTTTAGGTCGGTTTCTTTTAAAAATAAAGACGTTTATATAAACATTTATATAAAGTGAAAGATGGGAACCAGTGTTGTATAAAGTACCACAAAGGGATACTTGAGTAAAAGTACAAGTATCTTACCAAAAACTAAAGTCTCCTTTATGAATATTACTTGAGTAAAATTCTTAAAGAATCTGATATTTTTTGTAGTTAAGTATTAAAAGTCAAAGTAACGATTTAAAATGAGCAGTTAGATTTTCTGTAAGGACATTTATTAGGAGGTGACCTCCCCAAAAACTGCAGAAATGACTGTTGTATTAAAAGAATGAAT
>NW_013952529.1:1628204-1630233 GCF_001266775.1 Austrofundulus limnaeus | reverse complement strand
GACCTGTGCCCCTCGATATTTTTGAATGATAAACATTTTTATCAGGTCAACTAAACATGGGCATGGTAATAATATTTTTATACTACATTTATCCATTTTAAATACACTAACCTCACTCCTTTGTAACAACTAAGGCAAAACTGTAATTAATTCAGAAAATCTTTTCAGGACCCCACCTTGATGTTTCGGGACCCCACTTTGGGTCCCGACCCCAACTTTGGGCATGCTTGGGCACTGCTTTATTTATTTGTCACTGCTGTCCATTGTCACCAATGTGCTGCTCAGGATGAAAGACTGTAATGAAGTGCTTCTTTAAATTGTTTTTAGTGCCCTAGGATGACTTTTGTTGTTTTGGCGCTATTTAAATAAATTTAAATGAATAAATATTTAAATTCTAGGACACTTTAAGCCCTGATAAAGCCTGAATTGAGAGACAAATGAGTTTTAAATTAACTTACAAAGCTCTTAACAACCAAGCTCCATCATATATTAAACATGTTATTGTTCCATACTTTCCTAACAGAGCACTTTATTGTCAGACTGCAGGTTTACTTGTGGTTCCTACAGAACAGCAGGCAGAGCTTTCACTTCTAATCTTTCTGAGCTTCACTCTTTGGCTCATTCGTTGGGAGCCGGTTCTGAAGGGTTCTTCTTTCTCAGGATAGTTTCAGTAAATTTGATGTAATCTGTAATTTTGTCTGAAAGTTATTTAAATTGTGTAAAATCATGAATCTGGTTCGACTAAAATTGGTTTTGAGCTGAACTGGATTACAAATCTGGTCTCATTAAAGTGGCCTAAGATGACTTTCCTCGTCAGTTGGCTCTAAACTGGAATAAACTGAATTAATTTATATTTCACATCAACTCCCTGCACTCTCTCTTGAGTCATGAAATTATTTCCTCTATTTTCCCACCGAACATTTTTTCCCATCTCTGTGTGATTCTGTCCGAGCTGCTGAAGAATCCAGAGATGTTAAATGTGTCGTCGTGAAATCTGGGGGAAATGAGGCACGAGGCGTCTCCAGAACGACGTGAATTCACTGAGTGCTGGAACAAAATGAAACAGCGGTGCAGCCGAGTGTGGAATGAAATCATTTCAGAGAGACCCCTAAAGTTACAGAAGGGGAGACAAATAGAAGAGATTTTTAAGAACCAATCAATCTGCACGCCCGCTCAGACAAAAGGACAGATGTTTGAAGTTTTCCTGTTTTACCTGCACTTCAGCGCAGAGTGTGAACAGTTCTGCAGATGCTTCATCACTGCTCTGCTGCAGGGGCTGCAAGCACTCAGGGAAAGTTGTTTAGTGTGCTTTAAAGTGCCTGTGACATGATTTTTAAAAATAAATATATAGGCATTATTGGAAAGATAACATCATTAACATATTACAAAAATAATTTCCCGCTGCTGAGATGAACAGTTGTTGAGATGTTTGCATGTGAAGAAACAGGAAGTGATGTCAAAGGGGAATGTCTGCATGGAACAAAGCATTGATAAAATAGCAAACGACAGACTGTAGAGAAGAATCTGATATTTCTTTAGATTGTTTTTGATTCACTATCAGAGAGATGAAGATGAGTCAGAGTTCAAATAATGTTTCAAATAAAATACAGAGTTCTGTTTCTTAAAGAGTTCCCCTCTGATGTCACTTCCTGTTGCACTTTGGCTGAGCCAAGTTCAAAAGAAATTATGCTATTTATGAGACAAAACAGGTAAAATCACATGTTTTGTACAAGGTTTCTTATATAAAATGTGTTTTCTTTGACTTTTAGTATTTAATGGACAGGCATGTCACAGGAACTTTAAGGTCAGCTGGATGTTATTCATGCAACAAGTTCTAAAACTAACAAACCTGGAGCGTCAGAGTTATTATAGTTCACTAAAACTAAATAATAATGAAAACTGAAATTGAAAAAACATTTTAGTTAAATGAAATAAATAAAAAAATGAACAAGAGAGGGAGGGACTCAGAGTAGAGCCGCTGCTCCTCCACGTCGAGAGGAGCCAGTTGAGGTGGCTTGGGCATCTGGTA
>NW_013952529.1:1625987-1627473 GCF_001266775.1 Austrofundulus limnaeus | reverse complement strand
ATAAACTAATAAAAACTAAACAACTAAGCATTAAAAAACAATAATAACTAAAAAAAACTAGCAGATCCAGTGTAAAAACTAATTAAAGCTAACTGAATTAAAGGAATAAAAGTCACAACAAAATAAAACTAAACTATAATGAAAAATCTAAAACTGTTATAACCTTGGCGTGGACCCACCATCTGCAGAGACACAACCTGACCGGACCGCCTGGACACGAACCATCCAGGGGCGGGGCCACAGGGACATTGGCCCCATCTGAAATCTGATTGGCCCTGTCCTTTCACTCATCTGTCCCTGCCCAAGAACTCTAGGCCTCCTGCAAGAACGTTTGTATTCTTATCCTAAATTTCTCTTACTTTTGTTCGTACAAAGGGTTCGTACGAACATGTCACGTCAGATCCAACAAACTCTTCTATCTTCAGGAAAAGTGTGTAAATGAGCTGCGTAAACTGATGAACGTTTATCAGGTGCTCGCGCACAAGAAGAGATTAGCATAATTACCACCCCAAAAACACCATATAAGGCTACGTTTCCTGCCCCACATACCATCACAAAGTAAAAAGAAAAAATTTACGAGTTTGGAGATTGAAGTCCTGCTCTCAGAGATCCAGAAAAGAAATCTGTCATTTTTAGCAGCGTCAGCTGTGGAATTAAAGGACCTGCTAAAGCCGAGGAATGAAATGACGACTGCCGTTACAGTCACAGAAATATAAATCTAAATCATATTCATCTCTCTCTAGTCCAGTTCCAGTTTTTCTTTGGTCAAATATTTTTAATTTAAGTGTATACTTTGTTATAGTTTTCATTTATTCAGAAGAAGAGCAGTGACGCAATTTCCCCACCGCCTGGCCATCTCCCCCATGGTCTCCCCCCATCCAGACCGTCTCAAGTGTCAGATGCTGTTCTGAAAAAAACAATTTGAAGATGTCTCCAAACTTCAATTAATGCATAATTTAAGTTGGTTTGTATTTTGAGATCTTCATATTAATATTGTAGTGTTATACAACAGCATTAAAAGCCAATTTAATTTAATTTAACCAATTTATGTTACATTGAAAATCTAATTCCAATTCAAACAGAATGTCTTATTTTCAACATAATTATAGTGTGATTTATTTTCAACTTTAAATATCTTCAAACTAATGAAATATAAAGTTATTAGTGAGAAAAATCCGTCTGGATAACAGCAGACTGACTGTTCATAAAATATACGACAGGTCTGGACCACTCGTAAATTTTGTTCGTATCTGAAAAAATCTTACAATATGAGAAAAATGATGAATGCCACAAATTCTGCTAAATCAGTGTTTCCCAAAGTTGGAGTCGGGACCCAAAGTGGGGTCCCGAAAAATCAATGTGGGGTCCTGAAAAGATTTTCAGAGTTAATTACATTTTTGCCTTAGTTGTTACAAAGGAGTGAGTTTAGTGTATTTAAAATGGATAAATGTAGTATAAAAATATTGTAACTATGCCCATGTTTAGT
>NW_013952529.1:1624435-1625544 GCF_001266775.1 Austrofundulus limnaeus | reverse complement strand
AAATAAGTATTTATATTTGTGTACAAGCTGTTTAGATTGTCAAAAAGCCTGTGTTTTTAGGGTTGTTAATGAAGTTTGTGTACTCAGACCAGTAATATTTGGGGTCACAAGTTCTTGCCATGAATATTTTGTGGGTCAGAAGATAAAAAGTTTGGGAACCACTGTGCTAAATCACTCGTTCACAAGAACAAATCTGATCGTACAAGGCTGCAGTTCCACTTCTAACCACTAGTGGCGCCAGTGAGTCACACAGGAAAGTCCAGCATGAAGCAAGCTCACACAAGTCTTTCCATTTGAACAATCCTGCGGGAAAAAAAAGTTTTTACTGACAACGGTGGCTGGATTTTCTCACATATTGTGTTTTATTTATGTAAACAATCATGTAAAATTGATAAGAATAATTTATTGTGCAAACTTTTACAAGTGTTTGAACACGTGTGACTGATTAAATATATAAACCTTATACAAACTGAGGATTTGTGTGAAATCATGTTGAACAAATACTGTGGCCCCTTTCTGGCCCCTTACACTGAGAAATATCCACTGGAACCATCAGATGAACAGTTTCCTCACGTCTCTGTGGTGCAGCGTGCAGTTTGGGAACCCCACAAAGCAATGACCTCATCCTCCAACATCCTGGTTACCGTGGAGACAAGTCTTCCTGCGGGTGTTGATAAAGGTCAGAGCACTTCTTTTACAGAATGTCAACAATCAGTTACTAAATGACTTTTTCTGCTCAACTCGACCTTCATCAGGTTCTCAACAAACAGGCTTTAAATATCTGCAGCAGCTTTAAAAAAAGTCCTTGAGTTGATTTCACAATTACAGCTTCTCATTCACGAACGTGTGTGTGTGTGTGTGTGTGTGTGTGTGTGTGTGTGTGGTGATTTCTCTGCTTTACAGATGAATACCTCATGAAGCAGGAGATGGATTTTAATGTTGAACATAATCGTTGAATACCTCTGCAACTTTTTGAGTCAAACTGATTTAAAATGGCCACCGCAGCAAGACCTGAAAGACAAAAATGTCTCAAACTGTTTTACAGACGTTGAGCTAAAGTGTGGTGGCTGAGAGTCTGGAGCTAATCAGGGCCATAAGTTTTGTTCAAC
>NW_013952529.1:1623049-1624136 GCF_001266775.1 Austrofundulus limnaeus | reverse complement strand
CATTAGCACCTCTAGTAATATATTTACTGAGAAAAATGGTGACGTGTTCAATACTTATTTTACCCGCTGTATATAAATAGTTTCAAAAATGTGACTCCATGTCTTCCCAGCAGTGCAGTGGGTGATGTAAAGTCCAAAAATAAGTCCTTTTACTTGTATTCTTTCAGTGATGTGAATGTGAAACATTTGTGTTTATTAAATAAACCAGTTTTATTAACTGACTTCTTGTTTTGTTCAATTATGGGAAGAATATAGTTTTTTTTTTATTGTTCTGCACTGAAATACTGAAAGTGTAATTCCGCTGTAAGGTTTGGTGGGGAGCTCTGCTCTCTTCTGGTCACTTTCTGACACTGCAAGTTCTGCCAAATACAGCAGTTCAACAAAAAGCTCATCAATAAAGTCTGAGCTGAGCAAAGTACTGACTCAGACTCATTAACACACACTTCTCTCTGCAGCTGAAACTCATTACATGTCATGAACACGTGCTTTTATTTCAACACTTTAAAAATTTGGTAAAATTTCAGATATTGCAGATTGTGAAGTCATCCACTGACTCAACGTTTCTCCTTCCTTTTACCAACTTCAGATACAATTTCAAGCCACATTTATGCAGTTTTTCTGCATCCTTGAGTTTAAGCTGAAATAATTTGTCCAAAAAAACAGAAAACATGACAAACATTTGTTCTGTAGGTGTTTGAGCAGCAAGAGACAAACTAAAAAGGAGATTTTGTTTAAATTATAAAGACACGTACAGTATGACTAAAACTGCCAAATTCAAGAATGTTTTCATTAAAACAGACAAATTATGATGGGTGTGATAGAAATGTGAGAATAAAAGCTTAAAATGGGAACATATGCAATGATAAAAACACCCAGGGAAGGAAATGACACAGATGATGAGACGTTGAGCAAGAGTTGCATCAGTGGAGTTCACAGCTGCAGAACTGAGATAAGAAGTTTTAAAAGCTCATTTAAAACAGAAGAAAACTATGAGCTGCTGTTTGTAAAGTTACAGTCAAAAATTACCACAAACATTTTTGTTTTATTTAGACTTTTATAAGAAAAAAAGAACAGATTTATTTTTCAA
>NW_013952529.1:1619243-1621629 GCF_001266775.1 Austrofundulus limnaeus | reverse complement strand
CAATTATAAATGTATGAATCATATGGTGAAAAACTGACTTTGAAAAATAAATCTGTTCTTTTTTTCTTATAAAAGACTAAATAAAACAAAAATATCGGTGGTAATTGTTGACTGTACTTTTACAAAAGGCAGCCCGATGAATGTTTCTGAATCGTTGCAGAAGTTCGAACCTGAAGCAGACGAGTCATCGTGGTCAGAGGTGCAGCCATGACTCAGCGCTGTTTACTTCCTCTGCATCACCTGTTCCTGTTCGACTCACTCTGCCTTACAGGAGGTTAAAACCAGCCATGATTCAACACGTAACACACCTGGCTTAAATAACGTCACCTTACAACAGTCCTGCAGTCGATCTTTGGCACAAATGGTCCGTCACAGGTTCTGTCACAGGTTCTATTCTGTCACAGGTTCTGTCACAGGTTCTGTCACAGGTTCTGTCACAGGTTCTGTCACAGGGTCGTGGGTTAAAGTGTGAACTTTAAAGAACAGGTAAAAACAGAAACCCTGCAGAGCACACATGAAAACATGAGAGAAGAAACAGAAGAGGGTGAGACTGATGACCACAGTCTGACACAGGAAGAGCTCCACGGTGGATCAGTGGTTAGAACCTGTTGCCTCACAGTAAGAAGGTTCAAATCCTGTGTGGGTCTGGAGTGTTTGTGTGTGTCTGTTTTCTTCCCACAGTCTAAAAACAGGCCTGTTGAGTCAGGTCTCAGTGGGTAAATAAGCTGTGCGTTGTGTGTCCTCCTCAGGCGTGTTGGCGCAGGAGAAGCTCCCAGGAGACCAGTTCGCTCGAGGCTTTTCTTACATCGCCGCCTCCTACGTCAAGTTCCTGGAGAGCGGAGGAGCTCGAGTTGTTCCCATCAGGTCAGAGAGCTCAACAAGATCCGGTCTTTCACCTGCAGCTCTGTTTGTCACAACTTTACCTTCTGTGCAGTGTGTCGGATGATGACAACACTCACGATACACAATGACACACAATGAAACTCATAAAATGATACAACCCTCAAACATTCAGCTGAAATCTGTTAAGAGACAAAGTCATCACAGGTTGTTGTGAAAACTTTTCGTACTCGTGTGACAAGTTGAGGTTCGCTTCAGTTCAGTGGAATTGTCTCGCTGTCATAAAAACCTCTACGACAGGGCTATTCAACTGGCGGCCCGCGGGCCACATCCGGCCCGCAAGTGACCAAAATTTGGCCCACCAATTGGTTCATTCATCTCTTAAGTCCAAACCCCGGTTTTCTACTTTAATTACTTAAAGTTCTTTTAGCTAGACATAGACAAGTTTGGTGTCTACAGAACCATCAGAACCTTGACTAGAAGCTGGTAAAAACCATGTCTATGAACATTGAAGACAGATAAAACTACAAGCAGTTAAAGATAAAACTATGAAAGTGAAAATAAAATTGGTTTAAAAATTTGTCAGGTCAAATATGTCAAAATATTATTTGTGTTAAATAGGAGGCAGAAAGTGTTGTTTTTGTTCTTGATATTGTTTTACTATAACTACATTTATTACATATGGTTCTGTATGTTTTATTCATGATTAAATGCAGCAAAATAAACTAATCCAAAGGTAACAGATCTTTGTAAAACTTGGTTTATTTACAAAATGATTTTATTGCTGGGTTCGGCCCCTGTGCCGTTATTCTGCATTAACTGTGGACCCCAGAGCAGTTTAGTTGAATAGCCCTGCACTACGACAGTTTAAAAAGATGATTAAGTGGCAGTTTTTAAGAGACGTTTTGTGTTTTTTGTTCATCAGAATCAACCGGACAGAAGAAGAGTACACCAAATTATTCTACAAAATAAACGGGTGAGTTGGTCTTTGAGTTTTATTCCTCTGTTCAATCAGGAATTTCTCATTTAGAAAACAACTTGAAATAAAACAGTTTCAGTTTTGAACAGCCTGGAGTGAAACATATATTTGTTTAAAATCATATTGTTGCATTTTGTTGTTAATTCAGCCACATAGTTAAATCTAAGCCAGAGGTTCTTAACCTTTTTGACCTCGGAGCCCAATTTATTGAACATAAAGAGACACGAGACCCAGTCAGACATTACCAATGTATGGATCAACATGATAATTATTATAAGTCTTGGTTTAATATTTATTGTATTTCCATTATAACTAAATTAAATACACTTACAGTTTAAAAGTAAAACTCCTGTCAAATAACTACAAGACATGATTATGACAAAAAAGAAAAAAATATATATTGTAACCTGCCCATAACAATTATTTAAACAAATACAACAGTCACTCAACAGACCACTCAGGCTTATCAACACAAAAAATGTATATTTTTAACAAAAAGAAAAAAATTGTATAGGTCTTCTGGACGGGTTCTCTCTAATGAAACGTTTCGTCTCTCCTCCAAGAGAC
>NW_013952529.1:1614236-1616553 GCF_001266775.1 Austrofundulus limnaeus | reverse complement strand
TAATTTGATAAAGTGCAAATTAAAATATAGTTGTATCTGCAACTGTATTTAATAATGTTTTGAACTTTTAAAATATTGTATGATAGAACCAGAAGCTGCTCTTCATATTAGTGACAAACTTTGGTGTTTTTGATGAGTTACTTTCATTTTTTCTTCTACTTTTCATTTAAAATAAGTTTCCATTCTCGGCAGGTTTCTAAGGTTCTTCTTCTACTTATTAAAAAAATGTTAAACATCTGAGTGGTGCACTACTGCTACTAGTGGTGAGAAACTGTATTGCATCTTATTAAAAATCAATGCGGTCCCACGGCCCTCTGCGGCCCAAAGTTAAAAACTGTTGTTCTTTTGAGTCCCTCAAGGTGGCGCTGTGGGCCGTGACCCGTAGGTTAAGAATCTCTGATCCAAGCCCTGCGTGGTTCCTGCAGGATTCAGACGTGACCAGGTGTTTGTGCCGAGGCTGACAGAGTGAACGTGATCAAACGAGCTCCTGTGTTTCCTCAGGTTGTTGCTGCCTGGAGGAGACGTGGACATTAAGACGTCACAGTTCAGTCGAGCAGCCAGGATCTTCTACAACCTGGCTCTGAGGGTACGATACGAGCTGCAGAGGATGTGGTGACGGCTGAAACCGAAGCACATTTAAACCTTCCTCCTGTCTCTCCTCTGCAGGCCAACAATGCTGGAGACTACTTCCCCGTGTGGGGGACCTGTCAGGGGTTCCAGCAGCTCTCTGTCCTCACAGCCAGGAAAAACCTGCTGACCCAGACCAGAACCAAGGCTGTGGCTCTGCCCCTGACGCTCACACCAGGTGTCACCGTTCGCTCCGGTTTTACTGCAGAAACACTGCGTCACAGCTGTGTCGAGCTGCTTTTACAGATGTTTACAGGGTTTTTCTGACGGCTGTTGGTCTCTCTGCTGCAGCGGCTCAGTCCAGTCGTCTGTTCCGGAGTTTCCCCAAAGACCTGCTGCGGTCTCTGGCTGAAGAAAACATCACGTCTAACTTCCACAGATGGAGTCTGTCAGTGCAGGTAGATCTTTTTTATTGTTTCTCAGTGGTCAGAAACAACAACTCATGTCTGTGAGGCTGAAACTCTGAAAAGCTTCAGCGTTGACCCAATCTGAAAACTGTGATCAGGTTTAGATAGAAGCACAGAGAGCAGAGTGGGGCTTCAGGTTTCTGCTTCCTTTTCTTCTGCTGCTTTTAATATTTCCGCAGGATTCTGTCACCTATATTTTATCAGTGGTCAATATTTTCCTCAAATACCTGATGTACATACTGTATAATGTGAGATCTGTATTCTGCCCTCTGGTGGATGAACAATGTACTGCAGGAAGTGGAATTTCTTTTTATTTTTTCAAAATGTCTGCTGACATGAGGTCATCCACACATTTTTTTCAGGAAAACTTTAGCTAATTTTGGAGAAGTTATGATAAGAATAACATCAATATTGTTTGTAATTTTTTAAATAAATACGTTCTGTGTTGAAACAATGCATAATTACTTAAAATATTTTCAATAGTACAGTTAAACCGTGTTAAAGATTTGTGTATCAAACTTGATACTGCAGGTATATACGTCCTGAACTGTCATGTGACATTTTAGTAATTTAATTAACAGTATTCTTGCCACAATACAACACACACTGTTTTGGATGATTGATTAATTACTGAAATGCTATTTGAAAACACATTTTGGCTATTTTCAAAGGGGTTTCCTTTGAAATTATAATCTCTATGCTGTACTGACTAAATATTAACGTGTTAGATGTCAAAGAAAATTGAGGAAGAAGAGAGGAAAAAAATAAAGTAAGAAAATGTCATCAATATGATAACAAATGGCAATTTTTAATAAAGTGTAAGGCACATCTGTGCCTGAAGAAGGACAGAAGCTGTATTTGTGCCGACCACCAAGTGAAATAAATGGCTGTAAAAAACACAAAGAAGTAAACTTCCTAGAGTGTCCTAAACTTGTTAAAAGTTATCGGCAAAACTGTCTTTTGTTTCTTCATTCAACTTTGTTGTGAGCAAAATGTTACAAAAACAGCCCAGTGGATCAGATTTGATACAAAAATATATATCATAAACAAAGTGATGTGGCAAAAAAAATTGGATTTTGTTTAAAGGTCCAAAAAACATGTCAGTTCTAAAAAATGGGAATTTACTGACTATTTTTTTAAAGGGTTAAAGTTTCACTGCTTTCTTTTCAGATTCCAGTTTTCTTTTGTACTTTAGAGCAGTGGTTCCCAAACTTTTTATCTTCTGACCCACAAACTATCCAGGGCAAAAACTTGTGACCCCAAATATTACTGGTCTGAGTACA
>NW_013952529.1:1610435-1614060 GCF_001266775.1 Austrofundulus limnaeus | reverse complement strand
GTGTTGAAGGATCAGTGGATCTGTGTTCGACTACACCACCTAGACTGTATTTTTGAGCGCAGATCCACTGAGAAACTTGCTGTTTCAGTAAAATTTAAAAACTGTACTTAAATGTTCATAATTAATTTAAATAAATTTCAAGTTAAAAGGGACATGGACATTTCTCTTTTTTGTAACGAAAAAAATCGAACCGTGAGATATAAGAATAATTGTAATTCAAATTGTTTGTAAAGTTAAAATTTAGGTTTCAGTGCAACAAAATAAATGAAAAACATAAAAGATAATACTCATTCTGTTACATGCTGCAGGGTTTCACCTGCCCCAGGAGTGATTGAAAAGCTCTGAGCTACAGGTTACATGATGTTACTTCACATTTGTTCTGAATAAATAAATAAATAAACAAGCAAACAAACAAACAAATAAATGCCTTTCACCTGTTAGAGCAGACATTTAAAATAAAATATCTTGTGTTGAGTTATAGATATTTTTGTGTTTATTAAGTTTAATTAGCTGAGGTGGCCATCTTGAATTCAGTCATGACGATGATGATGATAAAAGCCTTTATTGTCGTCGTTTGCACAATGAAATTATATTTAAGAACACCCATTCAAGAAGACACATGACAAAACATGGGTAACAGGTGATCCATGAGATATTTTGCTAACAGTGCAGACAAAAACATCATTGCTACACATTTGCCTTGGGCAGCAGGTGATTTAAGAAAAAAAAAAAGGAAAATTCAAAATGTAAACCAGAAATTCATGATTTATAAAAATGTCCAGTAGATGGTGCCACTGTCACACAGTTTTAAAGTATTTTCTGCAAATTTCTAAAAGAAATACAAGCGTCCTGACAGCAGTTAGTTTAGTTTTCATTCATGTTTCTGGAGAGTTGTTTTTGTTTGTCCTCAGCCTTTCGTTACCCGTTTTACGCCGTGCAGTGGCATCCAGAGAAAGGTCCGTTTGAGTGGATCGACAAGCCGGGCATGGTTCACTCTGTCTCTGCTGTCAGAACCAGCTTCTACACGGCCAGCTTCTTCGTCTCTGAAGGTCGGACAGAGCTTTGCTTCGGATCTGTAGAAAGGTTTAGAGCTCAGAGACAAAAACATCAGTAAAAATACAAATCATCCATTGTGTTTGTTTTCCTGCAGCCATGAAGAGCCAGCACCGCTTCTCCAGTCCTGCCGAAGAAGAAGAAGCTCTTATTTACAACCACCAGCCCGTCTACAGAGGCACGACGGCTGTCTTTGTGCAGAACTATTACTTTGACTGATGAGCAGAGACCAGGAAGAAACAGACGAGGGCCGCTGTCGTCACAACGTCTTTCTGTTAAACATTACAGTCCAAACTCAGTGTCAGCAGCCGGAGCAGCACGAGACGGAAAGAAATTATAAAAACAAAAACACAAATAATCTCAACAAGAACAGATCAAACTAAACATAAAGAAGACTGAATGTTTAATTAACACATCAGCAACCTCCTCTATAAAATGACACTTTTAGGATCTTTACCTGAGCTTGTGTGGCTTCGTTGATAATAGTCAGTATCTTACCTGCAGCAGACAGCAGTTATCGTGATCATTTCATAAAACGTTAAATTAGAGGAACGCCCATTAAAGAGCTCATTTCCAACGTTACACAAAACCAAATGTTTTAAAGTGCTTGAGAGAATGATTCACGTTTTTTTAACCTTCGCACTTTTGTTTATTTCATAAACATTTACTCAGCTGTAATAACCCTGAGCCATGACTCGGTTTTACAGGATGATAATCTCACTCTTCACAACCTAAAAGAGAGATTAGAACTTTACCCAATCGCAGAAAATTACAACAGCAGTTCTGTTGCTGCTACGCCTTTTTTATTGAGCAAATAAAGTTTCTTGTTAAGTTTTGTTAAACAGAGCTCTTCATTTAACTGGTTCAACTATTTAATTATACAGTTTTAGTTTTTTCTGAAACAAATCTAAAAGATTTTGTTCATCTTTATGTTCCTGGGAGAAAAGTTTTGAGGAGATTATTTGTCTGAAGTAAACATTTTGAGAAAGTTTATGACCAAACATTATTTATTTATGCTTTTGCACCAGTTGTATTTTCTGATCTGAGAAACTTTAAACTGAGATAAAAGTGTAATTACACATCTGTCCACTCGGTGGCAGCAAAACATCATAAATCTGTTCTGAGCAAAGTTTTGTCTAGTTTCATAAAAATCTAATAATCACTCAAATCACATAAAAATCAGAGAAATTTAACAATGCTGATGTATTTTTATGTATAATTATTCATGTTTTAATCATCATGTCTGACATGTCTTATAGCTCTAATTAATTAAGATTAATTATTATTATTAATTATTTAGTATTTTAAAAAATCTAATTGAATTTAAGAAATTATCAATCTATCACAAATTAATTTGCTCTGAAGTTTATGAGATGAAATAAAAAACTGAAACTTAAAGATTTGCTTCAGTTTATTCTTCAAATGTTTTGTCAAATAATCCTGAAGTTGTCCTTTGTTTGTCCTCACTGTTTCTGTTGTTTGAATCGACTTTCTTCCCTTTCCCCAACGCTCTGAAGACAAATCAAATTAATCAGATTTTACAAAGTACACTTTACTAAAACAGAGTTGTGTTGAACTTGTAGTGATTTTATTAACAGTTTATACATTTATTTAAAATTTTTAAGGTTTCAAGTATAAGCAAAATAAATTAAAAACTATTCTAGAGCAAAATTATTAAACTATATATTATGTTCTGGTAAAAAAAATTAAAAACATGATATTTTAGTTATTAAATGAATAAATGTAGCAAAGAGACAAACATCAATCTATGTTTTGATGTAAATACAGCATTTATTTTGTCAGTTAAGCCATTTAAAGTCTTAGATTTCAGATTTAATTTGTACTTTGAGTCAGCAGCTAAGCTTTAAGTTGTATTAAATATTTTTGTTATTTATGTTATCTGTAACCATCCTGTTGAAAACTGACTCTTTTTTTAACTCTGCAATAGAAAACTGAGCATGTTGAAGGCATGGAGGGGGTTTGAACCCATGAGCTTTGGTTTGTGAGACCAACACTTTTCCACTGGGCCACCATGCTGTAAAGCTGAGGTCATCAGGAGGATCACATCTGAAAATCACATTTATTTAATCAATTAGGCCATTTAGAGTCTTTGTTTCAATCTGTTTGTATGAGAAAATGTGTGAGCCGTCACATGGAAACAAGGATTAAGTCCAAAAGTGGTACAAGGAGAAAAAGGCAAATATAGTGTTTTGACTAAAATGTTAACAAAAATTTCATTTTGTCAAAATATAATGAATAAAAGCCTTATTAATGTATCATTTGAATGAACTGTCTGAAATTTAACCATAAAACAAAAATTTGGAGCACTTTTTTGAGCAGTAGCAACAAAAAAAACTGATTTTGAGGAAAAACGCATTAAAATTTTAAGATTTTCCCTGTGACTTAGTAAAGTTTTGTTTCTTTTAGCTGGTAAATCTCTATTCAAATATAATTTGAGGTTTCCTCTTTATAAGGACATCAAAAAATCCTCAATAAAATCACATAAAATTAGGATTCAGACCAAATATTTATGTATTATTGTAACCAACAAGACAAATTAAGTCATATATAT
>NW_013952529.1:1603960-1608869 GCF_001266775.1 Austrofundulus limnaeus | reverse complement strand
CACACACACACACACACACACACACACACACACACACACACACACACACACACACACACACACACAGAGGATGATTTCCTTTCATCTGATGTAAACTCCAAAGGTCTTGAGGAAAAAATAAGCAGGTCTTTGTGATCTGCGTCGTGCAGAGACAGCGGATATGAGCAGAAAGAGTTCGGTGGATTGGAGACTGCAGAGAACAAAGACGAGAGGAAATCACTTAGACTCTGAGAAGAGGCTGAGGTAAAGATGAGGAGACGAAAAGGAAAGATAGCCTCGGCACGCTGATCTGAAACATACAAAACACTGAGTGGATTCACTCTGCAGCTTCTACACTGAACCTTTAAAAGTTAGTGAGGCTGTAGGAAAAGGATATTTGCAATTCATGAAAAACTGTTTTTTTCTGTGTGAGAGGAGAAACAATGCAGGGGTCAAACCTGAGTCTGAGGGTCCACTCTTTTCTTTGGTTATATTCAGATATTTCCTGGTTTCCACATTTCCTGATCAGTGTTTTCACCATCCTTGCCTTTAGTTTTCATAATTTCACTGTTTCTCATCTAACCGAAACACAAAAAGGCCACAAATCAGTCAGTTTTATAGAAGTTAGGCTAAGATTTGGGGTGTTAGTAGCTTAGAGTCATCCTCATCACACATTTTGAGCGATCACAGATTGCACCACCAGGGGCGGTTCTAGGGGCAGGGCCACAGGGGAAATCTTCCCTGAGGTCCAGCACTAATCAAGCTTCCAGAAGTTTTCTTCTCTTCTTAAAAAGATTTGAACAATCCTGTAGAAAATATATTTCGTCTGATAAACAATGGCTTCATTTTCTCATGCTCTGTGTTTGAGAATATTACATCCATGTACAGTAACATGCATGTTAAACTGATACGGAGAATTTACTGTGCAAGACTTTTTAATAATACACGACAAGTGTTCAAACATATGTGACTGATTAAATTTATAACAAAACTGAGGATTTATGTGAATCTAGATCTGTGCACAACATGAATGCTTAAAACATGCAAGCTAAATCGACATGCATCACTTTAAGGAATGCCACTTCTTCAAGCTTTCTCAGCGAAACGTTCCCGTTCACACAAAGATTGTAACTCTTCCCATTTGTTCTGCATCACAAAGAATTCGCTCCAAACTGCCTCCTATAAAAGTCCAACAAACATTAAAGATAAATGAGAATAAACTGTAAATGTGGCTAAAGATCTAATGATGCAAAGTCTAATAAAAGACTGAACGCTCTCTTCCTCCCCCTGTTTTACCCATTAAGCCTGTTTTCTGCACAAATACAATAAAACGGGTTTTGATGAACGGTCCGCGCTGTTTTTAATTAAATAGGGGCTGCCGTGGCGCTGCAGCCATTTTTATATTTGTTCCACGAGAATCATTAATTACGCAGAGCTTTCATCTAATCACTTCATGAAGTAACTCAATTCCCCTCTGCGTTACCGAGGCACGGCGAAGACCCAGGAACCAATCAGTGTTTAGAGTTTATGAAATGACTCAGGTTTGGTTCTGTAAGTGGACCAGTTTTCATAATTCATACTTGATGGGTTTCAGTGGATCTCCTGCGAGCTCAGGTTCAGCGTGCTGAGCTAACTGCAAGTCACGCATACCTTTACTGCCTCGGACACAAAGGATGAGCTGTGAAATCAGCACCTTAATGAAGAGTTTTACAGGCAGCAGCAGACCATTTTATGCCACATTAACTGGGAGACAATAACACATATACGCTCATGCATATATGCACTCCGCTTCACGCCCAGAACCTTTTCCTTCAACACATCATCATCATCTAATCAGAACCAGCAGAAAACTTGTTCTGTGTCAGGACAGATTCACAGTTTCAAATAAAAACACTCCTGTTTTATATTTTTTAAGCTGAAACGTTTGGATGTTTCTGCTCATGTTTGGGTTTAAATTAAATTCTCAGAAAGTACCATATTTATTCATATATGATCATCATTTTCTGAGTTTGAGACAGACTTAATTTTTTTTAGCCTTTTTCCCCAGCGCCCTTTGGTGGGGAAACATTATAGGGAGACACACTTGTGTGGGCGTGTCGTGCGGAGCTGCGGAGGACGAGCAGCGGAAGTTTCCGGTTCCCTGTGTCCCTGAAAAAACAGTCCTCTCCCAGACCGGAGCAAGATGGATTTATAAGAATATGCAACTAAAGTCCTCTTTACATCGCTGTGGTTAACAAGCAAAAGAAAACAAGTTTTTCCTCCTCAGACTCTGGTGAGTAAACAACTTGGGGAGGCTGAGCCACTCTTGCTATGAAATAATTTTAAAAAACTAACATAATAGTTCAGTGGAAGGCATAATTTCATAAAGTCTGTGAAGGTGAGAACCACGTAGTTAAAGTGGTTAGACTTTTATTTAAATAATAATATTAATAATTTACCCCGAAATGGAATTTAGTCTGTCATAAGTTTAACAGGTAGTGTGTTTATCCCTTAATAGATATGTTTACATTTGTTTTATACAGCGTGAAGTCTTAAACCTAGCATTTAATCATGCAGCATTTTAGCTGTGGGAACAAATAAAGTGAAAATGGCAGCTTTGGGGTAAGTTAAGCCACTGACTCAATGTTAAGAAACTATGATGCTGGAACGAGGATTCACTTAGTGTTTTCTTTCCAAATGTTAATGTTCACTTCCCAGGCACTATTGAAAACATTCTGTTCTATTTATTTAAAATAAACAGCAGTTTTGCAGTAATTTGTGACAGTAAAACAAGTTACCGAACAGGTTAAATTGTGTACGACAAATAAAATACGCTTGATGGGGAAAGTGACTTATTTAGGAAAGGAAGGTGAGTGAGTGCTGCGGTTGAGTAGTGGGGGAATGGAGTGTGTGTGTGGAGGGGTGGGTTTTAGGGATACGACTCAGTTTACCCCACACCTGTGTCGCACTTACCCCACACCTATGCTTAACTTACCCCATACATGGGGTAAGTTGTGCCATGAGAACTTTTTTTCAATATGCTATATTATGGAAACATTTATGTTTACACTCATTCTGATTGAAGAAAGGCACAAGATCCTGAAATAAATGCAGATTTATAAATTAGTGACAAAGTTATGGTTGCCTTATAGTGATAAATGTAAAAAATGGCTCATCTTACACCCTACAGTTTATATGCTTCACTATACGTGACTTACAACAGGTGGGGGGGGGGGGGTTATTTCAGTTTTATATGAGGAAATATTGAAACTTATTGTGGTTGTTGTCCCCCCACCCCCACACACCACCATCACCACTTTATGGGTGATTTTTGTGGGTAAATTTCTCATATTAAATGCGACTAAATACAGTAGATACACACCTTCAGCTGATTAACCCTTTCAGGATGGTTGCTGAAGATGAACCGGCAAACAGATCAACGTCTAAACCAGGGCTGCCCAAACATTTTCCCCGAGGGGGCCAACATGAAAATCTATCCAGGGCTGCGGGCCAAATGCAGTAATATAATACATGAAATACAAATACTTTTTAAAGTCCTTTAATTTTAATGATTAAGCTATGCTATGGCCCTCTTTTGTTTTAGTCTGTGCGCTTGGAGAAAGTCTGCCATACGCTTAAGTAGCAAAGGCTCATGGGACAAATCATAAATTGATAAAATACAAGTTTTTGTGGCCTTATAAAGTGTGCAAATCTACATGTGGGGTTAAATCTGATCTAAATATTTCTTGTTGTCATTTCATGTTTCATGTTTAATCCTAATAAAGCAAAGATAAAGTCGGCACCATGAATGAAAACTACCTTCACTACAGCCCTTTTATACAGTCATTTGACCAATGGAAATACTTGTAACTATTACTTACAAACTTGTAACTTTGGCAACTGTTGATGGGCCAAATCAAATGGCTTGGTGGGCCAAATTTGGCCCGTAGGCCCTACTTTGGGGTCCTCTGGTCTAAACTGAGCCGGTTTTACAGATATCAAGCTAAAGTTTGGTGTGGTAGTAGCTGAGAGTCATCCCCACGATGCTAACATCTCAGCAGCTAACCCAACGCGTTAAAAAGCTCTGATTCCTGAACACGTTTACGAGACGGCCCACTGCTGAAACACAAACTGTAGACTTTCAGCCGTCATCTTTGAGCTAAAGAGCCGTTTCTCTAACAGCTCAAACAATCCTGCCAGGAAGAGAAGAAAAGGAGGAATGAAATCCTCCCATTAAGGCACCCCACTCCTTCTTTTCGATTCCTCTCCCCGTGGGTTTGTGCGATAAAAAGTCTTTGAACAGTCTCGGCGTCGTTCTCGCTGCCTTCTCGCTCTCTTTGGCGCTCTGCGCTGCAGGTTCACACAGCAGCAAGAGTGATTTGTTTCCTTTTCTTTCCCCATTTGTCTTCTCTGTGGGCTGGCAAAAGAAAAATGTCGTAAAGTATTGTTCTGTGTTTTTCCTCCCGCTGTCATCGTTCCTTCAAGAAACCTTAAAGAGGAGAGTTGGCTCGTGGAAGAGGCTTTGCTCGTTATGTTTGTCATCAAACAAAAGATGATTCTGAAATGTTGAGGCTTTAAAAGCTACAGAACTACGTAAATAAATAGTAATTAGGCAGAAATAGTTAATTTAATTACATTTAATATTAGATAGATGCAAACTGAAAACAGCCTGATGCTGTAGTAATAGATTAAAACTCTTTAGAAAGTTTTTTTTACATCAAGCTGTTTTTAGTCTGTGTTACAGATCCTTTGTGTATCATAAGGAGTTTTAAATAAAAACCATCACATACAGATGAAATAGGAAGTCCAAATTTAATAGACTTTATGACTTTTCTGATCATCTTTATGTTTTATGTTCAGTGAGCGTGAAAAGCCCTTTCACCTTCAACATGTCTAATTTTACATCTACCTTATTTATCCATGTATAATACCATCTCGTGTATAATACGAC
>NW_013952529.1:1598221-1602963 GCF_001266775.1 Austrofundulus limnaeus | reverse complement strand
CACACACACACACACACACACACACACACACACACACACACACCGCATAAGTTTTTTTAGTCTGATACAGTCAAATTTACACAGTGTAAGACATTCCCACACATTTGCTTCACGCTGTGCTTTTGTCTCAAACATAAACACGTAATTACCGGCAGCCCCCCCGCCGCTGCTCGTGTTTGTCAGATTCCCACTCGGAGCTGCTGGGGGATCTGCGGCGCCACGTCTGGATTCTGAAGATCACAAAGTCGCGCAGCGGTCGGCATCATCTTTCATTTCTGTCGACTTTAATGGCTGCGCAATTAGGCAACGCAGACGCTGAGTTAAATTGTGTTTTAAAATAATAAAATCGATGCTCAGAAGGAGGTTTTCATTTTGGAGTTAGAGATGTGAGGTTATTCAGCCTTACTGTATGCTTCCTGAAAGCTTTCCTGTGCTGGCTTCATCATGTTCAGTGTATCAGCTCTGTCTCCAGCTGGAGAGGTGATGTTAGGACAGGTCACAGGGATGCAGAGGAACCTAAATCAGTTTTTATTTCTAGCCCACCCCAGGTGCCACCCCCCAAGTAACGGACAGATGGGTGAGGGTCTTGGATTCTGAATTTGAATTTAGATTTTTGTTCTGTACTATATACATTTCCATCTGTGAATGTTTAAAAATAGATGTGTTATAGCTTTTTGTAGAATTAGCATTAGTAGTTAGCTTAATTTGGGATTAGCATCGACAATCGGCATGTGATCATCCTTAGCTTCTCCTCCACAAATTTCATCTCAATAAGTCTTAAAATGGCAGAATTATATATTATGGCTGTGGTGACCATTTTGAATTTTTGATTAAGATTTGGTAAAGATTGGCTGTGTCCAAAACGACAGGCTGGGCCCTCCGGAGGACCCAGACTACCCAGTCACAGCGGGCCGGGTCCTTGGTAGACCAGGAAGACTGGAAAAAAAGAGGCTGTGAATTTGGACGGTCTAGACTCCCCTCCACCCCGATGTACGTCTTGTCACCTAGTAAACATGACGATTAGAAAAATATCAATATATTAGCATTATTAATATCACAAAAAAATAAAATTAACGTAAAGGTAACATTTGAAGAACTAATTGACCCGCTGTAGGTGCATGTTTATTTCGCGTTTTTTTATGATAAAATAATATTTAAAAACACGTCCATACAAATGATAAAAGTATTAGAATTACAACCGCTAATTTTTAAAAAATTTTATATCGCCATATTTTTATTTAAAATGTATTCTTTTCTCTCGCTTCGTCCGCCATTACTAGCTTAAAAAAAATCTCCGGTCGGGCCGCAATGCATTATGGGATATGCTGGGTCAGGAAGGATCCATCGGACCAGTCCTTCAAATCGGGGAAAAGGAAAGACGTATTTGTCGGCCGCATCGGAGGAGTCTTCGGTTTGGGACGTCCTTCGTCACGGCGCTGTGACGTATGCGGCCGACGAATTCAGCCTTCGGAGGACCCAGTCTGCCGCTTTGGACACAGCTATTGTTTTTGGCTTCTTCGCTAATCTTCCGCTAATCGCTTTGTTTCTCTAAAAATGGCTGAATAATAAGTTGTGATTAGCGTTTAGTGTGTTTTTTTCCCTTTGGATCATTCTTATGTTTTTTTAAAACAGCTGAATTAACGCCATATAGCTGTGGTGGCCATCTTGAATTTTCAAATCCAGAATGTTTTCCTTTTAAATGTAGGTGCCCCCACTAAAAAAACACTCTGGCCACCCTTTGCAAAAATGTCAAGCTCCGCCCCTGCTTAGCAAAGGTGAGTCTTCATTCACACAGCTGTTCTAATCCTTGGATAACCTGTCATATTCAGGGGATTCTGATGTTATCAGTCCATTAAATGGACGTTATTAGGTGTCATCAGTCCCATACAATGGCTTCAGAGGGTCCCTACTGTGCCTTCTAGGCTTCGGGCTGTCCCAACAGTGCCCCCTAGTGGGTTAATACATCAATGACAATGAATGTGTAAATAACCAAAAGATATTGTAATAAATTTTTGTGTCCATGTCAGTCTCAAACCTTGGTATGACACTCTACCCATTGCCCTATTGGAAGGCCACAATATACAACTGTTGGAGGACGGTGTCTTTAGTGCTAACCATGTCATTTGCTCTAAAGTTAACCTTAGTGGATTTAAGCCTCATATTAACCAGATAGTGGTTTTATGCCTCATACTAACCAGCTGACAATCAGAAGCCATTCTATTGGACGGGGAACCTGCTAACCGGCACAGGCGGGACATTCTGAAGCCATTCTAGGGGACTGATAACGCCTAATAACGTCCATTTCATGGATGATAACATCCGAAGTGGGTGCCATATTTCACCTATGAAACCTTGTTTGACAGCATTTCTAAAACAGTTAAAAAAAACGTTTTTTTGTCAAATATTACTGTGATGTAAATATATCACATCATGGAATAAACTAAATTTTACAGAAATGTTCCTTGTAGCAAATTTGTCACAATGAGACAAATACTAACGATGTGCTAATAGTCAGTTCAGCTCATACAGTTATTTTAGATAAATATATTATTTGTTGTTAATTTTAAATCTTTTAAAGAAATATAATAATTTATGAAATTTAACAAAATTAAATTTATTATGTACGACCAACTCCACTGGGTAGAGGTATAAAAGTAATGTTACATATAATCCATTTGTTATAATTTACAACCCCCATCATTTTCATGAATGAGTCCTAAAGGGTTAAACCTGGACCTGCGTCTAGTAAATAACATTTAAATAAATCACATTTTTGTATATTTTAGAATCATTTCTCTTTTTCCCATCATTTCTATTGTCGGCCACCCTCTTGTTCTGTTTCTTTGAACCCGATCTGCAGAAATAAATCTTTCGGGTTTCGGCCCACCTGAGCCGAGCGACACACCTGGAGGGGCAGCGGCCTCCAGGTGGACCTGACTGTGACGTGGCAGCTGCTCCTGGTTCTGGATGTGGAGGACAGAGAGGAACAGCTTTGTGAAGCAGGAAGGTTCTGTGGCGTCTGCTGCCTGTGTGTGTGAGACGTGTGGACTCCATGTCTGTGTGGGACAAGGACAGAGTGGACAGAGTGGACAGAGTGGACAGTAGGGCTGTGTATTGGCAAGAATTTGGTGATACGATACATATCATGACAGAGGGGTCACGATACGATATATCCCGATATATAGTGATACTGTAAGCAAGGCGAAATATTGCGATTTCTTTTGTCCAAAAATTCTATAAACCAAAACCTCTTACTGGGGGAAAAATGAAAAACCAAAATTCATTGTCTCAGAAAATTCTAATATTACATAGACATACTTTTGATACATTTAGCTGTGTTCTGCTTTGTATGTATTTTATTTTATTTGTTTCATGTTTCTTATTTCATCCATGTTTTCAATTATTAGACTAAATTTGCCAATAAATAGTTTGAAAATATATTTTTGCAGCTTTTAGTTTTTAATATTAATTTACAATATGGTCACCCAACACTTAACAATAGCCTCTACCTCAAGAGGTAGAGGAGCCTAATGGCTGGCTCACTGCTGCCAACTAGTGGTCAGAGGCTGAACTACAACATAAAAATGAACGGCTGGCAGGAAAGTTGACATTTTAAACCTTAATAAAAAATCGATACAGGGCTTTAGAATATCGATACAGTATCAGGAAATGAAATATCGCAAATTTCAGTGTATCGATATTTTCTTACACCCCTAGTGGACAGAACGGGACATGGTTTAGATAAAATCTCATTTTTCACAGTCTGAGAGTTTCCATCAGGAAAAAATGAGGAAAAAAAAGGTGACAAATGTTGGAAGGAGTTTCTGAAATGTCATTTCATCTTGTGAGCCTGAGGGGTCATGAAGACACCTGGTCTTCAGTTGGACAGTCTGCCTGTCCGTCTGTGAGGACACTAATTTATCACAGTCAAGTGATTAGAAGTCACAGGATGAGGACGCGTTCAAAGGGATGGATTCTACTTTCATCCTGAAACAGTTTCAACTGAAATGACTGCATTTATCCAACCCAACTCTTGTACTACTTCAACATATTTGTACTCAAGTAAAAAATAAAAATTAGCCTTTACTTGTGCAGGAGTAAAAAAGTATTTGAGTAACAGATCCTAACATCTGATTAAATAGTTTAAAATGAAGTCATCAGGCTGACAACAAACAGAAAGTTATGTTCAAATTCTGCTGTTTTTAAAGACTAAAATGAAAATAACTGATTTACAAAACAAAACATTCCTGCAGAAGAACTGATTTTCCAAATCTGTTTGTTCCCATAAAGAAACTTATAAAACTGATACAGTGGATGAAGTGTTCAGATACTTTACTCAAATAAGGGTAGTGATGCTTCACAATAATAAAATTCAAATATAGTAAAAAGTACAGTAAATGACTTTTTTTTTTTCAAACATTTACTCAATTATAACTGAATAAATGTAACTAGTTGTTCTAAAAGCTTGATTTATTCTCAAAAACCAAACTAAAAACCAAAAATCGAACCTTTCCCATAAACCTGATAGCATGAGACCACCACTGTGGTGATGGTGGTCTTAGATTTACCTCATGTATTTAATAGTTTCAAACTTTATTAGCAGACTTTGCGTCCATATGTACATTTAAAACAATAAGACAATTAAAAAATATAAAAAGGATAAAAATAAATATATCCATAAAATCTATAAAATAAAATAAAAGAAAGTGCAATTATTTAAAAATCGATTCATACACAAACAA
>NW_013952529.1:1592277-1596934 GCF_001266775.1 Austrofundulus limnaeus | reverse complement strand
CACACACACACACACACACACACACACACACACACACACACACACACACACACACACTTTTTAGGTTTTCTGTTCAACTGTTTTTTGTGAGATTTTTTTTTTCATTTTTATACATCCAACAGACATTTCCTGCCATTAGTGACAGCTAAAATTAGCACACAGCTTCAGTTTCTTCCCCCTGCAGCATCAAAACTATTCTATTAATCTGTTAATTAGTCTAATTGAATTGTTCAAACCTTTCCACCTTCAGCTGACCCGGCTAACAGGCAGCCCCACGCTGGAATCAGTCATCCTTCTTGTAGATATTGTCCCTTACATCATCCAGGCAGTCAGGTCAGAGTGGAGGTTGGCATCCACCTGGCTGTGTGCCTGCTGACAGAAACTGCAGCCAAGATTCCTCCAGTGTGTGTGTGTGTGTGTGTGTGTGTGTGCGTGTGTGTGTGTTTGTGTGTGTGTGTCTTGGTGTCAGAGAAAAAGAACGACAAGCAGATTGAAGAAGACCCCTGCCAGCAACCTGACATTTCATGAATCTGAACACGGTCTTCTGGCCTCATCCCTGTGGGTCATCCTACATCCCCTCTTAACTATCCAGTCCATCTGGTACTAAAAAGATCCACCTGATGTGTGTTTTAGAAACACAAATCATTGTGTGACCTGTAACCAGGGTGTACAATGGATCCATTGAGTTTCTGCGTGTGAAACTGGATCAGAAAACTGTTGGTTATCCAGGCTCTGAAGCCCTAAAATATACAAATATAAAACTATTTATAGCTGAACTTCCCTGTATCCAGACTACATCAAAAACAGTCCATCAAACAAGTTTTAAAATCTTATTAAAATCCAGCTATAAAAAGAAAAACAATCTTCTTGATCTTGTTTTGAGACTGATTTACTAAACAAGCACAGAATGCGTAAGATTATTTATCTTAGCCTGAAATTTTGACTCAAATTAAATGATTTGCAGAATCTTACAAAGTAAAATTGTCTTGAATGGCAGATTTTTTTCCCTTAATTTGAATCAAATTTTCGGCCTAACAAGATAAATAATGTATTTGTGAATAATGCTAGAAATGTAACCCTAAAAATCACTCAAAGTGGTCGGGGGTGGTATTACAAATGGGAGTAAATTTTGACTGATTCTTTTTAATGTACAACCACAATATGTTTCAATATTTCCTTGTATAAAACAGAAATATTCCCCTTTACTCCTGTTGTAAGTCATGCGTATCGAAGCGTATAAACAATAGCTGTGTACTCATTGGGGTCAGAGGAGGAAAAACTTTTTAAATTTTTCTTGTTAACTGCAGCGATGTAAAATAGACTTGAACTTTAATAGCATGTTCTGATAAATCCATCTTAACAACCACCTTCTGCTCTGGGACTGGATCTTTTTAAACCAGAAACTTCCGCTAGTTGTCCTCTGCAGCAAAACACGCCCGCACAAGTGTTTCCCTAATGTTTCACCACCAGAGGGCGCACTGCAAAGGCTGAAAAATCCTGAAGTCTGTCTGAAATGAGTGGTGGCTTCATGGTTAGATTTTTTAAAGCTTTTTAAGCTCAAAAAAGTGATGATCATATTAAACATGAATAAATACGGTAAACTTACATGTTTTGTTCTTGTTTAATAATTCAGTCTTAAAACAGGCTGTATAGAAGATATTAAAGCTTGATTAGATGGACAGTTTTACAGTGTTTTTACTGAAAAATGTAAGAGCTGTTGTCAAGTAATGATTTGTGAACCTAAACTCTTCATTTTATCCAGAAAAAACACATTTTATTCTTGTCTCTGGCAAAATAAATAAATAAAACATGGATGCACTGACAGCTGCACCCTATGTGCAAATATTTACAACATTAGCAGAAAAAGAGGTCACACAATATTGTATGTACATGGCAATACTGCAGCAGCATTTTGGGGGATATAGAAGCCTGGGTTGTGTCCATAATGAAAATCCCCAAAGCTCGACTGCACAAAAACCAAATTACATATTTGAATGTACTGTTTTTTTATTTGTTTATTTTTATACCTTTTGTTTCATATAGCAGATTTTTGCTAAAACATGAAGATAGGAACTGTTTAAGCCAGTTATCGGTGCTGATTAAGAACAGGTGTGATTCCTGGAGGCTGAGTTGAGAGCTGCTAACAGAATCCATTTGAGACAAAGAAGGGAAAAGAGAGGCAAGAGGAAGTGATAAGAAAGAAAAGAAAATGATAAAAACGATCAAACTGTTTGAACACATATCTGTTATAGGGGTGTAAGAAAATATCGATACACTGAAATATCGCGACATTTCATTTCCCGATACTTTATCGATATTCTAAAGCCCTGTATCAATTTTTAATTAAGGTTTAAAATGTCAACCTTCTTGCCAACCGTTCATTTTTATGTTGTAGTTCAGCCTCTGACCACTAGTTGGCAGCAGGGAGCCAGACATTTGGCTCCTCTACCTCTTGAGCACCAGAGAGTAAGGGTAGCAATAGCATTGTAAGTAAACATTAGCTTTTTTTCAGTAAGAGGTGTTTATTTAATAGAGTTTTTGGACAAAAAAATCGCAATAAATCACAATATATCGCCTTGTTTACAGTATCACAATATATCAGGATATATCGCCTTGCTTACAGTATCGCAATATATCGGGATAAATCGTATTGTGACCCCTCTGTCATGATATGTATCGTATCGCCAAATTCTTGCCAATACACAGCCCTAATCTGTCACATGTTTAATTTGATTTCATTCATTTGAATTGTTAGAGTTTTATCAGCTGTTTTACTCAGGTTGTGTTGTGAGAGGTTCAGTTTGTTCTGTTATTGGAACTGCTGTGATGCAACGTTGTGGCAATAAGTGATGCTCTGACAACAGTTATGAACGACTGCACGTGGATTCATCCTAATTTTGCACACGGGAACTTCAGGAAAGTTAAAGATAAAATTAGACTGAGACACACATCACAAACAAAATACACAAATTCACACATTTACCTGTACGACACGAACACACACAGGAACTAATGAGTTGATTCTTTAGGCCTGGTTAATAAAGTGTAAAGGATTTTCATTAGTGTTGACAAGCAGCTGGCTCAGGACACTGTGACTGGCAAGAGGTCAGACAGGAAGTGGGGAATAGATAATAAAATAACGCAGCAAGAAGAAGAAGAAGAAAAACAAACAAGTTGAATTATAAACCTCTACATTTAAAAGAAAATATAAAAGAATTACTAACTTGAACACATGAATTGATAAAAATGCATAAATCTAAATAAAAGAGGAGGGAGAAACGAAATGTTAAGCAAAGAGAAGAATGATTAAGGTGAAGGTGGGTGGATGAAGGATTGAGTTATGGTGGTTAAAAGATGGAGAGCAGCAGGAGGTGAAAGCTTTAAGGGTCTTTAAGAGGAGGAGGGTTAAATGGAAGGAGACGTCTGTAAAACGGTTTGAGATTAATGGAAGAAGAGGGACGACTTAGTAAGGACTAATAAAATAGAAAGCTTTAAATAACATCAGGTCAACTTTTATAAAAACTAGCACAATAACAGCTTTTTCAAATCTGGAATTTTACCATTTCATTGTGCTTTAAAAAGCTAAAAATGTATTGAAACGTAAATGTCAACACTAGAATAGTTCCTGGAGAAACTGTGAAAGGGTTTGCCTCTTGGTGTAGGATTATTTTCAGCATAGTTTTGAGGATTTACTCTTGGCTACTACCACACCAAATTTCACCTCAATATGGCTAAAAATGGCAGAGGTATGGTAACTTATTCCATTTAGCTATGGTGGCCATCTTGAATTTTTATTTAGCATTCAGAATTTATCAAAGCTTGTTCTTGGCTACTACTATACCAGTTTTCAGCTTTATGTCTTAAAATGACTTAATTAGAGACTTTAAAAAAAAAACGATGATTCATGGATGATAACATCCAAAGCGGGTGCTCTTATCCAGGGTCAGGTCTCGGGGGCAGCAGTCTAAGCAGAGACCCAGACTTCCCTCTCTCCAGCCACTTGGACCAGCTCCTCTGGGGGAATCCCAAGGTGTTCCCAGGCCAGCAGAGAAACATAGTCCCTCCAGCGTGTCCTGGGTCTTCCTCTGGGTCTCTTCCCAATGAAACGTGTCCAGAACACCTCACCAGGGAGGAGTCCAGGAATCCACGTCCCCAGAGCCAGCTTCTGTAGCCGAGGATCAGACCGCCATGGTCCCTGCCTTCGACCATTGCACATTTCACCCGACCCCTACGGCCCCTCCCACAAGGTGGTGAGCCCATGGGAAGGATTTGGGATAATTTGTCTGTGTATCATAAAAATTGTGGCTGTAGGAAGAAGTTGTTCACTAAGAAATATTTTAAAATCACACTCTAGATTGTGGCAGTTAAATTCATTTGAGAGCTGAACTCAGTGCATTCCTAGGAGTGTTTTTTTATTTATTTATTTTTTGGAGCTAGTTTTTTCCAATTTATGTCTCCATCATAACTCAAAACTCTACTAAAAGTAATAGCACACCTCCCGCCGCTGAACCGCTCGTTTTAATGTAACATTTGGGGTGCATGTTTCTGTGCGGTCCACATTAATGTACGACAAAAATATATTTATATACAGTGGGTAAAATAAGTATTGAACACGTCACCATTTTTCTCAGTAAATATATTACTAGAGGTGCTAATG